>NC_139248.1:27656392-27929997 GCF_977018435.1 Lepisma saccharinum
TGCTGGTATTTCGCTTGTTCGAGACTTTTCGAAAATACGTAGAGGTGCCTGTTCTTCCAATCTAAACCAATTCGGTGCGAGGAGAAAATTGTCCACGAGCAGTGTCGTTTTCCCACACCCTGAAGGGCCTACGATTAGACAACGGATGCTGTCGGGAAGCAACTCGCCGTTTCTTTTCTTCGTTTGATTTTCCGAATCAGGTAGACGTTTCACGACATTCCACGCACTCATAGAATCACTTCGTTCGCGTCGATCCAACTCTTTTCCGGAAGCCCCAGCCATTTCACCAATAGTTTGTCACCTTTTCTACGCAATACTTTCTCGATGAGGTACGTGTTGGGATGTTTTGTTTTAGAGAGTTCCTCTTCGTAAAATCTTCCTTTCAAAATCTCGCCGCTACTATCTTTTATTATATATGTGTGTCGGTTTCCGGGTAAAACTCGAACCACCGTAAAAAGTTCCATACTCCAATTTTTTGTGAACCCCTTCTCGAAGGTGCGTTTGAATTTGCTGATCCTCACCTGGTCTCCAATTTTGAATTTTGACTTCTTGGTAGTCGCGGGAGTGTACTTTGGACAGTAAACTGTAGAAATTAAACGCTGCTCGTCGGATTTCGTAACGTCAGCTGGCTTCATGCCTATGGTTCTGTGTACTGTATTATTATAAGTGTCGACGAGTTCCGGCAGTATGTCGACCCATTTGTAATTTCCCCGAAGCGTGAATCGTTTCCACATGTGTGTTTTCAAGGTTCGATTAAATCTTTCCACGATGCTGGCTTTGATGTGACTGAAAGTTGAATAATGCCGAATGTCATGTTTTTGAATAAACTTTGGAATACGGCGTTGTAAAATTCTTTACCGTTGTCTGTTTGCAAAAACCGTGGCCGTCTGCCGCTTTCGCGAAAAATTGTCTTGAATGCTTCCGTGACGCACGTTCCCGTTTTGGCTTTCAAAGGTAGAGCCCATGCGAATTTCCGAGAACGTGTCTATGACGGTAAGGAGATACTTGTTGCTCTTGTTCAATTTATGTACGTTTTTCAAATTGCCGCTGCTCATCTCCACGAGGTCACTTTGCCAGAGGTCGTCGATTCCCTTGGTCACCACCGCCAAACGTTCGTAGTTGCGGCGTGCAGGTTTATGCAATTCTTCGACGATGGCTTGCCTAGACATTTTTAGAGATTACGTTTGAAGAGAAGCACCAGCGTGATGGGATTCAAAGAAGGTGGCACCTCGCTCGTGTTTTGAATGATCAGCTTATCGCCGGCACTCACGTCGAAAACAGTAAGATCTTCGTCTTCGTGTATTTCATATATGTTGCGCGTTTCGTTCCAACGTGCCAGAGGAATGTTTTCCTGCTTTCTGAACACCACGATTCGATATCAAGGTCATGGTGGGAACGCTAGCTTTTCTGCCGTGAGGACCAGTACGAAAATTCATTTATCTGAATCGTGCCATCGAGGAGAAACTTGTAGTACGGATGATAAGGATGTAACATGTACAGTTTGTTACCTTCGACGAAAGTGGAGATTCTCTGTTGATTGGGTACGCTGTTGATTTCGATGGCTTGCAGAGAATTGCAGTTTAGCGAATTTAGTACCGTGGACCGTGCTTAACGTGTCTTGAATGCTCGTCAACGCACTAGCTTCAGCATGAATATTTTTAATTTCTTCGTTGATCAACTCCAGAGGACGCCTGAAGCGTAGCGATGGTGGTTTGAACGTCGAATCGAACCTTGCTCATTTTCATCACGCGCTGGACAACATACAGGCCGACTTGGAATCGTTACGGACGAGCGTACCTTCGAGCGAAGATTTGGAAAAATTGAAAACAGCCCGTGACGGCACCTATCCGAATCGAGCGACATCAAAAGTTCGTTGAGCGATCTCGAGAGTAGGGTGGCCAATCTCCCCACCTCCAAAGAATTGCACGCTTTGAAAAGAAACATATCACGTATGCTGAAACGACTGGAAACGGAAACGGCGACGTGGAACAGATTCGAGACGAACTTGCTTCGCTGGTGTCGACGTTGCCCACTTCGCAGAGCGTCGCCGACCTTCACACGCAGTTTACCGAGATGCGAAGCATCGTGAACGATCTTACCGAGAAAAGTTCGAAATTAAATCAAGTCGAGAACCTTCAGAGTATTGTCGTCAACATCAGAGATCAAGTTGGAGTGCTTGAATCCACGCAGGAATCGACGCTGGCCTCTTTCGGTGCCAAATTACAAGAACTCAACGAAAACTACAAGCAGTTGAACGTGGAAGTGAAAATCAAACCGTCATTTTCTACTGTAACGAATACCATCGTCGAACATTTGTTGCCCTTACAAAATACACTGGGACAGCTTCACAGCAACCTCGTTAGCGTCGATACTAAATTCGCTAAACTGCATTCTCTGCAAGCCATCGAAATCAACAGCGTACCCAATCAAACAGAGAATCTCCACTTTCGTCGAAGGTAACAAACTGTACATGTTACAGTCCTTATCATCCGTACTACAAGTTTCTCCTCGATGGCACGATTCAGATAAATGAATTTTCGTACTGGTCTCACGGCAGAAAAGCTAGCGTTCCCACACATGACCTTGATATCGAATCGTGGTGTTCAGAAAGCAGGAAACATTCCTCTGGCACGTTGGAACGAAACGCGCAACATATATGAAATACACGAAGACGAAGATCTTACTGTTTTTCGACGTGAGTGCCGGCGATAAGCTGATCATTCAAAACACGAGCGAGGTGCCACCTTCTTTGAATCCCATCACGCTGGTGCTTCTCTTCAAACGTAATCTCTAAAAATGTCTAGGCAAGCCATCGTCGAAGAATTGCATAAACCTGCACGCCGCAACTACGAACGTTTGGCGGTGGTGACCAAGGGAATCGACGACCTCTGGCAAAGTGACCTCGTGGAGATGAGCAGCGGCAATTTGAAAAACGTACATAAATTGAACAAGAGCAACAAGTATCTCCTTACCGTCATAGACACGTTCTCGAAATTCGCATGGGCTCTACCTTTGAAAGCCAAAACGGGAACGTGCGTCACGGAAGCATTCAAGACAATTTTTCGCGAAAGCGGCAGACGGCCACGGTTTTTGCAAACAGACAACGGTAAAGAATTTTACAACGCCGTATTCCAAAAGTTTATTCAAAAACATGACATTCGGCATTATTCAACTTTCAGTCACATCAAAGCCAGCATCGTGGAAAGATTTAATCGAACCTTGAAAACACACATGTGGAAACGATTCACGCTTCGGGGAAATTACAAATGGGTCGACATACTGCCGGAACTCGTCGACACTTATAATAATACAGTACACAGAACCATAGGCATGAAGCCAGCTGACGTTACGAAATCCGACGAGCAGCGTTTAATTTCTACAGTTTACTGTCCAAAGTACACTCCCGCGACTACCAAGAAGTCAAAATTCAAAATTGGAGACCAGGTGAGGATCAGCAAATTCAAACGCACCTTCGAGAAGGGGTTCACAAAAAATTGGAGTATGGAACTTTTTACGGTGGTTCGAGTTTTACCCGGAAACCGACACACATATATAATAAAAGATAGTAGCGGCGAGATTTTGAAAGGAAGATTTTACGAAGAGGAACTCTCTAAAACAAAACATCCCAACACGTACCTCATCGAGAAAGTATTGCGTAGAAAAGGTGACAAACTATTGGTGAAATGGCTGGGGCTTCCGGAAAAGAGTTGGATCGACGCGAACGAAGTGATTCTATGAGTGCGTGGAATGTCGTGAAACGTCTACCTGATTCGGAAAATCAAACGAAGAAAAGAAACGGCGAGTTGCTTCCCGACAGCATCCGTTGTCTAATCGTAGGCCCTTCAGGGTGTGGGAAAACGACACTGCTCGTGGACAATTTTCTCCTCGCACCGAATTGGTTAGATTGGAAGAACAGGCACCTCTACGTATTTTCGAAAAGTCTCGAACAAGCGAAATACCAGCAACTGATAAAACTGTACGATGGTCTGGACATTGCAACTTTCGCATCTGAAATAAAACCACTCGACGATTGTCGTGAAAATTCAGTCGTTGTGTTCGACGATGTCATCCTGGAAAATCAAAATGAAATTCGCAACTTTTTCACGCAAGGTCGTCACAAAGGAATGGATTGCTTCTTCCTAGCTCAAACGTTTTCCAAAATTCCAAAACAGTTAGTACGCGACAACGCTAATTTCATATGTTTGTTTCGTCAAGATCACACCAACCTCAAGCACGCGTACGATGACTACGTAGGCGGAGACATGAACTACAATCAATTTTCGGAACGCTGCTGCTCCCACTGTTGGAACAGTGACGATTTCGGATTCGCGACGATCGACATGACGAGAAAACCCAACGACGGAAAATACAGAAACAAAATCAACGACTTTCTAAACGTTGCAACGTTGTGAGAAACGACATGTATAAATAACGTTATGGCGAAACGAAAAATCGAAGACGAAAATCTCAAGTTGCGAAACTACCTCGCGAAACGCTTCAAAGGTTGGAAATCCGAGAATCGCGGATTCTACGAAGAGAAGAAACGTCAAGATCAACCTGTGATCGATGCCATCAGCGATCTAGGTAAAGAAATTAAAGGCGTCACAGAACAAAATAAAAATTTGATCAATGAACTTGTACCACTTGCAGCTAAAAGTTACACCGTACCCACGCCTATTTCGAGCATTCCTTCGACACCATTCGAACTGAAGGACGTACCGGCACGACGTCGAGCCATAGGTAGCACGCCCTCGTCTTTGGATAAAATCGAGTTGGGACCTTTGGCACGAGACTACCTGAGCACGGGCAAGTTCGACAAGGATGAAGTGTTCGGATTGTATCCGAGCATGGAGAGTAACGAAGGTGGTGGTGTGGTTTGGAAGATTGGAAAATCAAAAGTTACCTTCGAAGGTAACGACATTAAAATTAATTTAGGCGACAAGGATAGTTGGAACAGGTATCCGGGTACGGTGGGACTGTGGGAACTCGTTGCCAAAAAGCAGCCGAAGGATTACACCGACGAAGATTACCAGAGTTACAAGGAAATTTTGATCATGACGGATGCCTTATACCAAAACAACGACGCTACGCAGAATAGGGTGAAATCGAGCAGCGGCGAGAAGTACAGGAATCTCATCAAACCGATATGGAACCAGGTGAAAACAGGCAGCGGCGTCAAACTCTACAACACCCTACCCAAAGAGTTTGTGTGGGTGGACGACGTGCGCAAGCTCATAGACAGGTTGTTGGTTATTGCAGGAGAGGAGAATGCAGGCAATCGTAATTTCTACAACGAGAAGGTTGGCATCGTGGACATGATCAGCACGAAACTTTCCAACTTCATCGTAAACGACGACAAGGGCATAGGGTACCTCATCAAAATCATCAACACGCTGCCTCCGAGATTCTGGAACGTGGCCGAAGGAAAGGGTCTCGTGAACGACATCATCAACAAGTTACCTTTCGAGATGCATTTACCTGGCTACCAGTACTGCGGACCAGGTACCAAACTCGAGAAAAGATTGGAGAGAGGAGACAAGGGTGTGAATCCGTTGGACGCCGCATGCAAAGATCACGACATCGCCTACAACACCACGCAGACCGATCTGGACGCACGTCACGAAGCAGACAAGAAATTGGAACATGCAGCTTTCGAAAGATTCGTTAGCAGAGACGCTTCGCTGGGAGAAAGAGTTGCAGCACTGGGCACCACCATCGCCATGAACACGAAACAAAAACTTGGATGGGGTGTGTAGAAATAAAAGAATTTCTCGAACCGTGAAAAAAATTTCTTCGGTATATAAATAACACTACGTAAAAAAAAAAAAAAAAACTCCAGTTGTGTTTGCCATTTATAAAATGAGTAAACAATCACTAGACGCCCAAGCATTAAAACAAATGCTAAATTCATCAGTCGAATATGTAAAAATTCAGGAATTAGAAGTGGACAAACCTTACACGATAACTTCCGGTTCAATTGTTTCTACCCAGTATGGCCCCAAGGCGCGTCTGTTGCTCAACGCACAATACAGTCTATTTTTACCAGATCGATACGCTAACATGTTATCCGACGAGAAGCTAGCTATTTTAATCGAGAACAAAACTCAAATCGTGTACAAGGGTACAAAGGAACTTCTTGGTAAGAAAACAAAGCATGTAATAGAATTTGTGTAACGGCTCTGTGTGGAGTATATCCTTAAAAAAAAATTACACGGAAAAAAAATCTCAGAACATTTTATATATAAATAACATACCGAAAAAAATTACACAAAACAAAAAAAATCTCAGAACATATATATAAATAACATACCGTGAAGATAGTATATAGAGCATCATCATGAAGCCCAAGGGTGTCGTGTACCAGATACCATACTCCAATCTGAAAAATCTAGGTGCCCTCGATGGGTTACTCACCAAGAAACAACGCGAGAAGAAACGTTCTTGCTTGACGAAAGGACACGGAATGAAATTACTTCTCAGCACACCTCAATTGAGACGCTTGCAGCGTTCGCGAAAACAGCAAAAGATCGGAGGTTTCATATTCAGCATCCCAGCCATCCTGGCAGCATTAGGGGCCGTTGGAAGTTTGGCCGGCGGTAGCGCCGCCATCGTAAAAACCGTCATCGACTCGAAGAAGAACAAGGCAGAATTGGAAGAACAGAAACGTCACAACCTGACAATGGAGAAGAAGGGGAAAGGTATAACCAAAAAACAAAAAAAAGCAACCTCGATGCTTTGAAGAAATATAAAAAAAAGAAGAAGCCCTGTCCAACTTCGATATTGAATCTCTGATCGAACTGTTGGGAATAAAAAACTTCAGGGGTGTTTTCATGTCCGATTCTCTACCCTCTGCTGTGAAGAAAAGGGAGTATGGCGTGGTCAACCTGGACAGTTACAAAAATCCTGGTACACATTGGATATGCTACCTCAAAATTGACGATAACAATGCATTTGTTTTCGATTCGTTCGGTGGCACACCACCTGCCAGGTTGGTGAAGTATCTCAGTGTTGCCAACCTCTACTACAATGACAAACGCATCCAGGGTTTCACCGATGTTAACTGCGGCCACCTATGCCTTTCCGTTCTCGCATACATGTCTAAAATAAATAACCCCTCGGTGGAACATTTTCAGAAAGCATTGTGGAACCTAAAACACGATGGGCGTGTTCCATCTCACGAGCGAATCTTCAATCTTGAAACTCACGCTGCACGACGACATCGTCTATCCTAAATCCGTAGCTCTGCGTGCATTCTACAGCATGTACCTCATACCTAACGTCACGCAGCACAACAACAAAATTAGCGTCGGAAGCGAACACATTGTCGTCACGCCAGGCCAATACAATCTTTCCACTTTGCAAGCTCAATTACCCAAAGGCACGTACCTTTCTCAAAATTCGGTCACGCACAGAGTGGAAATCCTATCGGCGACGGAAACCATAAACCTGGGTACCATGGGAGAACTTTTAGGTTTCGAGAACAACACCAAACTCGAAGCTGGCATCAAACACACGGCAACCAACATTCCCAAATTTCTAGCCATAGAAACTCTGAACGTACACTGCAACGTGGCGGAAGGCATGATCACGAAATCCTCGGACGGAGGGTTACTGGGAAGTCACAAGCAGACAGGAATCATAGCCACGTTCAAACCCAGTTCCGAATTCATGGAACCGATCATCTACACACCCTCTTCGCCGATCTATTTTCCAGTATGCCGCAACCGCATAGACGACATAGAGTTGGTGGTGACAAACGAGAAAGGAGACGTGGTGGATTTCGCAGGTGCAACGACCACTGCCATCCTGGAGATCAACGTATAATAAATAACACACATAGTAAAAATGGAGCAAATCGAAAGTTACGAATTGCAATCTTTTCCTCCCAACCGTCGCACGTTCGCCAATTTGAACGAAGCGAACAGGGAGATCGAATACGACGTGGACGTAGGGGATGGGTTCGTTCATCCTCACAGAGCGGACCTCTACCTTCAATTCGACGTGGTGAAGAAGGAAAGCGGAGACGCGTTTCCGCCCAATGCAAATTTGATACTCGTTGACAACTTCGTGCCTCACCTGTTCTCGCAGGTGGAGGTGAGGAAACACAACACCGTCATAGACAGAATAGACTATCCAGGCATCACGTCGACGGCAGTGGGAACATTGAAATTATCCAAAACAGACGCAGCATACTACCAGGCGGGAGGTTTCGAAGCAGGGACCAAAATATCGACGACAAGTCACACGGCGCTCTTTCCCATGCGTCTGCTGCCGGGATTCTTCTCGGACTACAAGGAGATCATGTGGAAGGGAGGATTGCGCGTCACTTTTCGAAGAGCAGCCAACGACAACAACGCACTGATGCGATACACCAACTTGAACGCCGACGGCACGCCGATAGCCAACACATTACCTGAAGCAGCCAAGTGCGTCATCCGGAGCATGGAATTGAGAATGCCGATCGTGGAATACGAAACAAACTACGCCCTCAAGTACAAAGCAGAGATCTTGAAAAGTCCGCAGGTACCGATTCACTTTCACAGTTACCAGTGTGTGCAAAAGATGGCGTCGGGAAGTCACATGGAATTCGACGTGACGACACAGTTCAACAACATACAGTTCGACATGCCAGATTTCGTCGTAGTGCTTTTTCAGACCGGACGCGATAACAACCAGGAAAAAAATTCCAGCAAGTTCGACAACTGCAAGATCAAGAATGTTTATCTGAAAAATGGACGCAACGAAGTTTTCCCGCGCGAGAATTACAACCTCGACATGACCAAAGACGATTACCTCAAACTTTACGAAGCTTACACCTCTTTCAAACGCGTGACCGAGGGAAGCATGGACATGTACTACACGCCCAGCGAATTCAAAACCCGCAGACCCATGTTCGTCATCAACACATCTAAGAGAAAGCAGGTGGTGGTCAACGATCGAACCAACATCAAGATCGTCTGCGAGTTCAACAGTCCGTTGCCCGAGGATACCGTATGCAGTGTCATCCTGGTCGCCGAGAAGTCCTTCGTCCACGACGTGAAGAACGAGAGGGTCACAGAGCAGTTTTAACAAGTTTTTAACCTCTTTTCTCGCACAATAAGAAATTTCTGTACTAGCACAATCAGTTTCAATAGCACAATACGAAAATTTCACTAGTTCAAAATCAGTTACAATATTAATTTCATCAGTTATGAATTACAATATCATCAGTTTTTGCACTATAGCACAAAACAATCAGAATTTTTGCACAAAAATTTTGTTGTTGTTGTTTTTACATGAGAAAATTAACAATAAAATTCTTTTTTTTATCGTTTCAGATGCTGTCGAACATCAAGAACACATACACATACACACACACTAGAAAAAATAAGCATGCAACTTTATTTGTAACACACACATACATTCTCCATCTTCATCAAAAAATATTATAATAAACATAATTATTATTATCTATATCTCACAAAATTCTATATCCAAAAATATTACAACATCAAATAACAGTAGAGTCGTTAGTACACGTTGCATGCATTACGGAGGTCCTCTGTAGAGTTTCATGGAAGTTTGGGGGAAAAAAAAAAAAACACGTGAAACCCTACAGAGGTGTGGTTATCTAGAGCCGCAGCCATTAGAACCTTTTTGGGTTGGGCACCACGCACCCTGGCGGGGTTAGGGGCCAGGCATCCTAAAAACAACAATTATTATTTGTTTGTTTGCGCCACAATACGAAAATAAAAAAAAATACGTACATGTATGTGTGGCACATCGTTGCCGCAAGAGAGGTTTGCAAAAATCACGATATACATTGGCGCTCGGGACTTGGAAATAATACGTATTCGCTCACCACTGTTGCCAGCTTAGTCTCTCTCTTTATCTTACAGCAACATTGGCATCTCTATTTTTTTTTAGTTATAAGCGAGTTGCCAACACACTCTAGTTAATAATGCTTCATATTATACACACACACACACGCACACACATACTGTGCTACCATCCATCCATCCCTCTCTCTCTTTTACGGCAGTATATATTTGTTGCCGGCTCTCTTGCCCAGTGTATGTTACGCCAGTATATAAATTTGGCTAAGCCCTTGCCATGTAAAAAAAAGCTGTAGGTAAATATTAGCAACACTATCGGTTGTTTAACTCTTCCCTCTCTCTCTTTTTTTTTTTTTTTTGTAAAAAGCTAAGGCAAAAGTACCAGTAGGTTGGCAAATTGCTTTATGCACTGTAAAGCCACAAGCAGTATTGCCAGCTCCTTGCTTTAGGTTAGGTTAGACCCAAAAACAAAAACCTTGGTGACTTTTCAAGTAAGATGTTGGCAATACTGCAAGACAAGCCTCAAGCAGTATTGCCAGCTCCTTGCTTTAGATTAGGTTAGACCAAATAAAAAACCATAGTGACTTTTCAAGTAAGATGTTGGCTACACTGCGAGAAAAGCCTCAAGCAGTATTGCCAGCTCCTTGTTTGAGGTTAGGTTAGACCCAAAAACAAACCTTGGTAATTTTTTCAAGTGAGGAGTTGGCCACACTGCGAGAAAAGCCTCAAGCAGTGTTGCCAGCTCCTTGCTTGAGGTTAGGTTATACCCAAAAACAAAAACCTTGGTGATTTTTTCAAGTAAGGAGTTGGTAACACTGCGAGCGCCACAGAGCGCCATTTTCGGGCTGTGAACCGGGGACACTATACTACTATCATCAATTTAGTTAACGATAATAGCAGTGCCCCCACCCCTTTGACAGCTAATATTACCCTAGGAGGCACTTTATGCAGCCTTCGTAAATCTAGCTCCATGAAAGTCAGTTTTAACTCCAATTAAGGTGAAATTTAGTTCTTTTTATGCGCATCAGTTTTTGCAACACTGCCAGGAGGCAAGGAGAGAAGCATTGATCATATGGGAGTATGATTTGATTCGTTCTCTTGGGAATATAAATCTTCCGATGGAATAGAAAAATATGCCAACGAGAAGAGTGCAGTTTGAAGATGCATTTCACAGGCGGAAAAGTCGAAACTTCCATTTCATTAGCCGCAACTTGATGTTGAAGTTGATTCCCCATAAGAAATAGACGGGATTCCGAAAATTCTTATTCATCATATTTTTCTAACATCGTGTCCAGCTTAATAATCAACATAAAAAAAACGCTCCCACTTGCAACATGGAGAAAGATTCATACTCTTGGATACACCCAGCGGTTTTTTAGTAACAGTGCCCATTCGGGCGATATTGAAATACATGCACAATTGGTGCGTAACTGTATCTCCTCCCCTTAAAAGCTTTCTGATAAAACAAACAGTTTTCAGTTTATAATGCATTTCCTTTTTCTTTTAGGCCCACTCTCTACTAATGTTCGCCACCCCATTACTCCCATATATTAATCTTCACGATCCCCTTATTTTCAATATTAATCACAACTGCCTACTTTGATAATTATATTAAACTCCACTTGGATGTGTTAATCCCCATCACTTCTATACTTTGATATGTTATTCCCCACTGCCCATTTACATTAATATACAAATTCCATCCCTTCTAAATACGCCACTAATTAAGAGAATAAACATTGTGCAGTTGTAATGCACAATAAACAATAGGAAATAAGGATTTATCCAAGAATTTGTTCCCGAATTGACAGTTTAGGGAATTAAATTAACTGTAGCTCGGAAATAGTTCGTCACGTGACTGGCATATGGAAAGGGGTGGAATTATTTTTACACGGTTACGACACAACATTATTTGAATATCTTTCAATCAATTCTTTTACAGCGTTATACGTTGTGCATGCTCTTTGTCATGATGTTTCAAAAACAACAAAGGCAAAGAGCATATTCTAAAGTACTTGAGATAAGGGTGATTTATAGTTTTTATACTTACAACAGATTTGGTGGTTTATTAACGGTCCGTTCCAGGATTCGGCCAGGGAAGCTAGGGGAATTTATGAGCCAAGAGCTCGACCTAACGTTACCTGGTCTTGTTTACCCGTTGCAGTTACCAATGATCAGATATTAATTTCTACCTCTTGTACATGAGGGAAACAAATATAGATTTTAACATGTTTAATTAATAAAGACATAAACTTAACATACTTACACAAGAAAAAGGATATACTTGTTACACATGATTGGCACTTATCGCCACACACGATTGTACACTTATAACACAATACTGTCCCGGGTTCGAACTCTTATGCACACACTCTACCGTGTAAGTTACTCTATTCCAAGTCTCGTCACGCACTTTTGAGGATAATGTTCCTTTTCGAGCCTAGTCGCACACTCTTGGCGGGTACTCTGTATTTCCAGTCTCGTCACACTGTCCTTTCTTCCAACTATTTCCCAAAACTGTAGGTTTTGGTGGATCACGTGTCCCCCTGGCCCAATCAGATTGTCCGGCGTCGTTTTGACCAAGCCGTGGGAATAGCATCTCCTGGTCATTCTCTGGGTCCTCCAGTTTCTGCCATATGTTCCCTAAATTAGTTCAGCGACGATGGGCAGTGTCCAGTCGAAGGGATACAGGGCTCATTTGTCACTTCTTGCATTCCTTCGTCCTGGTCCCTCCCTGGCTGGGAAGAGAAGAGCCCACACAGGAAGAAACTTGGTTCCCAACTTTCCGAAGGAAAGTATTCTCAACTTTGAGCAACATAGAACTGCTATATATTCCCGTTCCCCCGGGGAAAAATTTCTGAACTTGTGAAGAAATTTTTCATCATTTGTCCTTCACTAGTGGAACACCCTGTATATGATGAGATGAAACTGTCTTTCACTAGTCGAACACCCTGTATATAATCACACTAAACTTTGTTCATTCACTTGGTGGACACCCTGTATATAGTTCAGCTGGACTTTTGTCCATTAAGTTCTGTAACACCATGACATCTTCTTCTTTCTTCATTAGGTTAGGTAAATCTAACTTAATAAGGTTGAAGGGTATATTTGTCTTCTCGGTTAACAAGGATTAATAACTGCCGATGTCTTCGCAAGTCGTTGGGATGGGAAGGAAAGAAGGATGGGTTATTCTCTCTTCTTTCTATCTGGAATGCCAAACGACACTGGGTTTGGACTTCATAAAGTTTTGGTGTTCTCAGGTGTCTACAGAGGAAACAACTCTTTTGTCACTTTGAGTCTATGAGGAACTTCTGGAAGCTTTTCACAAATTACACCACGGCATGTCGATCAACTGGATGTGTGGGTAAGGGACACGTGATTTCTTCCTCACCACTGATGAGAGTTCCTCTCCTTGGCGAAATGTTCAGATTGTCTCCGATGAAATGTTCTATCACCATCACTTCACTTAGTGTTTGTTTAGAAAGCGCTTAATCACATGTTATTTAATGTCAGTAATTGTCTATCCTAAATACTTCATCACCATGCATTACGAATATACTCGTTTTCATTTACTTCATTTTTCAAAAAATTGCAGGATATATTATACACATACATCTTACTTCTACCGTTCACACATAGAGAGATAATGTTATTACACGTATCATGATTACACTTAGTAGAGAATTATCCACTCGAATATATTTATTGAAAATCAAAATATGAATGATATGACCATATCAAGTATATTAATAATATGATAATGTGAACTCTAATAACACTATATTAAATTTTCCTACTTTCTAATGGTCATTTTGGAACCTGAAAAGTACATGAATAAATGCTGAATAAAAGAAGTAATTATCTGACCATCATGATGATAAATTAGACAGATTTTCCTAACCCATTTTTATAATACCTCATACAAGTAAACATAAAAAATGGTCAATAAAATACACTACCAAGCAAATGAAATTTCAACCTTTATCTAATATCAGTAAATTCTAAGCATAACATATGGGACATTTGAATATACTAAAATGAAATTAAAACATTTTGAACTCAATTACCTCATGAACATAAGAACACAGGTGTTGATTCTCATATACATCCACCTATAATTGAAAATAAACTTCTACTTAGATTTCACTTTTGAAACTACCAGATAACATATTTATTTTGAAATTGATTAGAATTATGATATTGAACATAATAAACAGACAAGAGTTCAAGATGTCATTTTTCCATGAGTTAAAAGTTGACATAATACTCATATTTTCAAGACATAATCTATCAGTAAAATACTTATTTTTTTTTTATCTGTTAATTAGATTTTTATATGATTCTTCATAGAAACTTAAGAACAAAATGCCAAAACATGACAATATGTAAATACTTTTTGCCCTAGAATATCATCAGTATAAAATAGATTTACAAAGTATAAATACGTCAATAGTATGATCTCGTATTGGCCTATCAACATGTTAATGTGATTAGTTCATTTTTATTACATAAGTTTGCGATCGTCACTTTTATATGTATAGTTTTTCATTTATAATAAGTAAACAAAATACGTAAAAAGACAAGTTTGCAAATTTACCGTGACCATCATTAATAAATTTTCTTCCTAAATAAATTTATTCCAGCACATACTTAACACTTTACCTACACTCAAATTTAAGTTTTTAAACTACTACTGAAAAACATAAAATATGCTGATAGCAGAATAAGTACATATTACCACGCAGATAAAATCTCAAATATCATAATTGTTGCTTGTTATTCGTACTGAAACATTTGTAATCTTTCTCAGGCAATAACCCAAAATCACACCTTAATATTACGCTTTTCACAAGTTTATCAAGAGTACTGGAAAAAAGTATACATTACTTAGAACTAAAACCTCTTTCTACCAACCATTACTTCAAAGAAAATACCTACTTTATTTATAGATTGACACATAACAAAATTTTCATAGATACGAGTACAATAGTATCTGTTAGAAAAATGTGAGTACACCTCACTCAGAATATTTTTTAAGTACTTATAACTTAGAATCCGTACTTCACTAGTTTGCAAATAATAACGTATATGTGCATTTATTAATCAATAAAAGTTATGTAAATCATCTTACGGACTAAATTTCATAAGATCCTCACACAAATTAAGTGTTATAAATATCAAGTGTAAACACACATCAACTCATTTTCTTATATATAAGAAATGGTACTTTGAAATGAATATGGAAACTAATATGCTAGCTTCATTGTCATAAAACTCTATAAAATTCTCTTGATCATTTGATCATTTTCGACCCAAGACCAAATTTGTCTTTCTTATTTCACCCTCTCTCTCGCCAATTAGTAATTAATCACGTGCAGCTCATGCTTTGAGAAACGTGTCAGGAAATGCATGCTCATTTGGCATAATGCAGCATAGGCAATGTTAGTTTTAATACCAATGCCTAGCATAATCTTATGATCAATTCCTATAACTACTTATACTTAATAACTTGTAGCAAATGCAATGAATACAATAGACATTCCTATAAAGATATGAACTAATACACAAGCAATAATAATACGATAAGCAATCCCAATCGATACTTGTATATAAAGTAATAACTATAGCACTACTGAAATACATTCTTCTAGCTACTACTAACTATTTTCTAGAAAAACCCTTATTATTTATTTTCCAATCAAAATACTAAACTAATATGGTTACCTACAAAATTAAATTACCTTCTATCCGACGTCTCCTCTCTCTCTTTTACTGACCGACTTACTGATTACCTTCTTTCCTATTTTTTCAAATTTATAGAATAAAAAAGTCTGTTCGCCAGTGAAGAACCTGTTCCTTTAACAACTCCTAGAAAATAAATCTGAATTCCAAACAAAAACAAATGACACTTGTTCCAACTTTAAGTATAGTCATCTAGATCAGAAGAAATGTCCTTTCAAAATTATAGTTGAAAGCAATTTATATACTTTCCTTAAAATTAAAAAATCTAAATATGAATATCCTTACTGAAAAATTAAAATAATATGACACTTAAAATATAACTTTGATTACATTTAACTATGACACTTGGAACAAGAATGCTATTCTTCGAGCCAGATGTTCTTGAAAGAAACTGTGTCACTAGGGTAGACATCCCCTTCTTTTGTCGCTGTGACCTTCACTCCGGCCACCCCAGCTGACTGACCATTCCTACCCTTCAGGGGGAGAAACAGAAACTTCTCCTCTTTTGCCTGAAAAGCCATAAACCTGGCCTTCTAGGACCGTGCTATTTCTTTACACACACAATAATAAAATAATAATAAACATCACAAATGTAAAAGAAGGTAACTAATTATATAATAATCTTAAACATTTACTAGTGATATAGTACGTACCAACTGCGTTATATATATATTTTAACAAATAATAATAATAATTTCCTTTTCCTGTGCTGTGAGTACGAGTGCGTTGTGAGAGAAAGAAAACATTGACCTGCGAGGGATGGTTGCTAAAAGACCCTCTCTTCTTCCTTTCCTTTTTCTTACCAATGTATCCAACACCCTTCTTCTTCCGAAACTTTAAATTAATAGAACCTTTGTAACCACTGACAAATTTATTGGTGGACCCTTGACCTTTTTAATCTATTTTTAAAAGTAAACTTGCATTCATTGACCTTGCATATAAGTAACTATAAAATACTTCCAACTTTTAATTTTCACTGCCGAGTATACCTGAAGCAAAGTAAAATTATTACATTTATTTTATGACATTGTGCACTGTTCAAATTGACTAATAATATAATTTTCCATTAGTGATATTATAATTGAAGCACCTTTCAGCATGTAACTTATTCATCCTGAAACAAAAATCGTCGTATATCCCCCCTATTCTAGTAAATATCCCTACTTAGCATCGTTCCTACCAGCGGAACTCGCACACAAATAAACCCATCGCCTTCGGTGGTACAAATAAAATAACCCTTCGCTCTCTAGCGGACACAATAATAAAATTCTTCGCTCTCTGGCGGACACAATAATAATAATTACTCGCACTCTGGCGGTACTAATAAAACCAACTTCATCGCTCATTGGCTGATACAATTAAATAAATCTCATCGCTCTGTGGCGGACTCAATAAAATAAAACTCATCGCCTTCCTGGGGGGCACAATTATATAACCCTCTTGCTTCTTAACTATGTCACATCACGTCGTACCACTTTAAACTTAAATTTTACTTCAATGTCACAGCATTAAATTTTTCATGTTAGTTCAGCTTCCAAAAATGAAAATGTGCATACATTTCTTAACTCTTAATCGAAGTTCACTTATTTATGTACTGAATATTTCCTTTTCACAGCGTTTAATTATCAGACTGTTGGTTTACGGGTCACCACTTAATAGGTTAAATCTTCATTCACCGTATGAACTGACGTATTTTAGATAATTTTTACTCATTAAACACATTACGACACACACACGTACGCTCACTATCAATTAAACAAAACACCTTAATCACTAAATATCACTTTTCACGGAACACTTTAAGCATTTAATTAATTTCACTGATGAAATAACGCAATTGGCACAGAAAGAAAATTTACACTAAGCTTATTTATCATTTTATGACATATTTACATCTCAATGTGTTGGTTCCTCCATTATGACTGAAATGGGCGGTTCCCTTGGTAGTGTAAAGGGCCATTTCCGGTAGAATCCTGATCATGGAGGAGACCACCAGTTGCATTTTCATATATGGGAGGTCTGTTAGGTGAACTCACTCTAGCTTGCCTCTGAACATATCCACCGCGATCAGCCTCAAAATTTCCTCGTGGAGAAATAGGTCGCCGCTCTCTTGGGAGCCCCTCGTACTGTCCTCGCTGCTGCAAATCGTCATATCGTCTTTGCGAAGTCCATCTATTCTGTCCATCGGTTCCTCTGAAATTACGATCAGACTGTCTGTCTCCGAAATTCCTACCCCATTGTCTAGCATTGTTTTGCTCTCTCCCCTCTCTGCTGACCATGTTATAAGGTGGAAAGCGTGAATTGACTGGAGGGCTTGAAGGACGACTACCTGCCACCGGACCAGCGCCCCTTTGCGGTTTCGACGTCCTTATGTTTATTTGCCTGGTTCCATAGACCCGGTCTCCCTTCTCTCTATTGTCCTTGAAATTTCTATCCCTATCGTTTGCTTTGTATCTTCCACCCTCATTATGATGATAAATTGCATCGAATCTCGACACAATTTCTGCCGCCATTTCCAAACTTATGTACGGATGAACCAATAAAGCCTCTCTCACTTTATTAGGCATTTGATTGGCCACAAGCACAGTTTTCTGCTGGTCAGACATGTCCGGTTGAATGTTGTTAAGGAGATGAATCTGTGACCAGAAGTAACTCAGCATGGTTTTTCCGCTTTCTTTCTGGTAACGAGCGCTCATTACATTGGCCAGGAAAGTCGATTTCCACGAATCGGACTGGTAAGTGGCAAGAAACATTGATTTGAACGTTTTATAGTTCACAATGCTGTGCTTGACCTGAAGGTACCAATTTTTTGCTACCCCCCGCAAAAGTAGTGGTATGTATCTTAAATACTCGGACTCAGGAACACCCAATAACTCGAATGACTCTTCGAGGTCCTGCAGGAACTGAGATGCGAGATAATCTGTGCGCGTCGCGCTGTACTTTTGGAATCGCTGTAGGTCCCCATATTTAATAATCTTATGATTGTGGGAAAGTTGCCCTCCGGAATTCTTACCACAAGGTGCATCAAAAACAGACTCCTCATCGTCACTGAAAGACACTTGTCCCCTTCTTGACGTGCAAAAGCTGTTTCGTGTTTCCTCGCAGCGAACCCTTCGATTAGTTACCGCACGGGACTGAGGAACATCCCTGTTATTAACAGTCTCATATTTACTATCCATGTGACCCCTTCTGCATCCACATGCTGACTTATGAGCAGTGTTGTTATCGAATTGAGGGTTCATTAGCGGAGAATCTTCTGGCTCCTTTGGTTTTTCAAGTTGATTTATTAACTGAAAACATTCGCGGATTCCCCCATCTATTTGTTCAATTTCACTTGCAAGTTACAATAAATGTTTACTCTGACTACTATGTCTTTCTTCCAAGATGGTTACTTTTGTTTGAATTTCTTCATTGGTCTCCCCTTGCTTCGTTAATTCTGATTTTAATTCCTTCACCGAATTATCAATAACATCAAGCTTCCCATTTACGCCTGGATTATCGCCCTTTCCCGCAATATTCTCATGCATGTCATTTATGTCACTTTCAATCCCTTTGATATTTTCGTTTTCATTGTCAATTTGCTTTTGCAGCCTATTTTCTAATTCCCCAATTTTTTCATTTTGTTGCTTAATTTCTTCACTTTGTTGCTGAATAATTTCCTTAAGTGGGGAGACGGCTGCTTCGATTTGTTCCCTAATAAAAGTAGCAAGTTCGGCGTCCATGGCGCGAGTTCTGGGCATAACTAATGAATCATTAAAAAATGAGTTTTCCTTAAGAGGAACATTAAAAAATTCCCTTTTAGTTAAACTTAAAAATTTACCACATCTCGCGAATTATTAATATTTAGAAATTTAGAAATTCCAATTGATATTGGGTCACTCCCTACTCTCATTTATTATTTATCTATCGCCTGTTTTATTCCTCCACATGCTGCGAGGATGACGCGCATGCAACACTCCCGAACAGACGGCAAATTAAGATCTCATCATGTTAATTGCAACGGTTCAATTTGATAAATTTAGGTCCCTGTTCCAGGGCATGGCCATATACAACAGATTTGGTGGTTTATTAACGGTCCGTTCCAGGATTCGGTCAGGGAAGCTAGGGGAATTTATGAGCCAAGAGCTCGACCTAACGTTACCTGGTCTTGTTTACCCGTTGCAGTTACCAATGATCAGATATTAATTTCTACCTCTTGTACATGAGGGAAACAAATATAGATTTTAACATGTTTAATTAATAAAGACATAAACTTAACATACTTACACAAGAAAAAGGATACACTTGTTACACATGATTGGCACTTATCGCCACACACGATTGTACACTTATAACACAATACTGTCCCGGGTTCGAACTCTTATGCACACACTCTACCGTGTAAGTTACTCTATTCCAAGTCTCGTCACGCACTTTTGAGGATAATGTTCCTTTTCGAGCCTAGTCGCACACTCTTGGCGGGTACTCTGTATTTCCAGTCTCGTCACACTGTCCTTTCTTCCAACTATTTCCCAAAACTGTAGGTTTTGGTGGATCACGTGTCCCCCTGGCCCAATCAGATTGTCCGGCGTCGTTTTGACCAAGCCGTGGGAATAGCATCTCCTGGTCATTCTCTGGGTCCTCCAGTTTCTGCCATATGTTCCCTAAATTAGTTCAGCGACGATGGGCAGTGTCCAGTCGAAGGGATACAGGGCTCATTTGTCACTTCTTGCATTCCTTCGTCCTGGTCCCTCCCTGGCTGGGAAGAGAAGAGCCCACACAGGAAGAAACTTGGTTCCCAACTTTCCGAAGGAAAGTATTCTCAACTTTGAGCAACATAGAACTGCTATATACTGATCCACTTCTGTATATATATATCTTAAAAACAAGAATAGCATTATCTGCTAATGGCTTTCCTTAATTTTCAGTTGTCACACAGTTTTAAAATATGACTCGGGTATATATTTTGAGGGATTTGCTAAAGAACTGCGTGTTCTGAAGATTCCATTCTCAAGCGTTTCTTCCATTTTAAGATTGTTTATTTCCAGTAAAAATAGATTCGGAGTCTCATTTACTGCATTTTGCTCCATATGGAGAGCATTGCCACATCCTTTGGTGGCTTATTGGTTATAGTTTTCTAATGAATTGTTAATTAGGATAATCTATACCATAATTAATTAGCATTTGAATGGGAATCCATTACGCAAACATTTATCGTAATTGACTAAATCGCGATAATAATAATTGTGAAGTTACCATCGGCATTCTTCCTCGATGTAGCTACCGAAGGTTCCAGGTTCGAGTCTTGACTGGGCATTAGTGTTTCGTTTTGAATGTTTATAAATTCAATCTAATTAACTTTCGTCAACATCCATACGATTAGCCAAAAGTGGCAGAAAGCGACGTAAAATAAGATAAATACAAGCCAGGCCATGGTTCCTCCAAGATTATCTTTCTCCCTATTTCTTTGTACCAAGCTCTTTATCTTTTTCTCTGTTTACTTTTATTTCCCCCCTCTGTTTCTGTAGCTCGCTTATCCTCTTCCCGTTTCTCCTATGTTGTCTCCTCTCTTTCTGCCTCTGTATTTCTGTTCCTTCATTTTTCTTCTGCCTTCCCCCATATCCTAGGACCACGTGTCATAGTGTGAGATAGTCCTGCACACGCTATTGGTAGGGAGACAAATTTATGGTAAATAAAAACTGAGGAGAGCGGTAAATAAAATGTTAGATCAGCGGTATATAACAGCGGTAGGAAAAAAAAAACAGACTAATCTTATCGCTGCTACAGCTAGCAAGTTCAATGAAACTGAAAGTTTAGTAGACATTCGGTGGAAGAAAGGAATGCAACTTGACATGGAGCGAAATTTTCGAACTAAGATTATGTGCATGGGAAATCCCAATTTGCAGCGTCTTCCTGATGTGATCGAAGATAAAACGTTCTTCAGCTGCAAGTGGTAGGAAACTTTAGGCAAACGTTTCGTTACAAATAGACAGTTTGCGCGCACAACCTCGATTGCCGGTTTTTGCGTGTTTTCTACTTAATTTGATGATATTTCACTTTTATTTCGCGGAAAAGCGTTCATTTCGTGGAAAAGCACACATTTCGCATTACTTCGCGAATAAAACTCATGCATATTTCATCATTGGGGATGTAGTTAGGTCCAGAATGTTCAAAATTGCATCTTTTTTTCACATTTCGCGATTTCGCGCATCGCGAAAATTCAATGTCCCTAGCTATTGGTGATATCGTAGATTTCAGAGGTGATAGAAAAGACGCAGAGTGTGTGACAAATTCTGGATATATACAGTAGACAACAATCATCGCGAATAAAAATACCGGAGTTGATTGTTGACTTTTGCTGCAAGGTGCTTGGAAACGAAGCCACATTCTTGATGTTGTGATAGCAAAATGGCGACATCACTGAGGCGTCTGGCAAGGCTTGGCCAAGCAGTCCGCTCAGCCACGAGGGTGTCGCGAGCATACTTCACGTCCAACCAGGAAGCTTCGCAACCACTTGACAGGGAGCCAGTCTGGACGACCGCGGAGGAGGCGGTCCAGCAGATCAAATCTGGAGACACCGTGTTCGTTCAAGGTGCAGCAGCCACTCCTATAATCCTCGTGGAGGCGATGGTCGACTGGGGCATATGCGGGAAGCTGGAGTGCGTCAGGATAGTTCACATGCACACTGAAGGTCCTGCCAGGTACGGCGATAAGGAGTGCGAAGGGATCTTCAGAGCTACATCCCTCTTCATGGCTGGCAACGTGAGGCAGGCTGTTGCAGAGGGTAGAGTGGATCCCGTGCCTATATTCCTCCACGAAATCCCTCTGCTCTTCAAGAAGAATTTGATTTGTCCAGACGTGGCGCTGGTGAACGTCTCACCGCCTGACGAGCATGGATTCTGCTCCTTAGGTACCAGTGTCGATTGTGCCAAAGCTGGGGTCACTCACGCAAAGATGGTCATCGCCCAGGTCAACTGCCAGATGCCTCGTACCTTTGGAGACAGCATCCTTCACAGCTCCCGCATCGACTATGCGGTTGAGGTCGATGCTCCTCTTGTGGACCACGGTCACAAGAAGATCAGCGCCGTGGAGGAGAAGATTGGAGAGCTGATCGCACAGAATCTTGTCGACGACGAGGCCACTCTCCAGATGGGGATCGGCAGCATCCCGGACGCCGTGCTCGCCAATCTCACGAACCACAAAGATCTCGGCATCCACTCCGAGATGTTCTCCGATGGCGTGGTGGATCTTGTGAAGTGCGGTGCTGTGACGTGCAGCAAGAAGAGTACACACAGGGGTAGGATCGTGGGTAGTTTCCTCCTGGGATCCAAGAAGCTGTACGAGTTCGTCGACAACAACCCTTTCGTCGCCATGTACGAGGTCGACTGGGTGAATTCGGTTCCAGTGGTCGCTCAGCAGAGCAAGATGACCGCCATCAACTCTTGCATCGAGATAGACCTCACCGGTCAGATCTGTTCCGACTCCATCGGCACCAGGATGTTCTCTGGTTTCGGAGGACAGGTTGACTTCATCCGTGGAGCCGCTGAAGGACTCGACGGCCTGGGGAAACCTATCATCGCGTTACCCTCCTCGACCAACAAGGGTGAGAGCAAGATCGTCCCCACACTCAAAGTCGGCGCAGGGGTCGTAACCACTCGAGCTCACGTCCACTATGTCGTCACGGAGCATGGAATCGCCTTCTTGTTCGGCAAGAGCTTGCGACAGAGGGCGTACGAGTTGATCAACATTTCCCATCCTGACCATCGCGAGGCGCTGGAAAAGGCTGCCTTCGACAGATTGAAAGTGATGCCATCTCCCTAACGAATTTGCATACTGTGACCAATCTCGCAGATGCCATCACAACAGAACAACACTTTTTAATACTAAATTTCTGATGTGCGTATTTCATGACAATAACTTTTATGTAGTGACTGCAAATCAGTTCAAGCAGCCTTGGATCGACTAAAATTTGTTGTTAAAGTCCAGTGAAAATGTCAAAAGAGAACGTTATTGTTACATTTTTTTAGTGTATTAGACATTTCTGAAATTGTTATTACAGAAGGGTAAAAATAAACATAGCTCATATACAATAGTAGAATGGTACTTGTGATACGTTCTAAGAATGGACGCGTTGTATTATTATACTATTAATATTAACTTAATCATACTCAGCGGTGAACGATGACACTCGGTGAAGTACACAGACTCCTCTGAGGTACAGGGATAGTGTTAGGCAAAGACAATATTTACAGCACATAGAAATAAAACCACATTACTGCAGTATATCTAAACTGAAAGATTTTATTCTTTATTTATTGCAATTATAATGCAACTATACTTGAGACGAAGGCGAGGATTTCGCTTTGCCGATGAATTGACTCAATTAAACGCATAAAACTCAATGCGTGGCTATCGGCAAGCCTATGATCACATAGACCTAGCTTGCGCCCCGAACTACCACACCAAGAGATATGCAATGATAACTGAGCCAATATTTGCTCTTTAGCCTTTTATTTCCAAATTAATCCTTAGGCTAGCTTTACTATTTAACGTAGAATGGTTGCAGTATTGTGCATATCATCAATGCATGGCTATCGGCGTACCTATGATCACATAGGCCTAGCTTGCGCCCCGAACTACCATACCAAGATGTATGCATAACACCGAGGAGTTCCTTTTAAATTTAAAAGTTTCGTCGACTTTTTGGATACATTGGAATCGCACAGATCCTTTATATTGTTAATTTATTTGCGTGTGTATGTGTGTGAGTGGTGAGAGGCGGTAATAGGTAAGGTTGAAAGAGAGAAAACATCTACTTATACCCTTGAATATTTGGAAATTTCGCCTTGAAAAGCGGGAATTATACTTGAATTTTATCATGGTCGTAGCGTAGCCACCCAGTGAAATAAATATGTCCTCTTAAAAGTCATTCTTTCAACAACAATTACCAAAAAAGCGAGACGCATATGTCATGGCATAACACTCTATATCTATGGTGTAGAAGCTCAGGCTGTAGGTGGACCTTGAGATCGCTTTTCGCCGTTCATGTTGGGCGTAGGAAGGCTCCTCAAGAATTTTCCACTGCGTTCCATAGACAACCAACCCCACAGATCTTCGGACAACTGCATCGATGATTGTTGGCGTATCGAAGATTATACAGTATACTACGTCCCAGAAACCTGCGTAGCAAACGAACGAGAACGAGTCCTCTGCGCAGGTAGTGTTTCCAGAGCGTGTACTCCTTTGCTCCTCCCACTCGCTTTCTCCCCTTTCTACCGTTATGCGCGGCTTTGCTCCACACACCACTGGGTTTGCACGCCACATGAATTGTGGTCCAAGGATGTACGGTGGAAAGGAGGCCTTACGAACGAAACTTGGAGAATTCACAGCCTTAGAGAGAGTATTACCCTTGCTACAGGACCAGGCGCCAGAGCATAGTTATCCTGCACGAATGAAGCTACCATATTCAATCCCTTTAATTTTACACTGCACGTGCTTACACGAGGTGGTGTCAGTAAGTAATAACAAGAAAATTGTCCATCACCGTATTCACTCGCTATGTTTTACATAATGAGAGCTTAAATAATTGAAGGAAAACGCCAAACAAGCTGCTGGCAACCTCTGCACCAGCATACATAAAAATGATTTATTCAAAACACGTAGGATCCAAAGAGAAAAAAATCAATGAAAATAGTTGTGGGCAATTTGTCGAGCAATACTTGTGAATCCCACTGTACCAAAGAAATGTTAGATGTGCATACACATTGAGTAATTTTAATAAAAATATGGACTTATATTCTGAAAAAGGTCAATTTTCATGTAGCAAGCCACTCGCCTAGCTAGATGAAATGCATTAGGTGTGCATGACATTAATAGTAACGCAAATTTCAAATGCAGAATGTGCTTTATTATTATTATTTGTTTGTTTGGTACCAAAACAGTGACTCCCAAGCTTTCTTTTATGTGCTGAAACCTGAATCTTCTCCCGTTGTCCCCAAATACAGATTTCTATTGACCATATTGCGTTCAGTGTAGCTGGTAGTAATGGGAGCATATTTAAAATATGCAATGGATTTCACCGCCAAAGCTTGAGCTATTCCCTGAGAGTCAACAGGGTTATCTCTATTGTTGACAACATTGTTCAATAACAGATAACGTCTTGTGAAGTTTTTAAACAAACACAGAGTACAAAACGAATACTGACGAACGGATAACCTTTGGTACGGAAAATGTAGTTTAGCATCAATATGAAACATTATGTCGGAAAATTAAAAGACATTACTTGTAAAAGTAACTAAAATATTTGCTAAAAGCTGTATATGTAAAAATTGGAAAATAAAGAGCATTTTTCGAGGTTATGTACCAGAATTTCCAACGATAATAAGAACATGACATTGATTTTTAGCATAATATGAAGAGATATTTCCTGGTTATTATTTATTTTATTATCAAGATTCAGTTGTATTTGCTCCCTCCCCAAACAAATCTCCTTATCACGCAGCGCACGTCATGATATTCCCCTCTGATATCGATTAAATAACTATTGATGTCGAGCTTCGAAACTATCGACGTCTATACTAGGGATGGCCAAATCCGGATAATATTTTATCCGAATATCGGATAATTTTCTATCCGGATATGGCCGGATATCCGATATTCGAATTATCCGGATATTAGGATTTTCCCAAAATGTACGGCTATCGGAATGTGTGCATTATCCGGGCAGTTTTTATCTTTTCACAAATACTTAATCAAATCTGTTCTATCCGCATTATCTGGATAACCGAATTCCCTGGATATCCGCGCATCCGAAACGAATATCGGATAATTTGAAATACGGATATCAGTTTTTCGAATTTTGTGGCCATACCATAATATCAATATATCGAAGTATCGCATACCACTCTGGGTATTCTCTTGGGTCATCCAGTACCCGTCGATCGGGAAAATCAGCACCGTCCGCCGGTCTAGAGTTTCATTCGCAAGATGTTTGAAGTTTCAGGACACACCATGACGGTTTGAGCGCAGCGCACCTGGTGGCGAAGACGCAAAGCTTCAGTGTGTGTTTTGTACGCACTTGAAATGACGCTGCACGAAGTGTGTGTGGTACGTGTTCGTTTTTCCTCTCCTTGTTCCCTGCGTTGTTTTTTCTTCTCCTCCCCCCCCCCCCCCACGTCCCCACTCTCCTTTCCGCAAATACACTCTCTGCTCAAATGGTTTCGTGTTTGGGAAGATCAGTAGCCGTGTTGACTTTGAGGGAATTCCTGCGTAGAGGGCAGCGCAGGCAAACACAAAGCATCGGCCAACAAACGACTTTATTCGCCACTCTTAGTTCACTCAAGCGAACTTCAAATCATTCTTGAAGTCGGTATAAAATGTCCTTAACCGTGCGTTAGGCGTGTCATTTTCTGTAACATACATAGACGCGTGGGGTACACCTGTCACCCAACTCTTAACTATCTTTGCTCCCGCTTTAGATTTTCCTTAGCATTTTTCTTAACATTTATGCCATGACCAAAAACAAGCTCCCGTGTGAAGTCAGAAATCTTATGGCATTTCAGTTGCCATGGCATATTTCATGGCATTTCTCAAGGATAGGCTCGGTCTGTATCATTTTTCGTAGCGTAACCAATCAGAAGCGACCTCTAGGTCACGAACGCAGTTGTAATGGCGGCCGCGTGAGATGTAAACAACGTATCACTTCACATTTTTAAAACACGATAATTATTCAACCGAGGGGAATTACGCTTCGTATTAAATGGTTTTAGGTAGAGAAGCATGGCGCTGATTAAATATATACTTTACAACGTTTTCTGTACACGTATGGAAGAATATTTTAGTTTTTTTCAATTGTGAACACCGTGCACTCGCCATATATGGTGTAACTCGATGTGCCTATCGTGCTGTATGTATTATACATTGTAATCTCAACAGCTAACCGAAATGTTTCATGGAATGCTTTCGTGTAAAGTGCTATCTGTTATAAGATTTTTGGAAGCAAAAATGTTAAAGGAAATGCTTTTGTCTAAAGCGGGCCTTACGGTATGGAATACATCGTGGATTATACTGCGCATGCGTGCTGAATGTTCTTTTTTTCTTATTCTTCTCATATCAACTGTAGTTGTCTTCTGCACTTTCTAAGTACTGTAATATTGTAAAGTTAACATCAGGCGCATGCTTGGGGCACAGTTGTCCCCCATGCACGTACGTAACAACTTAAGCAGTGTCATGTTTACTTTTGGTCACGTGGTCACTTTCATGTTCACTTTTGTCACTCGAACACACCTGCGTACCCTCACCTTCCTCACTAACCCACTCCCATATAACATCTGCATCTCCTGTGTGTTCTGTCTTTCGAGCTTTTGATTGCGAAGATAAGGAAAGGATTTGTTTAAAAAAACAGAAAAACAAATAAGAGTAGTGACAGGCAATAATTTGATTTACTTATCATGGTCTTCTACTGTGTAAATCCAGTGTCATTTGACCCTTTCAGTCTTTTCGAAATGGACAAGACTTTGTCCAAGTCTGGATTCGAATCAGGACCTTACGGTGGCCATATCGTAAGTCCCATCGTTCAACGCGCTTGGCCACGTAAGCCTATACCCAGACAACAGCGAAAGCATCCATAAGGAATTACGAAGGAGATGTAATTTTTCGAAAGGAATGTGTAATCAAGGGGTCCCGGGTTCGATACCCGTTGGAGGCACATAGTGTTTCGGATCCCAGTTTGAGCTATGGGTCCAGTCCCGAGTAGCCTTACTGTGCATAAAGTGGACTTAAAACAACAATGCAATCAATCAATCGAAAGGAGAGGAAATTTTGAAAACTGCTTCGCTGGCATCTGTCCAAGGTCCAGCCAAGCCTTAACAGAAAATAATAATAACTCGTGGCGCAACAGCCCTTGAGGGCCAACCGACTGCCGGCCTCACTCCCACATGCCTCAGCAGACGTGGGCGATCATACAACCAGCTACGGGGTGACATGTGGTCAGCACGACGAACCCACAGTCGTTGTTGCATGTTTCCTCGACCGGGTTACGCTACTCATTCATAGCTTCCCAATTTCCTCACGATGGTGGGTGGTCACCTGTCCCATACACAGGACGAAATCTCAGGAGAAAAGTTGTTACACTTTTCTCAAGCTTTTCCGCCCGGAAATTGAAATTTCACCCTAAGATTTCGATAACCAGGCAGAGCATTCGGACAATAGTTAAATATATTTGGCAACCATGTTCAGTTTGGATTTTTCAAAATTCACTTTAATTTAACGTAGAACGCACTTTTTCTGTTGCTTTTTTTAAAAAATAATAAGTTTTGTTTCAGTTCTCTTCATAATTAAATCAAAATAATGAAAGAATTTTAATTATCGTCCGTTTTGATAACTGCAAACTAGTAATTTATAATCAAATTTCATTTCATTGAAATTCAACAATGGGCACGTGTAGAGCGGCAGTGCTTGCTGATGTAATGTAAGCTTCTATTGTTGCAACGAATTTCAAACTCTTGCATCTATTTTAACTGTTAGTTAACGGGCATACATCCATAGAAGGTAACCACATAGCAGACGCATTAGCCAAGTACGCAGCTGAAGAATCAAGTTACCGATCGCTTCGGATTAAATTTTCTGCAAAAGCGCTAGAGTCACATGCTAAAACAGTGTTGGAAAGTTGGCAGAAACAATAGTCACGTACAAGGAAGACTTACAGGAAAGAATATTATTCAATTCAACAACTTATACCCAAAAAACCTTGGTATTAAGATATTAATATTTCAAGAAATTCTTTAATAAGCCTTCTTAGATGTCGGCTAAATTCACCCTAGCCCTTATTGTACACTAGGAAGATTGGGCAATCCTCAATCTGTCTGTGTGGTGCAACTGAAGGAACACCTGATCATATTTGAATGTCGTCTTAATGTAACTACGCGTGATTATTTCTTAAGAGATCTAAAGAAGCAGGATATAATGAGGCATACGCCTTGTCAACACTTTTGAGGAACCCAAATAAGAAAATAATATATGTACCAGAGGCGCAACCACGAATTTTTGCCGGGTGGGGGGGCAAGTACCAGGATAAACGTACCAATAATAATAATATTTTTAATAATAATAATGTTATAACAATATTATTATTATTATTATTATTATTATTATTATTATTATTGATTTTCTTTACTTCGCTTCTTGTGCCACTTTTGCCTAATTTGCGAAGATGGGGATGAGTGATGGGATGATGAAAATGATGAATGGATACTCGCAAACATCCATGTCCAAACCGGGATTCGAACCCAGGACCAACATTATTATTATTATTAGTAATGTTTGATAAATGCATTCCAAATATAATTCTTTTTTACATTAACATAACTTTCATGCACGATATATGTTTGACATATATGCAACGTGGGCAGTAAATTGTGTACGTTTTCAAAGTTTCTTTAATAAATATTATATACAGCATATATTATTTGAATACATTACACAACCAATTCATCCATCTCACAATAAACCAACAGCAAAGATGACATAAATTCTCTCTCAAATGTGCACGCTCCCTTTCATCGAAACAATTGTTCATGCATTTATAACAAAATCAATTAAGACAAGTGTTATCTCTCTGTCTGGTGATTAACAATGTATTAAAGCGAAGAAACATAAATTGCGAGCGAAGCGAGCTAGAACATTTTTGGATCCAATTTTTTTACAGGCTGAAATCAATATTGATTTAATAGAGCGCAATTAATTTCACGGAACGCCAATGCATTCTCTCTTTTACAACTTTTGTGCCTCACCGATGGTGTAGTGGTAACATCGTCGCCTTGTGATCAAGGGTTCGATACCCGGTGGAGGAACATAGTGGTTCGGAACCCACTTTAAGCTATAGTCCCAGTCTCAATTAGCCTTTCTGTGCATAAAGTAGACTAAAAAAAAAAAAAAATCAGTGAATCAATTTTGCAACTTTTTTTTCATTTAGATCGTTCGGCGCCCAGAGCCGTCTCCCGATGTTCCCTAGCTATGGTTCTGAACTTAGCAGGGATTGCGAGGGAAGTGAACAAGAAAATTTTACGAGAAGTATTTTTATTTGCATAAAATTTGAAGCTCTGGGCGGTAATTGCCCCCCGCAGGTACACCTTGCCGTCAATGTTTGCTCCCCTAGAACTCATTTCCGACCAAGGTTGTGGGGGGGGGGCAATGCCACCCCCTGTGGTTGCGTCACTGATATGTACTTATTGTTGAGTTTTGGGTTCTTTCAGTTCTTCCGTAATCCAGAAAATGGAGTTAAGAATAAGACAGTATTTGTAACACAAACAAAAGTGTATAATTCCGGAACACAGTAATAGAACAAGTACAACAACTTACATATCGGTATAATAGAAAGAAGTCTCGTCACAGAGAACGGCTATGACTTTTTAGACATACTTGACAGGGACAATACACATACTGATAACAAACAACATTCAATAACTAGGTCTGGCGTTCAAGTTCAATCGGCATACGACACTTATCAACTATATTGTAATATAAAATATTGTATTATAAAATTATGAAATTTTAAAATTATGAAATGTAAAGCAAATGTAACTGGTGCATAGCTGGTTCCTCGTAATCCGTTCCTGGAAGGACTAAATACTCACCTCCATAAAAATTAAGTCGCAAGTAGACCGTAGTTTTCTCAATCGTCACGTTCATTAATTAATAAATATGGATGAACAATTGTTTATGCTAGAATTTAGAAGTGAATTTTTCATTCTAGTCTTTCACGCCTGAGGAGGCACACAAACGAGTTGGCATAAATAAAGTGACGCTTTGCTGAACGTGTGTCACGTCATTATTTATAAATAGCATTAAGAAATCCTGGAATGGAACATGGAGTAAGAAGAAGCCGGAACAGTTAAAAATAGTGCTTTGCAAGTCCAGTACCGTGAAATCGCCGAGCGATAAAAGACTTCCGTTGTGGCGTTTTGGAGCGCCACTTAATCTCCCCCTCGGTCATTCGTAGGCCTTTTCTTTATATTTGTAGTGACGTCATATGTTATATGCATGAGTTAATGGACGACGTCACCGACCGATTCCTGGCAAACTCGGATTCCTAGTGATAGTTGTGTACTGAGACTTGTAGACTTGGTTTTCTCCAGCAAGTCTGTCGTCGGTTACACTGTGACATGCCTGTTTCTCTCAGTTCTTTCCCGCTTGACCTCCCGCTCCTGGAAGATCACGTGGTATGTAGAGCGTCATTTATTTACTGGTTCAGTTGCTTATATTGTATATTTAGCCTTGGCTTGTGTAGTTTATGAATTAGAAAAAGTTTCATTTGTGTAGGAATAAAATGTGTCGCTGAATTTGGTTGACAACTTTGTATGCTCAGATAAGGTAATCGGCGCTGAACATAAAGTTTATAGCGAGATCCGAACAATTGTGCATTGTGCTTTCACTAGGAATCAAACCCGGGACCCCCTGATTAACACAACACTTTTTGTTTAAAGAAGAAATGACGGGAAGTTAGTTTTTGTAAATACATTTACAATGAAATGTTTCAGGGAAGTAAGTAACGTCCAAAATGACAATACATCTGAAACCTTTACATTCAGCCTAATATTTTCGTTCTTATGTGCATCGAATTCTGAATGTATTGAGAATGTATGATTTGAGAATTATAAATGGAATTTGAATTATATTAGGCCATTTTGTTTGAGAGCGTAATTACGATTTGTTATTGACACTGTCCTGGGGAAACTAGTTTCTCCTCGGTGGAGTAGTGGTAACGTCTTCTCGCCTTGTAATCAAAGAGTCCCGGAAGAACGTAGTGGTTCGGATCCCCCGATTAGCCTATCTGTGCATAAATTGGACTTAAAAGCAAGTCCAGAAAAACTGTAAAAGTCCTAACGTTCTCTGAGGAATTGTGGGATCGAACCAATAACCTTTTAACCATTCACGTGGGTGATGTCACTCGCTTAATCATTCATCTTTCATGGTGAAGCACTCTCTGCTCATGGTGAGCTTGATGGTATAGAGCAGGGGCTTCCAACTGGCGGCCCCCGTTGCCTTTTTTTGCGGCCCCCGAAGCCAGTTTGCAAAAAACCTTAATTTTATTTATTTTTATTAAAATACGTTCTATTTTTACTGAAGGAACGAAAGCTCTGTGAAGAAAGACAATATCACAGGTAAAATTGATTTGGCAGTCAATAATGATCATTAGATTCTTCTGCGGAATGAACTCCACAGCTTCCGCGAATGCTTCATTCACTCTTTGTGTTTAGAAACAAACTGCAGAGCGGCGCTATAGAGATCTGTTTTACTACGCACGAAATACGAAGAGATTTCCAGTGCTCCAACTCGGATTGTACTGCGACTGATTGTTCAAGTTTGTGCAAATATCGAAATGAGCAATATCTCCAAAAAACGTAAGATTGAAAATGAAAATAGCTTCTCTCCAACTTGAATTGCGTGATTTGCAAGGCGATGTGTTCCTTCAACCTAGGCAAGAAAAGGGGCCAGAGATTTTCAAATATCTTTCAAAGGAAAAAACCTTCGTAGTTTTGGACAAAAAATGACATCGATGTTCGGCAGCACATACACGTGTGAAAGTTTTTTTTTCTTCAATGAAGTTAATCAAGAATCGCTACAAAAGCCGACTGGCAGATGCTTCACTGCTTCACCTTCCAAGACTTTCAAATACAGAAATTCAAGTGGACATTCCAACTTTAAAAGAAGCAGATCGGCCTCAATTTTCACATTGAAGACTTACTATGAAGGATTCTCATTTGAAGACTTACTATGAAGGATTCTCATTTGTATGGTGTGTTTTTCATTTCTTTAAATTCATCCATAAGTATTGGTTTTTTGTGAAATAAATTGTAATTATACAATTTTGATTTGTGATTCCATTGTTTTTATTGCCTCATTTTAGAAATTTAGGTCATGCGAAAGTAGCTACTACATTTTCAGTTCAGTACTTACAATTTTTGTAATTTTTAATCCCCCCACAAAAAAAAAAAAATGTGGCCCACCAATCAACAGCTGGATATAATTTTGGCTCGGACCTTTTGAAGTTGGAAACCACTGGTATAGAGCAAGAGGTACTTGAATGGCAGGCAATACACAACTCTTGAGTTTTAAACCCATGCAGATTGGATCAGCATGGTTAATGAAAGGACATACGTGTCTCTGTACTGCAACTGAAGATCTGCCGTGAGAGGTTATGCTTGTGACTGTACGTAGAGTCTGACTTGAGACTAGCGTCAACACGCTCTCCCTAGAATCGTCCTTCTCTCTCTATCGTAACTTGCTCCTCCAAGACTGAATTAGAACTGACCTCTCGATCTCCCTGCCTCCCAGACATTTATTCAAATTCAATTTACTAAACAAATGCAGAGTCAGGCCTGGCTCTTCCTGGATTGAGTCTGTTTACACGTTTATGCTGCTGATGACCAGGAAGAGCTTAAGTGGTGTCTGACACTGTATTCCTCTGATGATTCTGAATATTTCCTGATTGGAAAGCAATGGTTGAATGACGGGGGGTTGGAGTTCGTTGTACATTATAATGAAGAGATCCTACAGATTACGAAGTCGGGAAGTTTCATAAATATTCTCCAAAACCTGAACAACTCCGGGAATATTAAATAATGATTGTCGTCAGGAGGTGCCAAATAAAATAGTTGACAAATTGTCCATTACGAGTGTTTGATTTTCGCAATGCCAGTTTCAAGAATTCAATGAAAAGCTTGAGTTACTGTGAAATCAACTTCTCCTTCAGCCTCTACCTAGGTATACATTTCCTATTCCTAGAACCACACAGAGTGTGAATGAAACGACAGTGAACGCTTTGCCTACTATTAAATTTGCCCCCGGCTCTACTATGATTTTTTGGAATACATTTATCTGATAGAACAGGTGTTCCCTTCGTTTGAAGAAATCAATACGATATTCCAAAGTCTGAAAAATGCAGGTTGTTCGGAATTTTTTCAGGAGCATTCAAGTGATTCTTCGTGCGGATTTCTTGAGATATTGATAATGATATTTATTATAGTTTCGTGATACTTTAAGCCTATGATCTACCACGGGTATCTGAACAACAGTGAAAGTAAATTACACGAAAGAATTTCGAATATTGTAATGCGTCTTCCAAACGACACAAAATTTCACAAGAAGGTATTTGCAGAGAGGCACACTAATTATTTCTTCACAACTGGAATCCGTATTTTTATTCTAATTTTGCTGTAAGTATAGCTAATGTTAAAACATTACAGGATGTCATTTGTAAATTTATTGTAATATGAATAGTACTGATAACGTCGTAACCTTGTAATCAAGAGGTCACGGGTTCGAGCACATGGTGGATCGCTCCGAATAGCCTGTATGTGCATAAAGTGGACTTAAAACTCAAGTCATTGAATAGTAGAGTTGTGTGAGTTTTTAAGACTATGTACAGATAGCCTAATCGGGACTGGACACACAGTTTAAAATGGGATTCGATCCACGGGGTATCGAAGCCAGAACCCCTTGATTATAAGACGATTACGTTACCATCGGGAGTCCCTTGGCCACGAATAAGTATCCCGACTTCACGGTTTATTATTGTACCTTTAAACGGGGAAGATTTCAAGCACCTCTTTATGACGGGGGAGTACGTTACCAAACCTTTAGAAAAACTGTTATTATTATTGTGTAGAAATGGATGTATGTGTGTATATATGTATGTATGTTTGTTCCGGCATAACTCTGGAACGCCTGGAGCAATTTCAACCAAACTTGGTACACATATCACTTGCAATCTGGAAAGAAATACTATGGGGGTAGGACACCCCTGGCCGATATTAATGTGGAATCCATAGTTTTCGGGGTCGCTAAGATGAGTAGCGACACTCCCAATGCCGTTCAATTTATTTATTCTTGCTCCTGGTGGTGAAACTAAAAATGTATTTTATAATCAAGTTTTGAGTTAAATTAATATTTTAGTGAATTTGTAAAATATTTTACTTTATAATTTGTATACTGTAGTTATACTTTTAACTACCTGTAAATAAAATTAGTTACATTTTACGCTATAGTTAGAATTCATTATTTTTCTGTCTAATAGAAGAATGGGATAAATAAACACCCGGGCAACGCCGGCTAATCAGCTGGTAATAAATAATAGTAACGCAGTATCCAATTGCTCTTGTTTCAATCTGGGTCCACTTTTTCGTAGCCCACTCTGTAGAATACTTAGTTTCAGTTAAGTATAAAGCATTATTTTTTTTATCCTGTGGGTACCTTTTTCACTCTCAGACGTGCATGCCTCATCACTTTTTCATATCCGCTCGTCCCGACAAATGTCAAGATGGTTATCCTGTAACGTATGCAATTATGTCAGCAGGCATGCCCGACTAACGATTTCTCTGTCTGCTTTCAGGCTGTGACCCAGACGCGGCCGGCGAGACCGAAGCTGAGGCCACGTGACTCGGAGCACAGCATGGACCTGACGTACGTCACCGAGAGGATTATAGCGTTGTCTTTCCCGGCAGACATCGCCAACTTGACGTACCGACAGGGCCTGCAGCAGGCGGCGCACATGTTGAAGACCAAACATGGGGAGAATTATATGGTGAGTGATTTTCCACTTGCTGTGTGGCGACAGTGCAGTGGACACGCTAAAGCAAGTGTTATTTTACACATTCCAGTCAAGAATGACGTCACTCTCCCGTCAAGAATGACGTCACTCAATGCTATAATTGATATTATTATAACGATTTAACATGAATTAAAGGGAACTTGGTAAAGCTATCAAAGCCGGGAAATGTCTGTAACTCGTTTATTCTGTAATTGTTGACATTCGTAATTACCTATTCTGCATTGCGAAAGATTGTTTAACAAGGGATTTCGCTTTTTTTTAACGAAATTAGAATTTATTGTCGACATATCGAGTAATTATTGTTCGTTCTTTTTTCGCTTCCTGAACACGCAAAATGACGGGCAAATCTTGACTAGTGTTGTGTTTCAAACGGCAAAGAAGTGTTTCAACGTTCTTAACAGAAAAATTCCCGCATAGACCCGAAAACCATTCCCGCATAGCCCCAAAAACCATTCATGCATAGCCCCAAAAACCATTCACGCATAGCCCCAAAAACCATTCTGGATCGTATAACCATCCACTAATAGCCCTAAAATCCATTCCCGCATAGCCCCAAAAATCATTCGGGATAGTATGACCATCCACTAATAGCCCTAAAATCCATTCCCGCATAAACCATTCCCGCATAGCCCCAAAAACCATTCTGGATCGTATAACCATCCACGAATAGCCCCAAAAACCATTCACGATAGCCCCACGCACCATCACGGTAAGGTTAGTTTAGGTTGCTTTACGTTGGGCAATATAGTGTAAAAAATGTGTGTTTGGAAACACTTACCGGGGATTACGTCATCAGATGCTCTCAACATCCGGTTCAAGTACATGGATGGAAATGCAAGCAACAGCTTTCGTGCATCGGACGGACATTATTATTGAAAAATACATGATTTTGCGGCGAAATACATTGAAAAATGCGAGAAAACAGTTCTTCGACATTCCGTAATTACACAGAAAGTCAATTCCGTAAGTACTTTCTCCTGTAAATTTGAAGATATCCGTTTCTCGGCTTTGATAGTTTTACCGGGTGCTTTTAATGAGCAACGGTTTTTTCTGTGTGGTGCACTAAAAATGCATCGATTTAGACTATCAGACGCTTTCACTTCACACCAACCAAAATTACACATTTAACTATGTCAATTGATGCTCCGAAAATGCATCAGTCTTGATTTGGTGCATTCTGAGTTCTGCGTGTAGGTGTCCACCATAATGTAGGGTTTGGGGGGAGTCAGCTCGTTGATACGAAATTGATGAAATCAAATCAATAAAATCATTATGAAGGAAAAAGTGCACTATTACCTGCATCGCTTTTCTGTATTTTAAGCTAACCGCGACGATGTAATTCATGAAGCAACAAAAAAAATGGAATAAAGAAAGGGAATCCCTCTCTGATGGCGTAGTGGTCATCGTTTTGCAATCAAAGGGTTCCACGTTCCATATCCATTGGATGCACACAGTAGTTCGGATTCCTCTCTAAACTGTTTATCAAATCCCGATTAGCCTATTTGTGCATAAAGTTAACTTAAAATGAAGATCAGGGTTGTTGTAATGACCAGAGAATTAGATTCGGGACCTTATCTAAAAATTTTTAATAAATAATCACTGAACGTCAATACTTTACGAGAATGCGGCGCCTGTGGTCCCGGGTTCGAATCTCTGCCTTGGCATGGGTGTTCTTTGTGAGTGTCTCACCATCATATCATCACTCATCCTCATCGTCGCGATTAGCCAATAGTGGCAGAAAAGTGACGCTAAATAACAAAAATTAAAAATCAAGACACTATCTGTTTCCCTTTTTAAAAATTTACATTTTTTTTCTTCTCTTGTGTTCCTCCATACTCTTTCGAAACTGGGGCATTTATTCGTGCCGAAAAAAGTATTTGGGGTCTCAAGAGAAAGCTCTATTTCAGTGCTGTAAATACGGGCCATACATCAAGAGAATTATATCAAGGATCTGGCAACAGTGAAAAACATCACCGTAATAGCTATAACTCTTCCGTGTATTCTACCCGAATTATAACGACTTAACACTATTTTCTGCCGTGTGGAAGATTTAATGTATCCGTGCTCGTGTTAATGCTACTTTATGGCTGCGTGAGTTATTTTTGAAGCAGGCGCTTTTAACGGCGGGAAAAACGGTAACTAATTGAGCAGTCACTCCTGGCGTAGTGGTGGAGTAGCTATTCCTGGACGGGAACAGGAAATGAGTCTGACCAGCGCCATCTAGTACGTAAATTCGAGACTTGAATTCAAATTATCCTGTTACTGCTTGGAGATGGTTAGAAGGTAGTGGTTTTGTGGTTTATTTCACCCCCCACCAAAAAAAAAAAAAAAAAAAACGAACGTAAAATTATGAAGTGAGAAAAAGTTTATTCATGAAAATACATTCTAATGACGTCGACAAGGAAAAATGTACATGGAAAATAGAGAAGATACTAAGTAACTTTGGCGCAAACTTAAGGGTGGGGGCAACGTACATTTTACCCCCTAGAAGTACCTCACGGGGGCAGAGCACCTTACACCCATATTCATTCTGAATCAAGAATAGTAATTAAAATGGAGAGAGATAAATAGTAGGTTATGAAAGATGTTTGTGATCCCCCCTCCCCTCCCCTTTCTCTCTCTCTCTCTCTCTCTCAATGAACTATTTGCTCAGTAGATAAAATAAGCGAGGTTACTTATGCCGACAATTTATTATAGGGAAATAGTAGAAAAATAAAGAACGGATTTTTTTTTGTCAAATTACGTTATGCAAAAATAATAAACCACCCTTTGTGGGTGGAGATAGGGCCTCACACATTCACAGTCTCGATCAGAACCACGCACCGGCCGACTATACCCCCCCCCCTTCCCAGGATAGCCAGTTATTAGAGGCTGGGTGAACCCCAGAGCAGCACCTGAAATAATCTACCCCGGGAATCGAACTCGTGTCTATCTAGTAGCAGTGGAACGCTCTACTGACTGAGCCACAGCGGTTCTCCTATATGCACACATACACTCCACACGGCTTGCGAGATTTTAATATCGAGCAACCTGACAGGCGCCCTATGTCGGAGGCCCTCGTATTTGATGTATACGTAGTTTGCTTTCTAACCCTTTATCTAATCCCAGTACATAGCATGATACGTTTGATTTTGAAGCCATCTTCTGGCAGATCGTTACACACTTTTGCATTTGTGCTGCCACCTGGAATGCTTGATGGGAACTAATTCACACACTGTTTACGAGAATTTTCCACTGTTTGGGGAACTTTCTAGAATAAGTTGAAAATTTTGCCAGGGCATTATTTAATTATTTTCTGCTGCATTTTGGATGAATATTTTCCAGGAAACCAAGAAAAATGTTCTAAAGGGACGATTTGGTTTCCCGGTGTCAAGGCATGTATTTTAACGCAGTTCCCCGGAACGACAAATCTGGCAAAGCACATACATACACACGTATGTGTATGTGTGTATGAGATCCAGAGAGAGTTCTTCAGCTTCGTCTTCCTGTACAGTTACGAAACGAAATTTATAAATTTTCCTATCCTATGAACATTATTTTTTCATTACATTTATTACACATTTTTCTAGTCACGTGTGTTAACATGTATTACTTACATTGTTATGGGAGGAATGGAGTCCTGTCTGGCAGGACTGGAGATTCATATTCCTTACCAGGGATATTAGTTCTGGAAGGGGGGAGGGGGTGTGACTCCCCCTTTTTCCCGTTAATACTTCACTCTGTTCCGGCAATCTGTGGAGCAAGGGCGCGCATAACAGTAGAAGGGGAGAAAGCGAGAAGGCGAAGCAAGGAAGTTCGCACTGCTGCAAATGGCTGACAGAAGCCCTCTAGTACGGTCCAGCCATCTCGGGGCACTACTTGTGCAGAGGATTTGCTTTCGTTTGCTTGCACCAAAGATTACTGCATCAGAGCGTAGCTGTTAGTATTGATATCTCAAAACTGTCAATAATTTCCTAACATTGTGTGTTAGCTTGTATAACATGTATGTGATATCTGCTGGTATTCCATAACACGTGATAATTTATCTTTTTTCCAGTTCCCCAAAGATGTGGAATCGATCATATGTTTCGCTTATTTGCATAAGTGTGTAAACAGTGGCTTTTCTTAAAAATGCATGACATGTTAGAAATTACACGCTTTTTTTTTCCTTTGCAGGTGTTCAATTTGTCAGAGCCTCGCCGCGCAGCTCGATGCCACCCTCACGTCCGGGAACTCGGCTGGCCGGCCGACCTAGCGCCTCCCCTCGAGAGGCTGTGCAGCGTGTGCAAGGACATTGACTCCTGGCTCAGCGGCAACCCGCACCACATCGCCGTGTTGCACGCGAGGTGGGTACGCAGGATACGATTGAGCTGTTCGATATTTTTCTTTCGGTTATTTTACCAAGGAATCAGTCACTTTCGAAGACGGTAAATTGTAGGCTTCGTCTACATGCCAGCCGACATTGCGTGTTGTGTTCTTGCATTCTACATAAATCTGTCTTGATTTCTTCTTTGATGTCACTCAATCAGAGCGGCAGAAGAAAACATGTATTTTATTTTCCCCCTTTTTCAGTTTTTTGCGTGGAGCGCTCTCTGTTCTTGAGTTATTCAACCCCCCATTTTTTGTACTATATCAAATATTGACATTAACTAAGTAGGAAATTGAAGTCACCCTCTATTACCTTTGTTAAAGGTTGCATTTTAATATTCGTCTGGATCCAAGGACGTATATCGGGGGGTTCAGGGGGTCCGGACCCCACAGAAAGAAAATGTAATTATATAATGAAAATATCGAGGTTTATTTATTTCTGTCGAACCTTGTAAAAGGCAAGAATTATATTGGGAACATACGGCTTTGAATTACAGTACTAAAATATATTTATGTACACTACTACTTGTAATAATGTGCATAAAATATTAATCAGGAACTTTGCTTTTCGTCAACTGGATCTAACATTTTTTTTGGTTATTCAATAAATATTTAATCCTTTATCTTTTTGACATTAATTTCCTTGTCAGGACAGGTGTTTTTATGCAAATTTTGGCGATCTTAACTTTATCTAATCTTTATTCTTATACCGTCTTTTTTATAGATATTTATGAAATAATACAATATTAATTTGCACATGAATAGGACAATTAATTTAAACATTTATATTATTATTATTATTTCGGAGAATCTTTGTTCGGACCCGCCCCCTCGAAATATATTTCTTGATACGGTCTGTCTGGAACGACTGCTTTACGTTACGAGCTATTTTTAGCACGCGAGAGTTTACCATGGGGAAATCGATCATGTGACATGACTTCGATGCTGGATGTTTTCCTATAGCGATAAACTATTGATACTATATGGATCATGTCCTTCGAGGTCCTGCGGTTAACGTGACGCACGCAATAGAATAAAGCTCCAGTCTCACTATGACTTCTGGGTTCAAAGCTTAATTCGTTTCATAGCATGCAGGTGGTTTATAATTCAAGTTTATATGCTTTCAGATATTATTAAAAACTAAAGAACGAAGCTCCTCTGGTGGTGGTGCGTCATTGATATTTATATTGGCTTAGTAACGCCGTCGCCTTGTAATCAAGGTGTCCCGGGTTCGTTACCGGCTCTTTGTGGTTAGGATTCGACTTTAAACTCTAGTAAAAACAAACAGTTTGTCCGTTTATAGAAGTAATTCGTACCAGCCTCCACGTCGGGGTGGTTGCCGGTTACGCAGGTTACTCATAGACACGCATCTAGAAATATATTTCGTGCGTATGTGTGTGGGTGGGTGGGGGATCCAAAGCAAGTGTCTCACAAGTAAAGGTTCACTTACTGTGAAACAAGTTGCCCTTTCATGCATATATTTTTGGAAAGTACTCATCTTTTTTTTTTTTTCTATGCTTATTCACTTTATTTCTCATATCTGATCATTCTGTTTACACTGTGGCAATGAGAGGCATTATGATTACGAGAACAATGTATTCCAGTCCCGTATTGTTTTAGCAAAACAGTACTCTAATGTGTAGAACATGGAAACCAGCTTGGTTCCTGTCGATTCCCGGTGAGGTGAGGTACCCGACTGAAATTCGCCCCTCGCAATTTAACGTCTGGATCCGCCACTGGGTGGCACTCTATGCAAGAGCACTGGGTTCGAGTCTTGGTCAAGCTAGCAAGTTTCTATAATAATACAAGTCCCCTGCGTATGCCAAAACATTATTCCGATTAGCCGAAAATGGCAGAAAAGCGAAGTAAAATAACGCAGATCAGTTAATCAACAATAAACTTCTTTTCTGCATTGTGTACAGTGGATGGATTTGTTAGAGCAATGCACGCAATAGGACTGTCCGTCGTGTTGGAATTTCCCTTCAGTTTGCTGTGCTTCAAATGAATGAAATTTTTTAACTGAACCTTGGTCCACTCAACTGTGGATACTTATCTTTTTCTCGGGAACGGTGCGGAAACATCTTTATCTTTGTAAAGCTTAGATGACACTATTGTCGGCAGTATCAAAAGAGAAAAATGATTTGTCTATCCCTCATACAAAGATACGCCACTCGGTATTTGTTTAGGAAGCTCTGTCCCTCTGTGTTTATTTTGCCCTCCTTTAAAACCCCCGCCCCTCTCGAAGTGTGACAGGGGACCGGCCGCCTGTCAATCTTCCCCTGAAGAACCCGGCAGCTTTCACACAAACGCCACAACATGGATCTTCGTCTGGACCAACTGGCGGCCACATTGCAACCAGCAGCACGCTCCGCCTGTCGGAAGTCGTTTCTCTAGATCAGTGCTGCCATCTGCAAGTGTTATTTGCTGAATATTGAAATTTTCATCCGCCTGGAAGACTGTGACTGTCTAAAATGATGGGTTGCTGAATTTCGAATCTGAATTAGAGTAGAATCCTGCATCCGAGATATCCGAAACCTGGCCCCAATGTCAGAATTCCGAACACACAGATCCCATATCAGAATCCCATATACAATATACGAATCTCGAATTCTGTGTCCGATTCCCGAAACCAATATCCGAAACCTTGGTCCAACATTCGAATCTCGAATCCTGTATCCGAATCTCGAATCCTGTATCCGAATCTCGGATCCAATATCCGAATCTCGAATCCTGTAAGTGAATTCCCGATCCAATATCCGAATCTCGAATCCTGTAAGGAAATTCCGGATCCAATATCCGAATCTCGAATCCTGTAAGTGAATTCCCGATCCAATATCCGAATCTCGAATCCTGTAAGCAAATTCCGGATCCAATATCCGAATCTCGAATCCTGTATCCGAATCCCGGATCCAATATCCGAATCTCGAATCCTGTAAGCAAATTCCTGATCCAATATCCGAATCTCGAATCCTGTATCCGAATCCCGGATCCAGAAACCGAATCTTGAATCCTGTAAGCGAATCCCGGATCCAATATCCGAATCACGAATCCTGTATCGGAATCCCGGATCCAGTAACCGAATCTTGAATCCTGCAAGTGAATTCCGTATCCAATATCCGAATCTCGAATCCTGTAAGCGAATTCCGGATCCAATATCCGAATCACGAATCCTGTATCCGAATCCCGGATCCAGAAACCGAATCTTGAATCCTGTAAGCGAATTCCGGATCCAATATCCGAATCACGAATCCTGTATCGGAATCCCGGATCCATTAACCGAATCTTGAATCCTGCAAGTGAATTCCGTATCCAATATCCGAGTATCGAACCCTGCATCCGAATCTCGAATCCTGTAAGCGAATTCCGAATTCAATATCCGAAACCTTGATTCAACATTCGAATCTCGAACACTGTATCCGAAACCTGCATCCAATATCCGAACCGAGGTGTGACTCTTCCTCAAGACACAATCGTCAACCTCCCTTCTACGTAGTACACCCTGGACTGCATTTAGCAGACTAACGATGCTCTGGCGTCTGGAACATAAGTCCCATAGACTTGTGTGCTGTTCTCATGTGTTTGTGCCTTATCTATTTCATCTTATTGCCATTCATCCTCGTCTTAGCAATTAGCCTAAATTGGCAGAAACGCGAAGTGAAATAAATCAAATCATTCATTCATTCATTCAACATCCGAAAACGGGATTCAATATCAGGATCTCGAATCCCACACCCGATATCCATCTAAACGGGGATTCCATATCGTTATGTTCAAAGATTTGGATGAGCTTACCCTTTGGCCCTGTAGGCCGATTCGTTTGATGTATGTTCTGTCAATCGGCGGGGGGTATCAGTCCCATTAAAACAAAACAAGAAAAAAACAATCTAACTTGTTTTTCAGTAAGATGAGATACAGGAGGTGCCGATGTCCTTCAACTATCGAAACAAAGTATGTCTGACATGAATCCTTTTTTCCATCCCTCTGCGAAGTGATTTTGTTCTTTTATTCGTGACATTCACTATATATATATGGTTTCCAGGTTGGATTTGCCGTACAATTTCATTTCAGCTGTTTGAATTCCACTGAAGTGGATTCAGTCTCGCTAAAGTTTTGGGAGTATGCAAGTTATCTGATTCGGAGACTGAAACACTGCGACCCGGATGTGAATGGACCTCCATTCCGTTCCCAACCCTCCCGTTGCGTGTCACGTGGCGCAGATGAAGCATCCCCAGATGAAACCCGACACCCGCCGGAGACTTGTCGCATCTTGAGGAGAAGAACGTCGAAGAACGGCTGCTGCGTCTGTGCCAACCCTTCTCCTTGCCGGGAGATCCCATGGCGTTGCCTCGGCGCCGCCTTCTCCACGTTAAATGCATGCGGCGGAGTGCTTTGATTCCTCAGGGGTGACCGATGTATCTGCTGGCTGCAGAGGCACGTGGATGCTGCGGACGTTTCCTCCCGAGGAGGCGTGTTCTTTATTGGAGCAGCTGTGCGCGTCCTATTTGAGACGATTGGTATTCCGGAGGAACCGTGTGGATGGTTTGGAAGTTTTATGATACCGAAACCCACTTTGATCTCCTTCCATGAGCCTTGTCACTGGTGTACCCAGAGAATCACTGCTAGATGGTGAACTAAAACGTTTACAAATGAAAAACATCTTCTTTTCTTCCCTCTCTTTCTCCCTCCCTCTCCTCCTCTCTCTCTTTCTCTCTTCCTCCCTTTCTTTCTCTCTTCCTCCATTTCTTTCTCACTTTCTCTCGCTCCCTCCATTTCTTTCACTCCCTCTCTCTTCTGTTTTCTCTCTCTCTCCCTCTCCCTCTTACCCCCTCTTTCTTTTTCTCCCCCTCCCCCTTTCTCTCTCTCTTTCCATCCACCCTCTCTTTCTCTTTTACTTTCTCTCCACCCCCCTCTCTCTCCCCCTTCTCCCTATGTATCTCTGTCTCTCTCTCCCTTCTCACTATGTATCTCTCTGTCTCTCTCTCTCTCTGTCTGTCTCTCTCCCTGTGTCTGTCTCTCTCTATGTCTGTCTGTCTCTCTCTCTCTCTCTCTCTCTCTCTCTCTCTCTCTCTCTCTCTCTCTCTCTCTCTCTCTCTCTCTCTCTCTCCTCTCTCTCTCCCCCCCTACAAACGTCCTCTTTGCATAGGAGAGCGCTCTTCCACAAATAGCACAAATTACCCAGTCCTGCCGTAGAAGTAATGACGTACAATTTCAAAAGTGAAAAAATGTGTTACAATACAAAACACTTCCGTAAGAAATACAATATTCATTTCTGTATCCTCCCGCTCGTCTAATTTCTGTGCGTGCCCTTTCATTAACTTCAGTGTAGATACTGTAGGCATTTTAGAATAAAAGGTCTTCAATTCCAGTTCACATTTATTGGGAATTCTTCGTTGTTGTCAGCTTGTAAATATGCTGTCTTTTTATATCCCAAGTATCGTTATCCTTTTGCATTTTGCTCAGGTAGGACTCCCAAGTTGTTGTTTGTAAATTGTCTCTCTTAACAAGGGACTGAGCGATCTTTGCTGTGTTGGATTGCATACATACAGGATAGATTTTAAAAGTTTGTACCGCAGAAAGTAGACGCTTTCAAGGCAATGCTTTTAAGGGAAAGTTACTTGTTTTTATCATATCTACCAGCATCCAACCGTTGTTGCAGTTGTTTCAGGATACCCCTGTACTAAGAAATGTACCATAATGTGATATGTACAAAAGGGCATGTGATGTGCACCTCTCTACACGACGTTGCATGCTTCGCACCAGGTTGTTTGTTCATTGTATCCTGAGGAATACGATCCCATTCCTGAATGGTGGCTTCAGTGAGCTGTTGGAAGATCTGTGGTTCGTTGGACGTTTACCGTCTTCAGGAATGCCCATGCATTTTCTATGCAGTTGAGGTCTGGCGAATAAGCTGGCCATGACATGCTACGGATTCTGTGATCCGCAGAACCACGTTTGTACTATAACTACCATGCTGCTGCCTCAGTTCTGGGTTTCCGCTCTGCCTTGTATCAGCACTGCCCTCTGTCGGTGAAAAATGGAACGTTTAGGACATGTTATCGTACACAGGCACTTTTTCGCTTGGCAGTTTCTTGGAAACTTCACTTGGACATTTTTTCGCGTTATATTGATTGACTGATTTGGTCCGCTTTATGCACAGTAAGGCTAATCGGGACTGGGCCTACAGTTAAAACCCATACAGCACAACATGGTTTCAGATATGTTACGGATACGTAACTCGTGAAACAGTGTAACATTGCAGCAACATTGTGAAACATTGTAACATTGCAGCAACATTGCGAAACATTTCAGTGATGTTTCAGGTATGTTTCAGCAATGTGAAAATGTCCGCGAATCTAATATAACATTCGTAATGTTACAGAAACATGTCAGTGCAACATTACAGAAAAGTGTCAATGTAACATTGCAGAAACATGTCAGGGGAACATTACAGATATATTTCCGTAAGGTTTTGTGATATTTCAGTTACATTACAGTGATATTATTTCACATTATTGTTATATTGAATGGAATCAGTACTGTATTCATAAATGGCATATTTGAGGGGGGGTTTGGTGTTAAGCCCCTTCAAAAATTATTACAATATTTACTTGTAAATCATTTCCTGAAAATAGAATTCACAATATTTCTTTTAAAATCAAGTATTATGATGCTGTAAAAGTGACAGAGGTCTTGGATTTCAAACGTCATTATAGGCATGATGCTTAATATTTATTTCATCCCCCATCATTACCCATATGTCTGAATCATCTCAATTAATCTAGTCAGGAGAAAGCGCATAAAATTACAGCTAGAGCTAAAAAAAACCTTCAGACACCTCAAAAGAAAATATAAAACATGCAACTGGTATTCACCATTAAATCACGTCACAAAAGTTGGGTCCGAACCAGTATGTGCCTCCACCGAGAATCGAACCCGGGACTCCTTGATTACAAGGCTACAACGCTATCACTGCGACATCGGGAGGTCTGTTTCGCAAATCTAGCACGAGTACGTACGGCGTAAATCATCTTTTCACAATATGAAACCTTTGTTTTTAGTACTGTAACCTACTGAGCTCTTGTGTGAGACACCCTGTATGATATGAACATTTTTTTGTGTGTATATTTTGTCCATCGGAATCCTACCTCCTACTATGCCCACTGTACAGTGGGATTCACGAATATTGCCGTGCAAATTGTCCATCACCATGTTCGTGCACTTTATTTGACCCAGTAACAGCTTCAAGAATTAAAAGAAAACTTAAAACAAGCTGTTTACAACTTCTGCACCAGCATACATAAAAATCCATCCCTTAAAAACACACAGGATGCAAGAGAAAAATTAATGAAAATAGTCATGGACAATTTGCACGGTAATACTCACGGATTCCACTATACAAGGGCGTTAAACTCAATAGTCTGGCAAACTCAAAAGAGACTATTGTTTTCTAATATTAACGAAGAACGAAACTTAAATCTACCAATTCTTTTTTTGGTGTTCACAGCCGTAGATTGCAATTATATTTGTCTACCACTGCGGAAGTGTATAATGACGCCCATGAGGGACAGGGAACGAACTTTTCGGGTTCGCGTCTAAATTCGTCAGCCAGAAGAAAGTTGGCAAAGGCTGGTTTCCTCGGTCGTTTTGCTGTGTTTCCGCATTGGCAGGTTTTCAATGCCACGTCTCGCTAACTTATAAGCGTGCCAAATTTGATCCAGGTGTAAAAAAAAAAAAATGCTTCCAGTTCTTTTTACTTTGTTATTTATTTGTAAACTGTCTATTATTGGCAGCCGGGGAGCCGTGGCCAAAGTTGAATGGGCGCAGACGTCTTGTTGACTGACACGAAGCTATTTTCGGGAGGTTTTTCTTGTAATGTCCAAATGAGCCGCTGTTTGCTGGTCCAGTGCTCTGGTTTGCTTGTGGAGTGAGTCATAAGGGTCTGCCCTCCCCGTGCGGTGCCAAATTCTTCCAGTCCTCGCGTAGTTGAACGTAAATTTACCGTCTCTCCAAAAGTCACCTTTGAGGGCTGCAATGATGATAATGGTCTCTACAGGAGATTCTGTCTTTGGGGAAAGCAGAATCGATGATTCTGTAGGGGTGAAATATGGTCAGTTATGTCATTAAAGGCACGTTTTTTCGTCTTGGACAGTAAATTGTCAGTTTTTTTGTTTTTGAAATTGATTAGTAGGGGGTCAGCCTTTTTTTTCGTTGCCGAAATTTGTGATATGTTTTGTTTTCGCCTTCTCTTTTTTTCTTAATTCATTTATATCTCTCTCTCTCTCCCGTTCTCTCTCTCTCTTGGTTCTTTATTTCAGTTCTTTTATCCCTCTTTCTCTCTCGCGCCGACCTCCGTGGCAGAGTGGTTATCACAGCGTGGAAAAGCACGCTTATTTAATCCTTTATATAATATTTTTGAATAAAATTAACTTTATTTATTTATTTTAATGCAGGGTTGTTAAAGTTCCGTGAACTCCCAAAATTCTAATTGGTTCTATTGCGTTTTGCTGGAGGACCGGAATCTTTTTTCTCGCACAATTTAAATTCGGTGCAAGTTGCGTATTGTTTCATTGAAAATGGTTCCGGACCGTATTTAAATTGATCCAGAAAAAAGGTTCCTGGACCGTAGTTAAATTCAACGGGAAGAAAGCTTCCTGGACCGTATTTAAATTGATGCTGAAAAAAGGTTCCTGGACCGAATTGAAATTCTTTACAGATAAGGAGGTTCTTTACGGTCCAGAACCCATTTACGCTTGCTGATTTTCTCTTCTGGACCGGAATTGAATTTATTTAAAGTCCCTGTTTAAATTTCCTCAACAAACTTTTCTGCAACCCTCCCTCTTTGCCTTATATTATGCTTTTTAAATATTTGGTATTATTTGATGTATATATTATGCTAAGCACATTTATATTGTAAAACCAAATATCTGAATCTGTGCCGGACACCGGGGCAACTTCAGACACAAACAAGAGCTCCATATCACCAAATGTTGTAAAATAATCAATTACTGTAAATCAAAATGAAATGAAATGAAAAAAAAGAACAGAAGAAATAGGGGGGGGACTACAATTCCGAGGCACCAGGACGATAAGCGCATACCCCTGAATGTATACGGGCGGAGGTTGGGCATCTTTCTGCGGTTCCGTTCTTTTTTTGATTAAATGTATTTGTATGATTATTTATACATAAACATGTTTTTTTTTAATACTACTTTTATTTATTGTTAATACGAAGAGTTTTATATGTGGCCAGCCACACAACAACCGCTTAAATAGACCACCTCCCCATACGTCTTCGATTGCGATAAACGTATTTATTATTATTATTATATTTTTTTTTAAAAAAAATCCCTTTTCTCTGTGAACCTTGATTTTGTGACAGCTCTGTGTATAGTTTTACAACAAATCTTTGTGAAAATAAAAATAAAAAATTCTGTGTTTGTAATATGAGATTGCAAAATAATATTACGGACATCTCTTGTGTTTGGTTCCAGGGGCGGCAGGGACCGTATAGGGGTGATCATCGCAGCGTATATGCACTACTCCAACATCTGCGGGAGCACGGACCAAGCTCTGGATAGGTTTGCTATGAGGCGGTTTTTCGACGACAAGATCGGAGAATTGGACCAGCCCTCGCATAAAAGGTGAGCAATTTGTTATTTTGTTTCCATACTTGAGGTCAGGTTTTTAAATTCGATGACCATATTTACATTCGCTGTTTTTTTTTGGGTCGTATTTCTACTGCCCGTGTTAATCGCGGCAACTAGGGAGGATTCATGAAATACGTAGATGACGGTGTAGCTTTCTCCAGAAATTCTGAACAGCGAAATTTTGTAGAAAGCTACTTCAACTTACCCAAGGCATTGTTGGGTTGCGTAAGGGGTTAGGTGTATTAGGGGTGTCGCGTGCACAATAGATATAATGTCACAATGGCTTATACTGGGTTAAAAAATTGGATATCTCACAGTATCGTATACTCTGTCCCGGGAAACTCTGGAGCGTGCGGGCGATATCAAGTCTCTGTGTAAGTAGTGACTCGAGAGGACTCGATCTATGAACAAGTGCCAGGGAACGGGATTGCGTGGAGGGGGGAGAAACTGCAGTTATCAGCAGTTACTATCCTAATACATTTCACAGATATATGCCAAACTCTTTATGTAACGCACCAATGTATTGTATTACTTGGCCTGCTTACTTTAGTAACATTAATAAGCCTTGTTTTCATGATAACCAAAAACTAAATATGCTGACCAAGGCAGAAATTTATTTTATTCTAATACATAAACTAAACGTTTGATTTCAACCTTCTAGCAAGGTCTTCTTCAGACTCTGTACCAAATACAAATGAAATAAGGTACAAATCAGAAAGATATATATACACAAAAATCACCCCCCTCAGGACCCAAGATTATTAGAAAGTTGTTTATCTGGAACATTCCTTTCCAGGTGTTCCAGCAGGTGGTCTTCTCCTGTCAACTGACAGGCAGTTTAGATAAACATTTCCTTTTATCTGGAACTTGGTTGGACTTTTTATCTCACGCACTTTTTCCTTATCCTTTCTTTCTTCATTCCTTTTCCTTCTTTTCTCCTCCTTCGCTCTTGTCCTTTCCACTCTTCCTAACACCTTCCATTCTTTGTTTATCATCAGTCCCCCATTCCACTTCATTCTGTCTTCTTCCCTTTTCTTCTCTTTTTCCTTGGCCTCCTTCCATTTTCTCACTAGTACTCTTTTCTCCCTTCCTATCTGCTTAGCCTAATCCCACTCTATGTCATGTCCTGTTTCTCTCGTGTGCTTAAATATCGTTTTTGGCTGCTTACTTTAGTATGAAATGTCGTTAATCAATTACTTCACTATACCTATACTACTTTTCGCATTGGTTTTTATGTAAATGGTAAAATTTTAAATAATAGTTTGAGACCTATAGTTTCTTCTCTGCTTACTATTATCCCAGATAGCACAAAAGCTTATAGCAACCTTGAATCAAGCTAGCAGTTGGCTTTGAAGAGCATGCAGCTTTCTGTGACAAGCTTGGTGCAAACTTGTCATTGTCAAACTTGCAGCAATTTTGGCATGCGGTTACTGATGCAAGCTTGCGGCTTGCCATTATATGCTTGCAGCAATCTTGTTCTCTTTACACCAAAAGTATTTTCAAGCATGAAGCTTACTGTGCTATCTGGATATGCTATTCACCATGTTCCCTTTGTTAACAGTACATTAATTCCGATAGTTTAGTACAAAATGAAACACATAAAAATAGTACTTTTTTGTTCAATGAAAGATGTATCATTACTGGGTGTGGGAATTTTGAAATGCCGGATACTTCCTACGTAGTATATATCCTTGCGCGCCTAAACGTGACGAATATTTCTTTTGGTCAGTTAATTCAGTAACTTTTAAGTCAATAATCTTTGACTAGTTTCAACTAGGGATGGACAAATCGGGGGAAAAAATATCCGGATTATTCGTGGCATCCGAAAAGGATATCGGATAATTTGAATTGTGGCTATCCCTGGTTTCCATCATTGAAATCTTAATCTCCTTAGCTATTTACATTGCTTGAATTAATTTTTGTATTTTTAAAAATATTTTCCAGATACGTGGACTACTTCTCAGGGCTCCTGTCTGGGACCATCAAAATAAACGCTGACCCGCTGTACCTAACGCACGTCTCCGTGCTGGGAGCCCCATCGTTCGAGCCCAGCGGAGGGTGCAGGGCGTTCATCAAGGTGTACCAGGGCCTCGTCCCGGTCTACACGTCCGCCATCTACACGGTGACCGACCTCACCAAGAGATTCACCATCGGCCTCGATAGGGGGCTGCAGCTGCGGGGGGACATCCTGCTGAAGTGTTACCACCGGAGGGGGGCCCAGCCTCCAGCCAGGGAAGTAATCTTCAAGTGCCAGTTCCACACGTGCGCGGTGTCGGATTACACGTTGCATTTCACGAGGCAGGAGTTGGACGATGCGTGTAACGGTAGGTGTCATTTTTCTGTTAGGGACCCCTTCCTCTCTCTCTTTTGGACTATGCTCCCTCTTGGTTACATCATCGGCTACTGAATTTGGGTTGTTCACCCACAGGGATGACCCTTTTCGGCAGTGGCGTACCCAGAATTTTTAAAGGGGGGGTTACGTATACTTTTTTTAGTAGTCCTCATTTTGCATCTCTTCCTGCTTTTGACGTTTTTTTTTAGGATTACTTGGCCTAAGGGGGCGTTATAACCCCACCAACCCCCCTTGGGCACGCCACTGCTTTTTGGAGACACCCAAATGTCAACCACACTTCCACGTAGTACACCCTGGACTGCATCTTGCAGACTAACGAGGCTCTGGCGTCTGGAGCCATGGTCACTGTAATCCTCTAAGGACTGTGTTGTCCATATGTGTTTGTCCCTTCATCTCTTTCATGTTATCACTATTCATCTTCATCTTCGCGATTAGCCACAATTGGCAGAAAAGCGAAGTAAAATATACTAAATCAATCAATCAATACCCACACTTAAAAAAAAAAAAAGATTATCACAAAAGAAGCTTTCAATCTACAAGACACAAATATGAAAACAGATATCAAGCAATTATATGATTACTTTACCTCAGTGGCATATTCTCCCATGCAGTGGCGTGCCGAAGGGAGGTTGGTGGAGGTTACAGCTCCCCTTTGGCCCAGAATTCCTAAATACGTCAATGTTAGCAAAAGATGGCAAAATTAGGACTGAATACTAAGAACAGTATACCTAACCCCCCCCCCCTTCGAAAATCCTGGGCACGCCACTCCCATGTTACCTGGTTTACCGCCAGTAACCTTTTCCCATATGTTGATATTGCCGGAAAATTTGAAGTTACTATCGTTTTTGGTTTTACTTGCATGTCTGCATTCGTCTTTTATTCTTATTATATCTAACACACAGAGGCATTTGCTTTGTTTGGTCACGAAAAAATCAATGACGAACGTGTTTGAAACGTACTCTCTGTCTGTCGATTCCCCTTCCTTCAAGTCCATGGTGATTTTTCAAAGCTCTAAACAAAGCAAAATGTCTGGTGCCATTGTTACCTGTAGAATCCAAAGATGTCTGATCTGTGTGGTCTTGCTCACTTTCGCGTCACTTGGGTGCTTTGTGGCAATCACGTCTTGCAAACTCACATTTCAGCATTGAAGTTTGCACCACTGACTATGTTTTTGTTGAAATACAACTATTATTTTCAGCATGTAAGATGATACGTACAGATAAAATTGCGGAGTTTAGGGAATATTTTTGCCTAACTACACGGCGAAGAGTGGATTTTAATAGCAAATTCCCAATGGTAAGTTCTGCCATCGCCGTAGGGTTAGGCAATACACACAACATTATGCAAGATAGTGCGTATTTCAGGATATAGGTGTCTCGTTTTCATTGCCGGCGACTATACCTAATCAGCATTGTGAAGTATTTGAAGGTTTTTTTTAACCTACTTCAAGATTTTTCGAGCCTAACTTAAGATTTTTAGAACCTATTTTAGGATTTTTAGAGCCTATTTTAGGATTTTTAGAGCCTATTTGAGGAACCTAAAAACACACTTTTTAGAACCTAAAAGTCCGAAGTCTAATAATAGGTAAGAATTGTTAAATTTTCATTGCAATTTTGTTTTGTGTTGTGAGTTAACTGGTTCCGAAGGAATGAATTTGACAACCTTTCAATGTTAATCCTGCACCAATAAGATATTCAAATTCATTCCCAACATTATCCAGAATTACTGTACTTCAGTTGTATCATTTTCCAAAACAAGTAAAAATGTATCCAAAAGACACTTACTTATTCCAGCACCATATCTCCAATGAAATTTTTGGAGGGACACACACAGATGTACCTAGAGACCGCAACCATGTTTGTGTTTGCTGTGTAGTGTTATGTCTAAATGTAGGTGACTTCCTGTAGCTCATAATCCTTAAAACTGACCATAATAGCTATTAATAATGCGCCAATAACCTACTAAACTTATTTAATATAAGTTTTTGTGTTGGCAACAATGAAGTTTGAACTGATTCGTTATTGTTACAACTAACTATAAAGCACACAATACGTCATATTCCTTACTTAGACATGTTGCAATTGTTTCTACTGCCCCAACTCGAACAAGACAACAACTTGAACATTGTATTTCAATTAGATGGTGGTGCACCCCCTCACTGGGCACAAGTGGTTCGTGATTTTCTTGACCAACATTTTAACTCCCCAGATTTAACCCCTCCAGACTTCCTCGCCTGGGGTTTCGTTCAAGACACTGTGTATTCAGAGAAACCCTCAGATATTGATGATATGAAACTCAAAATCACACAGGCTTTCGACAGAATCACCCAGAGACGTTACACCAGGCGTGGAATGAATTGAATCACCGTTATGAGTTGTGCAGAGTTCGCAATGGAGGCCATGTAGAAAACTGAAAACTTTACCAAACTGTTAGTAGTGTATAAAAATAAAATTCCCACCTTTCAGTCTTTTGTATACAATATTTCAGGTAATTACATTTGACCAAAAACATTTCACATCCATTTTATTTTATTCATACTCAAACGGATCACCCTGTACAATTTACATATAATCAGCACATATTTCTTGATAATGTGTTGCGCACACAATTTGTATAATATTAAATAAAGTACATAGATTCATACATTTTATATTTAAAGTTCTCAACATTCAACAGAACTAGCAACAAGTTACAAGGACAACAACAAATGTGACATTGAAATTATGTCCGTTTCAGCCCATACGTTCAGGTCTGAGCTCACGTATTTGAATCTGTATGTGAACAACATACTTTTTTTGACCGTCAACCGTTTACTTTTGGGCCTCCCCGGTGGCACAGTGGTAGCATCGTCGCCTTGTAATCAAGGGCTCTTGGGTTCGATTCCCGGTGGAGGCACATGGTGGTTCGGATCCAACTTTAAACTGTAGGTGCAGTCTCGACTAGCCTTACTGTGCATAAAGTGGACTTTAAAACATCAACTCAATCCATCAAAAAAGAATCGTTTACTTTTCTTTTGTTTCAGTTAGCTATGCACCAAAAGAAATACAACTTCATTTTCCTCCTAATGTAGTCAATGTCTTAAAATTGTACAGAACAGAAGTTAGTTTGTTTGTACTGGTTGATGGTTTTAAATATCTTGCATCTTTTTACTTGAATAGTTGTTTGAGACAGCCAAAGATATGACGTTGGCAGAGTTATAATGCTGACAACACCCTTCCCTCCAGATGGTGCAGTTATCTTGGAGTAACTCAGCCAGCAATGGGGCAAGTTGATCTGATTGGAGTTCTCTGAACTTGTGGATATGAGAACGTAGACACTAGTATCACATCATCTAAGGTATCCATCACATTAAAGCATGCTGCACAGCACATATTTACAAAATATGACCAAGTCAGCAATATTTGTGAAACAATCAAAACTATAAGGAGTTAGTTAAAGCATAGTGTACACCTTGTGTCAACATTGTTTTTAGAATAAACAATGCAAGTGATCAATTTAATTTGTTCTGACACAGTAACCAATAACAACTACCAGAGCCAGTGGTGAAAAAGTGAAAACTAATAAAAGTAACCTGATTTTTCAATATTATTCTCAAATTTACTTTAATTGTTGTATTTTTTTTTTTATTTCAGATATGCGGTTCCCCCTGGACGGGGCTGTTGAACTTCACTTTTCGGCGACGCCCGAAGTCCGCCTCCCCAGCCCCGCTCCGACGCCCGCCGTCCCTGTGGACGCCTCGGATGACCCCGCCACGAGGTGGGACAGCTACGAGAACCTCAGCTGCAACCACGACGAGGACACGGACGGTGAGTGTGCTCTGTACATACCATTAATGATCGTTTGAGAGAGTTGTGGACATTTGTGAGGGCATGCATTTTAGTCTTATTTATCATGTTAAAGTTAAGGCTTTGTACCACTTAACCATGTTTACATCGAAAGCAGTGTTTTTTTTCTGAACCGGACAGTGTTTTAAATTTCCCTTTCTTTCTATCTTTTCTTTTGACTCTTGTTTTCATTTCGACTGTAATTCCTATTTAAAATTCGGCAGGTGCTTCAATCTGCAGACCGTTACTTACTGTAATGTCGAGTTTTTAACCACATAAAATTGAAACACACTGTGTTAAATACCAAAGTGTTCAAATACGGTATGCGCCAAAATATACAGTACTGAAACTTGCGCATCTCGAACACGTGGTTGCGTTTGTCGACGGGGCATAGCTCCAGCTGCACGTGTTCGCAGTAGTGAAAAGGAAGTTGTGTTGTGCAGTTGTTGTTGGAAATGGGTCTCTCGACGGAGGAAAAAGTATTCATAGTTGAGCATTATTTCTGCTCATACGGAAGCGGTCGTGAAGGTGGACCGAGTTTGAAAAAGGTGACTGGTCTATATGCAACCCAAATGACAATCGTCCACTCCACATGCCCTAACCTAACCTAACCTAACCTAACCTAACCTAACCTAAGGTTTCCTGACAGTTATGCAACCCAAAAGGCATGATTGTTATTTGGGTTGCATATAGACCAGTCATTATATTGTAACATGTCTTATACAGGGAGGTTATTGCAGCATGCCACCGCTTCAGCATCGGCCGCTTGCCGGCCCAGTCATGCAACAGGTGCCGGCAAATTGCGTAACAGATAGCCCGTAACAGAAACCGCTTGTTTTGTAATGTTTCCACTTTTCACAATTACAGTTACAATTACAATTGAAATAAGCACGTACCTTGTCGCACGGATGCAGGAAAAGGTGTCCTCCCAAATACAAATATTTCCGGCACCTTATTTCTGACATCTAATCTTAGATTAGACATCGCTACTTTATCCTCAGTTGACAGAAAGGGAAGACAGCATCCCAGCGCATAAAGCAAACCGAAAGCGTAAAATGATATTTAAAAGTAATAATAATGATGATCACTAACCTCCTGTGTTATAAGAGATGTTGAAAATGACTTCCTTCAACAGCAATACAACACGTTTCTTAGGTTCAAGAGATCCTGTCTATCGTAATCCCTGACCACTTTTCTGCAAGAATTCGTTTTCACGTAATTATCGTACATAAAAACTCTATGTTCAAGACTATATTTGTTTAACGACATAAGTAATGAATGAATAACAATTAACACACAATAAAGCACTAGCACACCAACTCAATAACACAGTATAAACAAAACGCGTACTGATAAACGCGAACAGAAGTGAACATGAATGAGCGTAGACTCACTGTCTGGTAGCCGACAGTGTTGCTAACCATTTTTCGGCAATGTCCCTACAGACGTAGTCAAAATGTCCCTACAACTGACCAAATGTCCCTACGCCAAGTAAAGTGACTAAAAAAAAAACACCTCATGAGCATGCAAACAGAAGATAAAATATACACATTTACTTACCAAATCTTTCTGCTCGGTGCTTCCACAATTAATGAAGGAGCGAATTTACAATACAGGACCTCTCCCCGATTTTTTGTAATATTTCGCATACTCACTAATTGAGGCCTCCTAATCACGAATTTGAAGTTAAAATTTGGGGGGTCACGTGTAGAAATTGCAAAATAAGTGACATTGAGTGGTCCGCGATCGGCACGATTGCTTATTATTTACCGGAAGATTTTGTGTTTCCAATACTTAAAAAACGAAATAAACATTCCTGATATTACTACGACCCCAAATTTTAACTATGTTTGCCTATCCTAACCTAACCTAACCGTACCTGAATGGTTCGTGGGGCTATCCGTCAATGGTTTGTTGGGCTACCCGTGCATGTTTTTTTCGAGCCCAAATTTTAACTATGTTTGCCTAACCTAACTTAACCTAAACTTACCGAGAATGGTCAGTGGGGCTATTCCTGAATGGTTTTGCGGTAATTGTGATTACGAACCGATAAAAAATATTATTTTCGTAGCACTTTAACGGCAAACGTTCATCATCGAAGACGCCATTTTCGTATCCTGCAATTTTATGATTGATGTACTGTTGCCAAATTTACCTGTAATCAAATCAGTTCTTCTACATCGTGATTGTCGCTGTCACATGTAAGCACGTTCTTTGGGCAATATACTGAAATCCATAAGTTTATTAATTAGCCCACAGCCATCCTCCTGCACACTCCACCTAACAATCTGTACAACATTAACAACTTTTTTACTGTTCTCTTCCGCCATTCTTACACGATCCATGCTCTCCAAGTATGAAATCAACAGTATGGCAACGCTGTAGACAGCGTAACTAATTTTAATTTGTTCATATCAACAAATATGGCTACCATACTTGTATACGGAGAATCATTGCGAGAATTGAAAAGCTTATTTTACAACTTCTACACGTTAATGAACATTTTTTCCCCCTCACCCCAACATGTTAACTTGAGATAAATAATCACGAATAATTATTTCGTGAGTATAAGACGTAGCATAGAAATTACAGAAGGGTCCGGTATTGTAAATTCTTGCCTTAATGAATAATAGGGGTGTGCTGGACAGAATTTTTTGGGTCGGGACGGGATCGGGACGGTAATTTTTTTAAATCCCGACATTCGGGACTGAAAAATTTGCAATTTCCCGACCAAGTCGGAAAATTTTCTGGACGGGAAATGTTCGAAATTTCCCGAAGCACTGGAAATCTCGAATTTTACAAGTCATTTTCACTTTAAGTGATTGTTTTTGCATTTCTAGAATAAAAACTTACAACTTTCGATAAGTTCCAGAAACTTACAAGGCAGAAAACGTCGAGAATTAACGACTTTTTAAAGTAAAGAATCCAGCACACCCCTAATGAATAACGTTGAGTCGTTTACTGTTGATTATGTTATTTGAAGTCATACATGCTGCTGCTGTGAAGAGATAGATGTTGGTTGGTGATGCTGTATTTCCTGCATTCTTTAACAATTTTGGTCCCATTTTATTTCCCTTTTTTGTTTTTGTATCACTTAACATTGAAAATATTCTTTCCGTTTCCGCGTTAGAATGCGGCAATGTTAGCACTATTTTCGCGAGAGTGGAAATGTTTTCAAAAAGGAACTTGCCTTGAAAGTTTTTGGTAACCGATAACATGTTCCAAAATTCTGATGGAGATCTGTTAGTTAGTTCTTTTTTCTCCTCCTCGCTAAAGTATCCAGATAAACTAATTCATAAAATGTAATTTACCAAGATTGAAAAAAAGTACCTACGTTTTCCCTCATTTGGCAAAATCTGTCCCTACGTTCCTACGCGGGCGAAATTTAGTGAAAAGTCCCTATGCGTAGGGACATGTCCCTACGGTTGGCATCACTGCCGACACGTGCAGTATGAAGCGCCATCTCGCGGCTGACAACTCACCCAACCCCCGATAAGCTGCAGGCGCTGTCGCGACAACTGAGAATAAAGTAGCGATGACTAATCTAAGATTAGACGTCAGAAATAAGGTGCCAGAAATATTTGTATTTGGGAGGACACCTTTTCCTGCATCCGTGCGACAAGGTACGTGCTTATTTCAATTGTAATTGTAACTGTAATTGTGAAAAGTGGAAACATTACAAAACAAGCGGTTTCTGTTACGGGCTATCTGTTACGCAATTTGCCGGCACCTGTTGCATGACTGGGCCGGCAAGCGGCCGATGCTGAAGCGGTGGCATGCTGCAATAACCTCCCTGTACTTTTGTTCATCTTTTCATTTCAGTACTGTATATTTTGGCGCATACTATATGTTTGATCCTTTTCTTTTCAATCGACGTTGCAGTACCCATAAGAAATGTTTTCAAAATAACTGTATTAAAAGTAACAACATTCTGTTCCATTCGTTTGAGTCAGTATGTCTTTTCTTACGTACATCTCGTAAGAGTAGGAGAAACATATTGAGATTTGAACATTTCAAAAATATATTGTAAGTTTCATCAAGTTTTGTTTAAAACATTTCATTGTTTTTCAGTAAGATTTTGACTGAAAATTTTGGAACAAATGCTTCCTTTCTAAGTCCATATAAGTTGTACGATTTCAATTATTTTGAAAAATACATTGAACATTTTTGAAAAATACGTTGAAAATTGTTGAAATTTTGGGAATGGTGAGTTCAATTTATAGATTCTTCATTATATGGTATTTTTTTTATTTTTAGAATAATATTTTTGTACATTTGCTTCACGAGTATAAGCTTGTAATTCTGAGACACTTCTCTCATTTTTTTAAGTTTATTCTCTTCAATAGCTAATAAAAATGTCCCAAAAGGGACACGTTTGCGTTCATATATATATTTCGCCTGATGTCCAGTAAATATTAGTGTAATTCAACAACGATTTGCATCAATAATTCATGTAAATACCATTGGTTTCAATAGGGCGGCACTGAGTGTCGTGCGCGGGACATTATTGTGCTAATATGAGGAAGCGGATGACGGAGGGTTAAGTGGAATGAAACTCGTGCTCTATGAAGGCTTTTATGTAAGGAATCTCGATGATTATTTCTAAGCGGGCATTGGAAAAAAATAATGGGTTTGTGGGGGAGTTTTTCATGTTTATCCGGGAAAGGTGTTGATTAACGCATACATTTAGGGTGCAAACAAACTCCAGGCAGTTTCAGTTTGTGGAACCAAGGTCGTACCAAGATCTCTGTGGAGCTAGAGATCACCTAGTACTACCTATATGTTGACATATTGTTTACATTATCAATCATTATGGAACAACAGTGAACAAGGGTAAAAATCGACTTGATTGTTTAAATTTAATTTTTTTCTTTTTCTTTTTTTCTTCTGTTATATCTAATATAGTACAGTATGGAAAGGTTACTAGGAAATGCAATCCCAAATTGATTGAATTATCAAGGGATTTCGGCATCGCTGGAGTCATTTATTTTCTTCTTCCCTTTCGATCATTCCTGAGACCGTGTCCTCCCGTTTCACCGTATCCCATTTCGCATTATTGCGTTTTCACCTCCCCAAAAGGATTTCAAATGATTTATGTGACACGAACTTTCTAAGGCGAAACGGGACATCCCATTTTGCCTTATCCTGTTTCGCCTTACACACAAAAAAATTCCCACCTGGGATTATTATCAACTTGAAGGGTAATTCATAATTGGAGCGGAGAACTTGTGATGTTGCCTACCTTGGCTCCCATTGTCCTGTCGGTTAGGTTAGGTTATGTTAGGTTAGTAATACATTAATAATAATGACCCTTCATGTCGATAATATTCCCTGGTGGGAATTTTTTTGTGTCTCGTTTTGCCTTAGAACGTTAGGGTCACATAAATCACGCGAAATTTTATTTGGGGGAGGGGGGGTTGAAAACGCAATAAGGCGAAACGGGCCATAATCCCCGAGACTGCAAAAGAAAAGTTGCTATGTGCCGAAAGTAGCAATGCATAACGAATATATAGGCGTCCATAAAACATGAGGGAAAGAAAGACAAGAATGCAGGTTCTATAGAGGGTTGTCACTCTTCACTCTACTCAATATGCAGTACTATTCTTATTACAAATGTACCTTTGGCCTTCTTCCACTTTTATTGGAATTTACAAAACAAATTGTATTAAACATTAACCGGCAATACGTTTACGTTTTAGAAAGATGACCTAACACAAATTTTCGTAAATGCGTCTATACTATTTAAAGCCTACATACCAAGCGCATTGTTGTCATGTAGTTGTAGTTGTTATTAGTCGAGTTTACCGAGAGAAAAGAGTAAGATAAAATGCACGAATCTAGGACAATTGCGATGAAGCCAAAATCACAGACAATTGCCATTATTTTGACGGTGAAGGTAATTTTACAAATTAATGGTAAGACAATTTCGACGATCAGGACCTAACCTAACCTAACCAAAGGCGCCACAGAACTAAAAATGTTGTTGTAGGTTGGAACAACAAAATAAATAGATGGCTTGGAAGACCGCATCCAAAAATTCATGAAGTTCTGGCTTGCCTCAAGAGCCAAGCAGAAGACACCAACGTCAAGTAAGTACATGCGATGCGGATGGAACTTAATCTAGAAAGTCAGAAAAGGAAGAAGCGTGATATTAAAATCGACGAGATAGTTGGAAAGTGTATTCGCACATGTGGGGAAACGGGTGACTTCAAAAGATGGTCTGTTTTCTCTAGTCCATGTTAAAAAACTTGACTGAACCAAATTCCCAGCCGAAAATATCAATATTTCACATAATTCTCTTGTCAGAGGTATTGTACGGGGTGTTAAGTCATCCTTCAATTTGATAGATTTAAAATGTCATTGCAATTGTCAACCCGCCCTTTCACTTCTAACTGTGTTCATCGCAATTGTCCGCCATCGCAATTGTCCGGCTAATACGCATCAGAAGAAAGTAAGAGAAATATAGCTTACGCTAAGCAAAAGCATGGATGGATAGACAGGAAATATGTTTGGAATGCTTAATGCAAAGAATCTCTAACATCGGGGACTGTGAATCTTGTAATTCCGAGATTTCGGGACGGCAGACAGACTATGGATCTCTAGGATTACATTCGGTAAAAGTTGCAATCTGTTCTAATTAAATAAGAAATGAGAATCGTTATAAGTCCAGAGTTGAGAAGCCAGAGCCTCATTAACCCGGAATAATGTCGTTTCGCGCCTGGCAGATAGCGTACAGCCACACGCAATAAAAATTTGAGTCCCAGGTCATCAGGATTCCTTCTATGGTGTTATGTGTGTTGCCTAAATTGTACGCCGAAGGGGGAATTTGAATAGCAGATGTTGAAGCCACTACCATATAGTTAAGACACACAACGCTATGCACGGTACCTATACCAAGGAACGTAGCCAGTGGGAGGGCTCGGAGAGCTGAAGCTCCCCCTCTCGAAATCATGCAGATATCTAACTTTAATAGTGTACAGTGGTAATTAATTTTACTTCCTTACCAGGATTAAACATCTTGCGTAATAAGTTGTAAAATACTAAGAAATTCCCCCCTTTAGATGGTCGATGCTGATGAGGGATGAGCCTCCCTCCCCCCGAAATAAAATTGTGGCTACGGGCCTGTAAAGACCAATCGGAGAAGAGACCATCCCAGGAATAGTGCGTCCTACCCTCTAAAAGGATGGCTGTAGAGAACTTTTGACTGTTCGAAACTCCAACCGAGATAGATTGAGGTTTGTGGAAACGGGTTGACGTTCTACAAATGGTGCACATCCCGCACATGTTGTTCCACAGAAGAGTTTTGGGCCAAGGCCTCTGCAGCATCTGCGCTCTGATCGATATCTGTCGGTGTGACGCGCCCCGCCCGCAACAGGTGGCGCCAACTGGAGGAGAACAGAAGGTTCCTGGAGCGTCCCGGCGCTGATAGAAAGCATCACTCAATTGCTAGATGTCCCTTGACGCCCTCATCCCTTATCGAAGTAGCTGAGAAAGTTTAGCTGTCACATGCAGAATTTATCGGTTTTGGTCCCTTGGCATTAACGGCTGTTTCCTCTCCGATGGCGTAGTGGTAACGTCGGCGCCTTGTAATCAAGGTGTCCCGGGTAAAATTACATATTTTTACCATTTTTAATGAATGCATTTAAAAGAACGGAACTGACATAGTTTGATATTAGGCGGACTTCCCATTAATAAGTCTCGGTCAACTTTAATGGACCCTTGTATTTCATTGTGTGAGGGCCCTTTAGACGGAAGTATTTACCTCAGCATTTTTGCTAGCATAAATGCTTCCAAGAATCTTATAGTATTTACGCGGAAGCATTTCCTGCAACATTCCGGTTAGCATTTGCGATTGCGATGAGAAACGTGCAGAAAACGTTAGATAATACATAGAGCACGAAAAGTATACGATATGAGCCAGTGCCCGGTGTTCACAATTGAAATAACTAATTTATTCTTCCATGCGTGTACTGTAAACGCTATAAAGCATGTATTTAAGCAGCGCCATTGATTTGTACCTAACACCTTTTTATATGAAACGTTATTCCTCTCGGTTGAATAGTTATCGGCTTTAAAAAGCGTGAAGTGATACATTGTTTATATCTCACTCGGCCGCCATTACATGTGCACTCGTGACCTGGAAGTCGCTTCTGATTGGTTATGCTACGAAAAATGCGAGAAATGCCATGAAATGTGCCATGTCATCTGAAATGCCATAAGATTTTTCACTTTATATGGTAGAATTTTGGTCATGGCACAAATGTTAAGACAAATGCTTTCGTCTAAAGCGGGTTAAATACCTAGACTTAATGTGCATTTTTGTTTGCTTTTGCAGTAAACGTAACACGAATGATTTGTATTGATATTGTAATTTAAGTACATGCACGAACGAATTTGATCAATATTGACATGATGCCAGATTTGAGGGGGGAAATCTGATAATAGAAAGTACACACACAAAGCGACACGCAAAACGGTATTTTTACTAAGTATCAGCTAACGCGCATGCGCGAGTCGCTGTTTTCTCTACCTTGGCGCCTTCTGTGTAGCTGATTACTTGATGAATGTGTCATTGGATTACTGATTGGCAATTTGCATGTACCATTAAGGTGGTAAGAACTATCCTCCCCCCTCCTCTCCAATAATAATAGAGCAAGCATTTATTTCGTCAGGTTAGTTCCAAACGGAAACCTGGCTGGAATGATGAAATGGGGTTCAACTTGGAACAACCCAAGAATTGTACAATTTTAAAAATTTTAAAATTTTTTTGCTACTATTTATTTTTTATCAATAAATCCCTTTAAATATAACAATGGAAATTTTCTCTAAAACAATTTGGATGTAAAATACTACCTTCAGTGGCGTCGATAATGGGAAGCAGTTGCCCCCCCCCCCCACGTTTTGCCTCTGCTGCCCTCCCCCCCAGTTTTGGAACCCAATCGCCGCCAATGACTTACTCATTTCATTAAGAAAATATTGGCGATTCTGAAGTTGGCAACCTGAATTCTTATGAGTTGGCAACCTGAATTCTTATGAGTTGGCAACCTGAATTCTTATGAGCTGGCAACCTGAATTCTAATGAGTTGGCAACCTGAATTCTTATGAGTTAGCAACCTGAATTCGTAGGAGTTGGCAACCACATTTAATATTTTTTTATTAATTACATTGGCCATAACAATATTATTGTTACATTTAACTTCGTTACCGTTATACTTTTATTTTTCAAAACACCTACTTGTGTGTGTGTTAACTTTCAAAACCTTTCCGACCAATGTGGTGTTTTAGACAAATTTTGAGATCATGTTTATTTGGTTTATTTTACTTCTTTCTTGTGCCACTTTTGGCGAAGATGAGGATGAGTGATGATATGATGAAATTGATGAAGGGACACGCACAAAGAACACCCATGCCCGAGCCGGGATTCTTACTCGGTACCTCTAGCGCCATAGGTAGCGCTGTGCTAACCATCAGGGTTTTATTTCATTATACAATTATTGCAAAACATTGGCGCTGATTAGGAGGGAACTTTTTGAAACTTTTTCTCCTCGCACTATGAGCTCTTAATGATAAGCTTTGTCTACCAAGAAAAAAATTACTGTCCTTGCCTCCCCCCCTCCTAATTTTTGACACCCTATCGCCGCCAGTGGTGCAAAATGTTTGCCAAACCAATGGGTGCATGCATTTTTGTTTTCTTCTTGGTAAACAAATTAATTTTCTTCTGTATACACGCTGTGTAAAGTTTTGTCGATGTTGTGCGGCTACACCCTATATATGTAGGCTGTACATACAATAAAAGTCGTTCCCCACTCATGAATTTGCGTGTATATGTCGCAGTGATTGTTCCGAGTGCATAAGGCTTTCGTGTCGACATATTTTTGAGTTCGAGGAACATATGCATATTGCGTGTCTGTAGCCGAAAGCTATGCTAGGAAAAGGAGTTGAAATGATTATACGTGCCTAGCGTTATTTCCTGCATGCAACAGCGATCCAATCAGAAACATGCAAACAACTGAACATCGCAAAAGCCGGGGAAATATTGCATCCACTTGAAGTGATATTGCACTGTCAGTAAACACAATATAGGAAGGAAGCATTTGTTGATGCATGCTGTTGAATGGTAATTTCAAAGTGTCCAGTGACTTCATACCGTATAACACCACCTCATCGGTGCTGGGCGGCAGCTACTCACTTAGATTTAGCCTTAATCCTTCTTCATCACAACAGGAGAGGTACCTAGATAAGTGGTAATCTATAAAACTCTTAAATGAATGGCGACACAGAAATTGGGGGTTTGTGATCTTTAAGACTGAATCGGCAGGTACATAATTAGTGAAAGGAATTGCCTGTCTCGTACTTGAAAAGTTGATCGATAATCCTCCTAGGTTCACTCACACACCCAGTCTTCTCCTCTCTCACTTGAACTTCTCCCTTATCCTCTCGCTCCTAAAGCCGAACCCGGACTCTCTCTTCTAACTCTCACCTCCGATCTCCTTTCCTTCCTTTCTCCTCCTTTCTCCCCTACTTCCTTTTTACAACTCATTTATTTATTTATTGAAATTTTCCAGTACAGCAGAAGCCATTTTAAACCAGAAAGAAACAACTATGTTGCTGATAAAAAATGAATATGAAGTGAATATATCTATTTGGTTTGAGATGATATAGAACTGGTTCGGTAGCCTATGGAATAGTGAACGTTGTATGAGTGAGAGCCTGGGAGTTGTAGTGTGGAAAGTTTCCTTGCTCCGTGTTTTATGTCTAGTCACTCTGAGTGAGAGTTCGTGGAGTGTGATGCTGCATCTTAACTTTCCATTTATGATCTTATATAGCAATTTCATATCTGCAATGTATCTACGAGTTTCTGGAGTATTAATATGCAGATTTACAAGCAGATCTCTCTCTTAGTCAGGTGTCTCAGGGCAGGCACTCTATATCGAACGATGGAGAGGAAAAAGCTGAGAACACTGTCGATCTTGGAGGTATAAGAATGGGCAGCCATGTTCCAGATTGGTGAACAATATTCTAGAATGGGGGACACAAATATCTTGAAGTAAATGGAAAGTGCTTTCGGGTTATTGATTTCGGTGAATCTGTAAAGTAGGCCTAGCATACGCATTGCCTCTTTTGTAATGGTTGATATGTGATTATCGAAATTTAGTTTTGAATCTATGAGGATACCTAGATCTCGGTGTTGTGCTTCTTTTGCTAGAGGGAGGTCGGTGAGCGTATAATTGCCTTCAAGAATGTTTTGTTTCAATGAAATCGTTATGTAAGAGCATTTAGAAGGGTGTGTGGACAGTTTCCATCGCTTACACCATTCAGAGAATCTGTTAATGTCATTTTGGAGAATTTGCATGTCTGATGGCTGTTTTATTTCTCTCATAATCTTGCAATCATCGGCAAACATTAGAATTGTGCTTGAGATGGGGGAATTAAAGAGGTCTGTGAGATCATCCAGATATAATGCAAATAACAGAGGGCCAACTGGAAACGTATACTGCTGTCGCAAACGCATTCTTTCTATATCCTGCCTTCCAGGGTAGCACAGGAATGTGAGGTACACTACGATACCACGCTCTGTAAGCATCTGCGATTTGGGTTTCTTAATGTGGAGGAGTATCGTGACAAAGTTGCACTAAAAAAATAATGAATATTTTATAGATATCTTGCCCGGGGCCGTCTTAAGAATGCACTTCGTAGGGTCAGTTCTGGGGGCCCTGGGTACGAACCAAGTTGTGTGTTCACTAGCGTACGTACTATATTTTTTCGGGGTGCGGGGGTGGGCTGCGTTCTTGTGGATACACAATAAAATATTACTTAACTACCATTTTTAACCTTCGTTAAGGCGAGGAGGGACATTTTCCCTAGGTCTTTCTCGCTGGAGCAGCTGCCGATCACTGTTGCCAACTCCGCTCTTTTGGAGCCAGATTTGGCTCTTTCGTGCACTCGTTTGACTGTGAACTGTGGCACCCGCCCTCTGCCCCACCATGATGCCACCACATAAAGACCAACCTTTCCCATGAGTGTGCATTTTGCACGTGACGTGATATTCATATATAGGCTGTGACACCCACCCCTCTTTCCTCCCCAGGTATTTTTATATATAGCGCTGTGGCTGAGGTGAAGATGACAATATTATTATCCGGGAATCCTTTATTTTCGATTTCATATGAACATCATTGGGTTATTGAGATGGGTGATGCCGCCAAATCTAGGCGGTGAAAACTAACAATAAATTGCAATCACTTTACACTTTAAAGCTAACGATAATAGCAGCGCCCCCACCACTCTGGTACCTAAAATTACCCTAGGAGGCACTTTATGCAGCCTTCGTTAATCTAGCTCCTTGAAATTCATCTTTAGCTCAATGGTGAAATGTAGCTCTTTCATACACATCAGGTTTGGCAACACTGCGAGGATGGCCGTATGAGGCAAGGAGAAATGCATTAGGTTTATGGGACCATTATTTTATTCGTTCTCTCGGGAATATCACACATCCAATGACGTAGAAAAATACATGGACTGAAAAAGGACACGTTGAACTATGTCAGAATAGTAGGAATAGTCGAAACTCCTATTTGATTAGCCGTAACTTGAAGTTGAAGTCGCCTTTCCATAAGGAATACATGGGATTCTGTAAATACTTATTAATCATATTTTTCAAACACCGTGTCTAGCTTACTAATCAACTTGAAAAACAGTTTTCACTTGCAACATGGAGAAAAATTCATACTCTCTTGCATACTAAACCCTTTCTTAAATAGCTGTGCCCAATCCGACCATATTGAAATAAATGCACAACTAGTGCCTTAAGGTGAGTTTTCATTTTACCGCTTTCGTTTTGCCCGAGAGTTATTTACTTATTTCATTTGAAAATTTTCGGAGGGGGCTGTAGCCTCATCAGCTCCCCCCTGCGTGCGCCAGTGCCTGTGTCACATTGCTCATTTACTCTTCCTCGCCACGAATTCTGGAAATACATGTGTGTCTTATTTTACGACAGTGCATAAAGTTCATAGGCGTTATGTGTGTTGCCTGACTGTTGCAAATTTTCAATGGCAACTTCTACCACCGCCGTAAAGTTATGCAATACACATAACGCGTTGCAGGGAAGCGAGTATTTCAGGATATAGGTGCCCCATGTTTATTTCTGCTGACTGTACAAGTGCTACTTGGCTTGTCTCTTGTTACGAAATCTTGGATTAGAAATGAATCTGACTGTATGCGTGTAAGATAATGACTAATGTTCTGATGAAAATGATATTTCAATGGGTATTCTTAATTTGAACCTAAAAAGAAGAGTATGGCGTAAACATGGATCATGCAAGCATGTGGAATTTTCTTCAGAAACATGTTCGGAAGAGAAAAATCCAAGACCGCTCAAACTTTACATTGATAAACATTCTGGTGTGTCTTTATCACTACTGTTTGAACCTTATTTACAGTATCAGACGAAAATTTGTGCACTAATATGCTGTTATCTATTTTTTTTATTTAACATCACTTTCCACCCATCTTTAGTCTAATAGCGACAACGAGACGGAATGATGATATGATATCTGTGCAGGGACACACACACAAAGTTCCCAAGCTGGGACTGAAATCTTGAACCTTGTATGGTCACTTAGCAAGTTTGCTAATTACGCTCTTATCAATGAGATACAGTGTTCAACGAAATTGTATCTGTCAGATTATGTTTTGCGATTATTGTCACCAGTCAGTCACAGCGAGGAAATGACGTCATGTATAATGGATTATATAGCTTGAATGGAACATGCGATACTAATTGCAGTGCGCCATAATTAAAGGAACGTTGTAGTAAAATTTTCATGTTTTCTCACATAGTCTTAATTTTTCAATGATTTTCGAACCTGAGACTAGCCACATTTTGATAACATGTCTCATTCGGTCACCTTGAACAGATAGTGTTTTGTTTTTGTTTGTTGGCATTTCAGTATCCACTTCCTTCAAACTTGTGGATTAATGTTCAAATCATCAACCCTGAGACCTTCTGTAAACAAAACCACGTGCATGCAGAAAGCATTGCAAACCCACAGAATTAAAATAATCCACACGAAAATCCAGCGTTGTTACAGGATTCATTACGTAAGATAAAACAACGGCCAATTTGTAGTATGGGATTCGCTGCCGCAAATGACGTCTCATTTTAAACCCAATGCTCTTTCTTTTGTACTTGTTGCTTCACCTTTATGGTTAACTCTTCGCACCGGTAATCATTTCCCATAAATTTGACTTCTTTCTTGCATGCGAATTGAATATATTTTACTTGCATTTTTTTAGATGAAATGATATAACATGGTAATGTATATTTCTAAGCTTTGATATAGATAGGAGTGTATTTGAAATTTGTTTGTAGATTTTATGTAAATAAAATGCGTCGAATAACATGGGTACCTGGGGGAAACCCTGGGGGGGGGGGGTAAAGGCGGTCAGGGGCGTGATGCTGATCACATCACCCCCACTCACGACCGGATCAAGAACGTGTGAGGCGTTACCCCCACACCCCCTATACGCCTTCATGGCGTGGTGTTAAGCACAGGGGAGCACTTTACCTCTTTTATGTAAATAAAATATATAATGGGCATAAACAGCCATATGCAATGCTGTAAGTCCAATAAATATATTGATGATGATGATCAAAACAAGACAAAGAAAGTTCGTAAATTTATTGCGGTTGGAAACTTTGACAAGCATCCTAATAACGATTTTTGTTCCGCCAAATATAGTGCACTTCGTAAAATAACTTGGTGACATGGCAAGGCAAGATAAGTGTGAACATTTTGTACGAATATGCATTGTAACTTTCAATGAGCTTAGAGATTTGTGTACATAATGATATTTTATAACATTGGATATTTTCTAAAAATAATCATGTGAACAGCAAGGAAGTAGTGCCACTTTCAACATGGCGAGTTCTATGCGTGCGGGAAGGTCTCCGTGTTCAGCTGACGCGGAGTGATACATCGAATCGGTGAGACGGTTTGTTTACAGAAGGTCTCGGGGTTGGTGATTTACACTATAGTTATGCTAACACCCATTTAAAAATTCAGCTTCGATTTCACTGAACCTAGTGTTTTGGACTCTGATGAACTCCTAGTGTTGGATTCCCTGTGGTTCTGGTGCAACTGCTGAAGATGTCGACGAAGAAACCAAGACAAAGAGTGCCATACCTCTGCAGTTGGTGCGGTGTTGTAGATGATTGGTGCACTAAGGTTCCATCATCCACTGTAAACCGCTCAGTGTTTATCTGTCGACATGTCTAAAAAAACTTCTTGTACAGAGGAGTTGCACGTATCCTTATACTGCATTTGAGCATTGTGCCGGTTTAACGCGTGCCGTACAACAGCCGGAACGACGTCGCTTGCCGGCGAAACGGGACACACGCATCTTTTGAGAAAGTTCATTTACAAACCGCCTCCTCACACTTCCCCATGAGTTTTCACATAAGAATCGCACATATAAATTCTTTGTTCTGAAGTGTACTTACATTGCTGCATTATAACGATACTCGTAACACTTATCAATACTTATCACCTTTAGCAATCTGCACAGAAGCGAATATAAATCTTTCTTAACGACACATCCACCTGTAAAAGAGCCAATACTGACGTTCACGGCAGACAGTGAGGTGTCGCGTTCGGACGATACGAATCTACTCTCGATAACATGTTGTTGATCAGAGTCGGTTCTGCTGCAGTGTTCTGCGGTGTGTTTATCGGAGAGAAACTTCACGAAACATTGACTGGGAAAGCTATCAAATGCGCTTGAATTGAGGGGACATGCGTCCATTCCTCCCTCTCGATCGATCTCACCGGCAAGCGGCTGGGTTGTAGCCGCCACACGGGTACAAGCTCGAGCGGCACAGAGCAAAAATGAAGGCATTGCACTTCAGTGTGATAAAGGGGACATTAAATAGAAGGTTCTGGACAACCGCACGAAAATCCAACGAAAATCCATCGAATAGTGGTATTAAACGAAAACCCTGCAGTTTCTTGGTCAGTTTGCCGTTTGCAGTGTGATACATTGGCCAGCGCGTCACTTCCGGTGATGATTTAGCAAGAGCGCTATTCTTGTCCCGTCACCTGTCAGAAAGCTCATGCACCACCTTCCTAGTTGAAACTGATGCAACCAACAATATTGTCGTTTACGTCACTGCAGTTTTTTCGTCATTGTCAATAATTTCATTGCCAACAAATAACGAACTGTTCGCTAATGCCTACATTTCTCATTGTTTCAAGAAATATAAAATCTCCCTAATTTCTAACTCTTGGTTTCACTGAAGTAAAATGAAATCATTGGATACTAACAAGATGCATGCTTAATGCGATGAAAGTTAAAATACAAAGATATAGCCATATTTATTGATCACAGAATATGTGCCTCTATAAGTGTATAAAAAAAGTTTACATGTTGAGGCACGTGCATCACCTCTCTGCGCCATCTGAAGTCACTTTAGTCAATTATATGTTTGCCTGACCGTGTAAGCGACCTTGCCCTATCTTGAAGAATATTAAAAAAGAATATAAATAAAATCAAACAGATTAAAGAGTATTATTAAAACAGATAAACAAGAGGCAATAATTTGATTCCCAGAAACTTGGTCAGTGAGTTGAAGGTTATCATCAAAGGTCAAGATTAGAGCCAGGCTAGACATGTTTGTAATTAACTTTGACAGCCCTGATATGAATAACTTTGCCAACTATATATATGTTTTTTTTTAAATCTATTTAATACAGACGCTATTGAAGCTAAAGCACATGCCACATGGCGTATATAGTAATCATAGGTCTGGTATGCGATGCTATATTGTGCTTGTCCTTTCATCTGACGATCATTCTTCGTCTTGAGGTAAAAACATGATGTTAGATAATAAAATACAAAAATAATTTAAACAATTTTAACATATTTTGATCAGACAGACATGTAAATCGATCGAGATAACTTTGAGAATTGTGACACCGAGATTTCAGTCCCCTAAATTTGGTTTCTAGGTCTCGATTTTTATGAAATACAGGCATGTCATTTAAATTCAGGATTTGACTCTCGGACGGACAAAAGTTGACTTTTTAAAATAACTGCAGACCTTTGGTTGGGCTTTTGTATTAACCAAAAACTTGTAGCTGATCTTTTGAATTAACCCAAAACATTTGGTTTTGCTTTAGGGTTAACCAGAATTCTTTGGTCGAGCTTTAGGATTAAACAAAGCAATTGGTTGATATTTAGGGTTAACCAGAAGCGTTTGGTTGAGCTTTTGGATTAACCAAAAGTGTTTGGTCGAGCTCTAGGATTAACCAAAAGTGTTTGGTCGAGCTCTAGGATTAACCAAAAGCTTTTGGTTTACATTTAGGATTAACCAGAAGCGTTTGGTTCAGATTTTGGATTAGCCTCGTTTGGTCGAGCTCTAGGAAAAACCAGAAGCTTTTGGTCCAGCTTTAAAATTAACCAGAAACTTCTGGTCGAGCTTTAAGATTAACCAGAAGCGTTTGGTCGACCTTTATGATGAACCAGAAGCGCTTGGTCAAACTTTAGGATGAACCAGAAGCGTTTGGTAAAACTTTAGGATTAACCAGAAGCGTTTGGCCGAACTTTAGGATTAACCAGAAGCGTTTGGTCGAACTTTAGGATTAACCAGAAGCGTTTGGTCTAACTTTAGGAATAACCGGAAGCGTTTGGTCGAACTTTAAGATTAACCAGAAGCGTTTGGTCGAACTTTAGGATTAACCAGAAGCGTTTGGTCGAACATTAGGATTAACTAAAAGCGTTTGGTCGAGCTCTAGGATTAATCAGAAGCGTTTGGTCGAGCTTGAGGATTAACCAGAAGAGTGTGGTCGAACTTTAGAGTTAACCAGAAGAGTGTGGTCGAACTTTAGGGTTAACCAGAAGAGTTTGGTCGACCTTCAGGATTAACCAGAAGCGTTTGGTCAAACTTTAGGATTAACCAGGAGCGCTTGGTCGAACTTTGGGATTAAATAAATAAAACAGACTGCTTCTCTTCACAGTTAAGTTGCTATATTACAACAATGTAACATTGACAACATCCATTATATAACGCATTATTTTTGTTTAAAAATTGCTAACCACTGTTATAACTGTATCTTTAGTCAAAATGAAAATAAATGTCTGATGAAAGGAGCGTGTGTTCTCCTGAAACGTCACAAAGAAAAACTGTTTTCTTATGCTGGTAATAACCGTAAACTACAGGAAAATAATGAAAATAATTAACTAAAAGCGTTTGGTCGAACTTTAGGATTAACCAAAAGTGTTTGGTCGAGCTTTGTGGTAATCACATTCAAAAATATGTAGCAGCCGCTATTTACGTTGGTAACTTTCACTATATTTTCTGGTAATTGTCAATAAATGAGTCCGATTTCTTCTGTGCAATGTTTGGCAGGTGTTTCAGTCTAAAGATTGCATTGTTGTGGCTGTAAATGTACATCGTAAATTGTAAACTCGGCAGGCTGTAACCGTAATACTGATTTATCATTGTTGACCTAAATGCCGAGAATTGCTGATGTGAGGATAAAATAACTTACCGTATTTTGTAGTTTTTTTTACGTCGCATTTTTACCACTTTCGGCTAATCGTGTGTATGAGTAGATGAAATTGATAAAGCAAAACCCGAAAAGAACACTCAGAAGCCCATTCTTCTGCAAATGTTAAATATCCAAACTCCTTACAGAGAAACAGACTGACAAACCACATATTCCTGCATACAATAGTTAATGGCAACATCCAGAAGCGACCACTTTCTTCAGGAAACACTTTCGAGTGCCGTCTAACAAAACTAGAAGCACTTAACTTTTCGCCAAGCCAAGAGCATGCCTCATGCAGCGTTCCCTGTTCCACAGACTACCCAGCCAAAATAATAATTTAGCTAATAAAATATATATTTTTGATAACCAAGCATATTTTGAAAGGCTGTTGTGTAAAAATATGTAAGCCACTTTATCTCGTGTAAATTTATGTTGTTATTCTTTGTTGTTATTTTTAATTGTTATTTTGTATTGTTAGTGCATTCCAATACAAATTGTCTAATGCTGTATTTGAAATCCTTTGTTAAATAAGTAAATAAATAAATTGAAAAGACCACTTAACGCTGTCAGCTGCCTGATTATTTAAACGATTGTGTGGGTGAGCAGGATAACACATTTAGATTAGCACAATTCCAGCTTATCGAGATCAAAGATCGCTAAAAGTCAATATATTCTTCACAAAGAAACATCATCCGGAAGACTACGCTGTAGGTGGTGGCAAAACGCTTATCTGGGAGAGGTTAAGGCCAGAATGAAACTCAATTTCAATGAGACTTTGCAGCTACGATGTACACAAAATATTCCTCCCCAATAGCATGGTGGTAACGCTGTCTCCTTGTAAGCAAACATGCCCGGGTTCGATTCCCGGTGGAGGTACAGTCATGGGCAATAAAAATGGGACACTTATATCATGAAATACTCGCTTCCCTGCAAAGCGTTTCGAGTGTTGTCTAACTCGAAGTTGTCATTGGAAATTTGCTGCTATCAAAGTCCATTTATCGTATATACAGCACGAAAGGTACACGAGATGAGCCCAGTGACCGGCGTTTACAATTGAAACAACTAATTTATTGTTCCTTCCATACATAACCAAAAACTCAATATGCTGACCAAGGCAGAATTTATTTTATTCTAAAACGTAAACTAAACGTTACGTTTCAACCTTCTAGCAAGGTCTTCTTCAGACTCTGTACCAAATACAAATGAAATAAAGTGCAAAACAGGAAGATGTATATATACACACAAAAATCACTCCCCTCCAGACACAAGATTATTAGAAAGTTGTTTATCTGGAACATTTCTACCCAGGTGTTCCAGCAGGTGGCCTTCTCCTGTCAACTGTTGTTTCACCTGACGGGCGATTTAGATAAACATTTCCTTTCATCTGGAAAGTGGTTGGACTCTTATCTCACGCTCTTTTTCCTTGTCCTTTCTTTCTTCATTCCTCTTCCTTCTTGTCTCCTCCTTCGCTCTTGCCCTTTCCATTCTTCCTAACACATTCTTCCATTCTTTGTTTATCTTCAGTCCCCCATTCCAGTTCATTGTGTCTTCTTCCCCTTTCTTCTCTGTTTCCTTGGCCTACTTCCATTTCCTCAGTATTAGTCCTCTCTTCTCCCTTCCTATCTGCTTAGCCTAATCCCACTCTATGTCATGTCCTGTTTCTTGAAATATCGCATTTCTGTCGCTCTTAAGTCGTACATCATCTCTATGTTCTTTCAACCTGTCGTTCAGCCCGTTTCTCCTATGTACACACTCTGACATTCTTTAACGTATAGAGTATGTATTTAAGCAGCGCCATTGATTTGTACATAATACCGTTTCGTGGGAGACGTTATTCCCCTCGGTTGAATAGTTATCGGCTTTTAAAAATGCGAAGTGATGCATTGTATACATCTCACGCGGCCGCCATTACATGTGCACTCGTGACCTAGAGCTCGCTTCTGATTGGTTACGCTACGAAAAATGCTACGGACCGAGCCTATCCTTGAGAAATGCCATTAAATATGCCATGGCATCTGAAATGCCATAACATTTCTCATTTTACACGGTAGCATTTTGGTCATGGCATAAATGTTAAGAAAAATTCTTCCGTCTAAAGCATTGGAACATTTTTAGCACCAGCCAAGAACAAGTTGCTACCAAAACAAAACATTTTTTTTCGATCTTGTTTGTTTCCTACAGACCAATCGGCGCTTCTCTCTAGAGCTAAAGATCTTGCCGCTAGCTGACGTAAAAAAACATCCATGCCATATTCTAGTAGCAGCGATAACACGGAAGCACAAACAAGGCCATTTTATCTAATCGAAGCAGATTGGACATTATTGGTGTTTATGATTTCACGGGCCATCATTCGCGGCGGGATGTGGGTCGCGTTTGCAAGTGTGTTTTCATTCCTGGCCGCCTGAGGGACTGTTCTGAGCGCTTTCCAGGAACCACAAAGCGAGGGGGATGGAAGGTAAGATACACACTATCTCTGTGACTAGTTCATAAATATGCCGTATAAAGGTCTTAATTGTTCGTGGCGTAGGAGATAAGACCGCGGGGGAAAGGACGCGATAAGGTTCAGAGTGCGCATTCATACAGAAGTGTTCGTTTCGGAGTCAAGATGCCGGGTGCTTTGCGAGTTGGTCGAGTCAAGAGAAATGCCCCTCGGAAGAAGGTGAGAGTGATGGTGGAGATTCACAAGGCAGGTGGGTACAACATATTCGCAGCTTTTCAACTTTCTGGATCGTTAGGTTGGCGGTATCATTCACGAAAATGAATCTTTTTTTTATCAGTTCTTGCATAATGGCAGTGACGTGCAAATAATTTTTGTGAAGGAGTTTATAATTTTTCAATTTCTCCGGAGTTTTGTTTGTTTTTTGGGGGAATTTTGGGCTCGGAGGCCGGGGGAGATGGGTTCCCATTAACCCCCACTTGGGCAGCCCACTGTACCATGTACCGCTCAGACAGGAACACAGAAACAGATCGCTTACTTGTGTTGTGTTTATTTAACTTCTGTTCTGCTACTTTTGGCTAATTGCGATTATCGTCGCTTTTCTTCCGCCTTTTGCTAATCGCTTCTGTTGGCTAATGAGTGATGAAATGATGAAATAGATGAAGGGACACTTACCCCCATACCCAGGCCGGGATTTGAACCCGGACATCTGGCTGGATGGTAACGTAAAATTGATGAAATAACAAACCCAAACATTCACGTGCAGGGCACAACACAGACCCCAAGATGATTATACTGGCTGTGGATCCAGATACCAGAGGCATGTTAATCTGCAACAATGCAGACTCGTTTAATTGTTGCACGGTTGTTAAAGGTCCAGGAACCCATAAATTCTAATGGGTTCCGCTGCAGGACCGGAAATTTTTTTCTCGCACAATTTAAATTTGGTCCAAGTTCCGTATTGTTTCATTGGATAAATGTTCCTGGACCGTATTTAAATTCATCCGGAGAAAAGGTTCCTGGACCGAATTGAAATATTTTGCAGATAAAAAAGGTTCTTTACGGTCCAGAACCCATTTACGCTTGGTGATTTTCTCTCCTGGACCGGAATTGCTGGTCTAGGGTGTAACTACATGGAAGAGAAGTTCACGTTTGGGCGCCTTGGGAATGGGTCACCGTTTAAACTCCACTTTTGTTGTTAGACCGTTCAGAAGTTATTTCACAGAACAGGGATATTTACAGATCTTGGACAAATTTTTGACACATTGTACAGTTTAAAAGGGATTGGTACTTCCAAGACATGGACCTTTTTTTGGGGGGGGGGGGTTAATTTCGTGTACAAAATGTGACATTTTCAGATTATAAAGGTCTTTGCAATAGATAACAAAAATAAAAATTCACCCATAACAGTGTTGAATGTTGTACCGGAGGGTTTTTTATTCGTTGTTATTTTTGAAACGCTACGTAACTTTAATATTTTTTAAAAATATAATCGCGTTTTCCCGAGGTTTCCTTTAGCCTCTCTAGATAAATGCTACTGTGACCCAACCATTTCAAAGTAAAAGGTCCATATTCGCAGGAGACTCGAGGGGATGGACTGAAGGAGGATAAGGGGTGATCCTAACCCCAAGAAACAAAGGACAGTTTGTAATGTTTTCAAATAACTTCCAGTAAAATCGTAAATTTCTTTTTCTCAAGTCATGTTAATTGGCGCAAGCTTTGTGAATGTCACTTGTATTTATTTAATAGTCTTGGATTCTCCTTCTCAGTTAATTTATCTCATAACAATGGGCCAATGGAAAAGTAGATAGCATGTAAAGTCAAAACTTGAACCGCCAGTACAAGGAGCTGCCAAAGCGAAACCGTTCCAAGTGGGCGTGGGTGCCAAAGGTAAGTCACGCTCCGCAAGATTTATTGTCGCTTCGAAAGAGCTTATCGACCGGGTGCTTGCTGACAGGGTCTCTCCACTAGAAGGTGACCGTCGGAAGGGACCTGCCCGTGTCCTCCGAGCGAGGAAATTTTGCAACGGAGCGACATTGACCCAAATCGCGGGCTGTGACAATGTCACTCACGCGGGCGATTTGTTTGTTATCTCAACGTTTCGAGGTCTTTGCGAATGTTAAGTCGCAGCCTACGCTTTCGGCGCAGGCGAATGGTTCGTTAGCACAGTTTGGTGTAGAAAAGCAAGCAGCGGGTGAGCGATGATGGGCTCCAGCCCACAGTGAAATTATTTAGCCCCATTTAAATAGTGACACTTTTTAAATAATACCAGCAAGGGTTTTAACATGACATTTTTTTACAGCAGAGATAGAGGATCCAGGGGAGCGCACAAAAGACGCTGAAGGGGGCGAAGTGATAAAATAACATGGACTATTAAAATTCCTTAATATTGTGATCACAGAAAAATAAAGCAACATGTCAAGTCCTTTTACGTGATTATTTCATGCAAGAAGGTAGGAGAGTCTAGTGTTTAAATAACTTCTAACATCATAACCCTATTTTCAGAGGTCGCGTAACAGTGCTCGAATATACAGATGGGGGACAAAATAATACGAACACCTGTGAAAAAGTATGCCACATTACACACCGGCAGTACAGCAGCACCACCTGGCACTGAAGTCTGCCACCTAGTGGCTGTGAAGGGGAAGGTATTAGTTTGCCAACAGCAGTCATTGGTGGTGCATTCGTCTATCATACGCTCTCAAGAGACGCTGCAATGTCAGACCTGACAGAGTTCCAAAGAGGCATGATTGTTGGAGCACGTTCAGCTGGAGCCACGGTGACTGAAACCTCAAAGCTTGTTGGGTGTGCAAGGAGCACAGTATCAGCCGTTATGACAGCGTACACAACGCAAGGTAAGATGGCGTCTTCAAAGCACAACAGTGGACGAAAGACAAAGCTTGCTGCTCGGGATAGGAGGGTGTTGAAGCGCATAGTGGCCCGAAAGCACAAGCAATCGTTATCAGAGATAACATCTGAAATGAACAGGCATCTCCAGGACCCCATTTCAACCAAAACTGTCAAAAGGTAACTCCATGCTGCAAACATTCATGGCCGAGTGGCAATTCGTAAGTTATTGGTGACATCACGTAATGCTGTCAAGCGACGCCAATGGTGCAGAGCTCACAGAAGTTGGTCCCCACGGCAGTGGCAACAAGTCATCTGGTCTTATGAATCAACATTCACGTTATTTCAGACCACCGGGCGCGTTTATGTGTGGAGAACGCCTCGAGATGCATTTCATCCTGACTGCCTCTTGCCGACTGTGAAGCATGGAGATGGGTCCATTATGGTATGGGGCGCGATATCTTGGCATGGTGTGGGACCACTTGTTTTTCTGCATGGGAAGATCAATGCCAGTCACTATCGCAGCATTCTGGGGGATCATCTCCACCCTTCTGTCCAGACTTTATTTCCTGGGGACCGACCGCTTTTTCGAGACGACAACGCTCCTATCCACACTGCTGGGTCTGTCCAAACATGGTTTGAAGAACATGACGATGAAGTAGGACATCTTGAATGGCCCCCACAGTCTCCTGACCTGAACATTATAGAACATTTGTGGGGATATTTGGAGTCCAAACTTCGTGCTCGAAGTCCGCCTCCAGCCACACTTTCGGAATTGGAGACTGCTCTGGAGGAAGAATGGCTCCATATTCCCTTAAACATTGTGCATGACCTCTATGCGTCCATCCCACGTCGCATACAAAGTGTACTTCAGTCACAGGGTGGTCCAACCCCCTATTAATAAAGATTTTCTCTACATTCACAGGTGTTCGTATTATTTTGTCCCCCATCTGTAAGTGATTGTTCCTCGAAGAAGTGAATGTAAACATCTTGAATGCTACCAATTGAAAGTCAAGCGGAGGGATATTGATGGTTGGAATCAAAATCCTTGATTTCTCAGTTCTCAGCCAGTGTGGCTACCGTAATGTAGTGTCGGTTCCTTTGCCTTTGGTGCGTATGCGATATAAGTGTTGTGTGGCGAAATGCAGACTGCAAGTAGTGCTATACCAATAATAAATGTCGGCAGGGCTCAAATTTTATAAATCCCCCGGGGAGGATGGAAGAGAAAAGGAACAGCGATAAAGATGAAAAAGAGAGGAAGAGAAAAGGAGAAAAATTAAAATATAAGGATACCGTCAAAGAGAAACGGAAGACAGTGAGAGGCGGAGGAAGGGAGAGCACACACACACACTGTAGAGAAAAGGAAATAAAGGGAGAGAATAGTGAATGGAAAGTGGAAGATAGCGGGAAAAATAAAGGAAGAAAGGGGAAGAGAAAAGAGAGAGAGAAAGGTAAATAATAGAAAGACAAAAATAGAGGGGGAGAATAAGAGAGTAGTGGAGAGAAAAAATAAAGTTAACGATAAAGAGAAACATAGATAGTGAGAGAGGGGGAAAGGGAGAGAAAACAGACACACACACAGAGAAATGGAAATAGAGGAAGAGAGCGAGGCAGATAGTAAGAGAGAGGGAAAGAGAAAGGAAGAAAGGGGAAGGAAATAGAGAATAGAGCAAGAAAGATAAAAGGGAGAGAAAAATAAATATAACGATAGAACAAAAAACCCTCTGTCGACACCCCTGCCTTCAAGGCAAAGTAATTCATGCACACATACACTTTAATAGCATAAGGGCCACGAGATTGTTGTCCAGCGTATCTCTCTCTCCCTTCGCACGACGATGATAAAACATAAACTCAGCTTTATCTAATGTATAGTGTTGACGCTAAAATCTTTAGACAAAAATATTTGGTGTATCAAAACTTACGTATACGATAATGACTTCATTATTGCTACATACCGGGCGGTAAGAATTTAAGTTTCCCTACTCAGTCATCTGTAGCCCGTTCGAAGCAACAGGTTGTTGTGAAACTTGGTATAGAGACCATAGTGAAGCGAATGCTGACGAAAAAAAATAGTTCAAATTTTCAACACCAGGGGGAAACGTGGCGCTGAGAATTAAAGATTCATTAGTCGCCCTCGGGAACCTTTTCGAAGCAACGGATAGCGATGAAACTTGGTATAAAGATTATGGAGACCATGGGGAAGCGAATGCTTACGGAAAAAAAATAGTTCAAATTTTCACCACCAGGTGGAATTGTGGCGTTTAAATAATAAAAATTCGAACATGCAAAACTTTATTTTTAATTTGTCAGCACAGCCAGTATGCCCGCCGTCAACGTGAATGACTCTTCGGCAATTTAAGACAGCGTAATCAGTGGTCGCACAAAGCGTTTCCCGCAATGTTGTTCACTGTGTACCAGATTTGAGAGCCACATTTCCGCCTGGTGGTGTAAATTTGAACATTTGTTTTTCATCTGCAATCGCTTTCCCATGGTACCAATAGCCTCCACACCAACTTTCACCGCAATCTGTTGCTTCGAATGGGCGGGCACCAGAGGGCTATGACCATCTGGTATAATATTCTGCATTAATTGTAGCATTTCGAGGACTTTTGGTAGGGCTGTACTTTGATATAATACAGGATATTAATCAACAGTGCAGCCATGTCGATGAAAAGTTGGAAATACAACTTAACAAACAAGAAACGTCTTCTAATGGGAAGCAAATAACTTCGTTTATCTGCGAAACCCAGTGTGGGAATGCAGAGCGTTCCGTTGGACTGATTTGTCTGGAGATGTTTGTCGTTGCAAGATCGCAACAATTTGTTTCGGAGTGGTAATTGTTAAGTGAATAATGGAGGGTGACTGTGGAGTTGTCACCCAGTGTGATGGTGGCATTTGTCCAGAACGTGGAACCACGCTAAGAATGCTGTTCTTTCCGAGGTGGATAGACACGCGTGCAAATTGAAACAAACGTTTGGAAGTCGGTTGCTGAAAGATGGGTGTTCCAGCTGTGCATCTGGCAAACTTAAGAGTTGACGAGGTGCTGGTTGAACGCGCTGGGATGATAAGAAAAGAATAACGATGATAAGGGTGTTATTCTTGATGCGTAGAATCAATTACGTTCAGAAGATAGCTTCTCTGAAAATCTTGGACCTCTGAAAGAACTTGATGGCCCTTGGAGAATACGATTCAAGGAAGAACTCAACAAAATAATAAGGAATTAAAACATCACAAACTTCACTAAATCACAAAGATTAGAATTGTTTTGGGCGCGTAAGTAGAATTCCTGATTAGAGACTAGCAAAATAAATCTGTAAATGGAAACCAGTTGGAACACGAGCCTTAGGCAGGCCAAAGAAACGATGCGAAGATGAAATAATTAAAGATTTGAAAGTCATGAAAGTAAAAATGTAGACGAAAAGCGTGCAGGACAGAAAAAAATGAAGGTATATTATTGAAAAGGCCAGAACATTCACTATGTGAAGTTGTAGTACCTTAAGAAGAAGAATTAGAAGGTGGCTTCATTATACCGTGGTGAAAAATGGACTCTCGTGATGAAATCTTCGAAAAGTTTGGCAATGATTCATTGATTTTTGTTACTTAGCGTCGCTTTTCTGCCTACTTTTGGCTCATCGCGACGACGAGGAATGAAATTGGTGTAGGAACAGTTACAAGGAACGGCCAGGCCTAGATTCGAACCCAGGACCCTTGTGCTAACCACTCCGCCAAGGAATTCTGCATTTAGGCAACGAATATAAAAGATCGAACGGGAGTTAATGAAACGTTTTTAGCTTTCGGAGGAGAGCAATACTCTTATGCTGTTTCTGAGGAAGTTTGTAGTTTATCCGTACCTTTTTAATGTGTTGTGTAGGCTACGTCTTGTGCAGGTCTCTTCACAACCTTGTACTTTTACCCGTTGTACTTTTATCCTTTCTCAAGGGGGGCTTTTTACACCCCGTTTTTAACCTTTATGAGAGAGTTTTTAGGTAAGAGATTTTTTTTCCTCGTATACTTTGAAGGGTGCAAAATGGTTATACGTGCCGACGCACCCAATTTTTTTAAATTAATTTAAATTAAATCATTTATTCAGTAAGTTAGTAAGCCTCCCCATGGCGCAGTAGTAGCGTCGTCGCCTTGTAATCAAGGGGTCCCGGGTTCGGTTCCCGTTGGAGGCACATAGTGGTTCGGATCCCACTTTAAACTGTAGGTCCAGTCCCGATTAGCCTTACTGTGCATAAAGTGGACTTAAAACACCAAATCAATCAGTAAGTAACGAAACAACTATGAAATATTTGCGAACAGAACTCAGAATTGGAAATTCTGTAGCAAATTCAATTGAGGAATGTAGAAGATTCTAGAAACAAAATCAGATGATTCCGTTTAAGAAAATAAAGTTTTGGTAATCATTTTAGGATTATATGTTCTTACAATAAATATAGATTTCGGTAACAAATTATAATACCACGATAACCAATTCAGACTTTGAGATACGACAAGAAATCCTGATTATGGAAACCAATTCGGTATTCGTGACCTTGGCCAATTCAGGATTCCTTTTTTTTTTTTTTTTTTTTTTCAAAAATCGATTTTATAGTAATTAATTCAAGATTCCAGATACTTTGAATAAATGCAGATTATGCAACGTCCCCCGGTCGAACACCAGTCATCACAAAGTTAGTCCGCTACTCCTTTAGTCGGGAACATGAGAATCTGCATATCATCAGGGCTTGCTGGGTAGAAAAGAAACACAACACTGTTTTCAAAGTTAAAACGCAGTTTTGTAATCGCGTATATTTCATAATCACTTACCAGTAAAACACTAGAATATTCAATACTAACGTTGGGCAATTCCCTCACATATAGCGAAAGTCAAAGAACATAATTAATTGTTTACTTTCAACTTTTCGGCAAGAAGAAAAACTCGAAAAACCAAAATCTATACTTCAATTCTCTCCGTTTCCAAGTTCTTATTATTCTTCACCTTCAATTGTTTTTCAAACTCAGTCTGTCGTCAGGTGAGAAACATTCAGGTTAGTTCACTTCCTCGGCTGAGATTAGAAAGTGACGTCAACAAGAAACAGATTTTGACGTATTTATAAACATATATAAAAGTTCCAACTACAACTGTATCAGTCTAACTATAATTATCTGTGACAACTTGCACATTATTTGAAATAACAAACATTTTAAAAATCTTAACTTCTTATAAATATAAAATCTTAAACTCTCAGGTTCGTTACAATTACTTCCTAATTTGAGACATGACAAATCCAAGTTATAACTATTCGTAATTTGAGATTCCAACGGACACTCGGACACTACTTGCTTGCTATAAGGGAAGAAAGACTCTTACACCACTACAGGCATTGTACTGGTTATGTAGGACTTTCTGTAGAATACTGTGTACATTATTAAAATTGTCTGAACTTTGTATGAGTCAAAAACAATTGTTTGACACTCGACAACACCACTTGATTGTTGAATGGTTTCTTCTATTACAGTGTCGCTAATGTTTCACCTAATTAGAATAGAGAGTAATTTTCTATACTCTTTACATTGGGGAAGAAATGTTCCTCAATGACTGCAATACAAAACTAACCATATAAGGGACATTTAGCTCTCCACCCGCACCGCAAGTTCTGTGATCCCTTTTCGCCACCACTGAGCAGAAAGATAAAAAAACTTTTTCTTCCTCCAGCATCAGGGGTTTTCTGCAACTGATGTCCATTCTGCCACTCAATGGCTTAGGGTTAATTAATATTATGTAAATAGAAAAATCCACTTCACAGCAGAATCGTTGCTAGATTTTTGGGGCAAAAAATTGCCTGAAGCACTTCTAAGTTCTAACATATATTGTTATTTGTCCAAAACACTCAAGAAATTAAGTACATTATTATTTACGAAATTCTGTCAATCTGAATTTGTTTTACTGGAACTTTTCTTCTTTTCTACTTGTAATTGTCTTGAACATAAATACACAGTGGTGTGACCGTACAACAGACAACTTTCACAGTGTGCAGAGGACATCAAGGGCAAAGAATTCGATCCTACGTGCCGTTGAAAATGGCATTTTCTATCCCACATGTATGCAACCCTATTTAATAGCTTCTTGGTTGCCACTGGCATTTATTTTTACTGTCGAATAAGATTCTAAAAGCGAAAATACACCATAGAGACAATATTATGCCAGCAGACACACTGCCAAGGTGAAGTCACTTCAGATAATTTATTTACAGGGTTCGCACTGACTCCAAAGTCCTGGACAACTGGAGGAGTCAGGAAAACAAGGCTAGGACTGAGGTTATTGGAAACAAATGATTTTTAAAAAAAACTTTCAAAACCTAGAAAAGTCAGGGGAATTAAATAATTTTTGCTTCGCAGAATTTGTAAACTGAAACACGTTTCGTTTTATCTTCCCAACAATCTTCTTTTTTGGGTAATATTGCTTATAAAAAGGTTCTTTCATTTTATTTTTCGTTTATTTTAAAAAATGTTCAACAAACGTGATTTATTTGATTAACTTACAAAGGTGAAGTGTAACTCTTCTTTTTTAGCATGTTAAATCATTTACCCAGTTATGTAAAGTACCTGGAAAAGTCAGGGACTTTGCAAAATGGGTGTAAACCCTCATCTATCAACCCCACACACATATGTTGCTTTTCGTAGGCTATTTGAATTGTTTGTATTATGCATACATGTAGTCTACCCGTATCATACAATTTTTCGTTTCGCTCTTTGACAGAAACAAATGTCAGGGTCAACTGCAAATATTTGTCACGTAGTTGTATACTTATATGTCAACATTTCGTAGCAAAATGAGCAAATTTCTCTAACCACCCTCTCCAATACACTTCCCCCACATACATATATATACACAGTGTACAATATGAGAGAAAATTTATGAAAATTTGCCTATGGGTCTGCCCCCCCCCTCCTAAAAAAAATCCTGGGTACGGGCCTGTTCCCTTCATCCGTTCAACTCGGGCCATAAGAAAACCTGCTCCACTCTACCCCTCCCCTCCACGTGCGTAAGAACAGTACACGCGGTTCTGCGCAGGTCCTGTAGATTTCGATATTACCCCGAATATTAAAAAGTCCAGTAGCAACTCTTGGATTCTGGTTTTGGATAGAATAGAAACTTCGAAATCGACTGCCACAATAAAGCAATAAAATGCTGCCAGGAATATAGTATAGTAATTAGTAACAAATGAAAATTGTGCCTTAGTAAATAATTAAGGTTTCTGAGCAAGAATATTGGGAGTAATAATTCCTAGAGCAAGCGGTCACGAAGGAAACATTTTAATTCAGATTTTGGTGGTAAGGTTAGCAACACTGGCGTATAAATTGACACTCATTTGTAGAACCGGGGGAACGTAAGGAGGCTTACGTTGCGTTGCAGTGGCTCGCAGGGAACGTGAAGACATCACCCGTGGTCACAATTAGTGCGGGCAGGCAGCAGGTGTTTGTGTTTTCGGCCTCCTGACACCGCTCTGACATGGCGCGCGTGACAATGCACCGATTGAATCGCAGCCAAGCGCGAAGACAAACAATGGGATTGACGGCTCCAAAGGACTTGCCTGAAAGAGCGGAAATAGGCTCGGCGGGGAGGCTCAAAATAACAACAAACCAGGTTGTTCTTGATGTTGTTGTTTAGCGGAGCGTTTTTCCAGAAGGCCAAGTTGTACGCAGAGTGCCTTGTGGTGTCAGACAGATCGGTCGTCTCTTGGTACGTCTGTTCTGCTTTGTGTTGTGGTAAAGAGAGATTGTTTCCGTAGCAGCTCTGCCAGCAGCTTGGAAGCGAGTCGTAACTCCTGAAGCTACCAATCGGTATGCTCGCTGGCCAAGAACAGTGAGATTATTTCCGCAGTATCTCTGTTACCTTGGAAGCGAGTCGTAACTCCAGAAACATCCCAATCAAGAAACGAGTCGCTGACGTCATCTCGGCTCAACACCTATCGCTAACCCTCTTGGTGACGCTCTGCGCTGCTGATAGGCTCGCTAGATAGTAGTTTGCTGGAGACATTCCGAAAATAGGCTTACCTTACCGCCAAACTGCTACTCCTTTGGATCTGGAACGAGTTGGACGTCATAAGGGAAATCATCCCGTGCCAGTTATTTGAGGCTGAAGTTCCTCGATATCTTAAGCTACGAGCTGCAGTGACTGTTCACAGCCCCACTGAAGACTGAAGCCAACTCTTCAGTTATCCCAGACGAGGTAATCGCAGAGGAACTGTGCGAGAGTTCGTTCACCAGGAGGAATTGATCGAACTTTCAAAAGTGGCGCTGATTAAGAGACTTTTGGTTCGGCAGCATCCAGACATCTCTCGAGGTAAGACGGTGTGCTTGCAAAACCAATATGATCATTTGCTTACGTCACCTTTTCGGTGTGTTTTAACTATTCCATAAAACTGCTATTTACCTCCCTGCTATTACATTTCATCAGAATAGTTCGGTTCGGTTCTAGCGAATCAATAGATTTCTCATCTAGCAAGACAAGACTACGCTAAAACTAAACTCCATGAGCCAGTAGCCCTTTAAGGGCCAGGGCCTGCAAAGTGGCGTTTTCATTGGGTGACGCCTGCCCAGCGCTTTGAGTCCCATCGCCGCTGTTTTCTGGTTTTCGTAACCGGAGCCCACTACTTCCTCTTCTTCAATTGTTCTCACGACGCTGGGTCAACTTCGAAAATTTGGATGCTCAATCGGGAATCGAACCCGGAACCACTCGCACCACAGGTGAGAGTACTAACCACCTTTTTTAAAAAAAGGAATGTTCCTATGCGGTAGTATCCCCAGACGAACACAAACATCCATGTCCTAACTGGGATTCGAACCCGGGAACCACTGGCGTCGTAACCAATACGCCACGGAGCCGACAACCACTCGGCCATGCGAGAGGCCAGCTATTCTGAATACAATGCATACGTCTCGAAATCTGGAAACCCTACAGTTGAACAATTTGTCTGGAAAGGGGGGGATTCAGTTTAGATAAATAAGTGCGAGCGTGTGATATTGTCCTATTGGATTCAAAGCATTATCTTGTGTGTCTCATTACCTATGTAACATTCAAAGATATTTGATTTGCTACATATGTATTTTTCTGAGCTCTAGTGACCGGGTGTGGTCGTGGACGACGTCCGAAAGGGGGCAAGTTGGGCCACGCCCCCTCCCCCTGGAAAATGATTTATTGATTTGGTTTATTTCATTTAGCTTTTTCCCAGCTTGACTAATCGCGAAGATGAGGATGAGTGATGATATGATGAAATTGATGAAGGGACTCTCACCACACCCATGACCTGACAGGGATTCGAACCCGGAACTTCCTGGTTTCGTAGCGCGCTATACCCCTGGAAAATGAACGTCAACCTAAAAGTATATACACTATATAGTCAAAAGTCACCGGACGCCCAAGTGAAAATGGCGGTAGTGTCATGGTCTGGGGCTGTTTTACCTGGTTGGGGCTCGGGCCATTTGTGTTTGCTCAATGGCAACATGGACAGTGGTGTTTATGAGGACATTTTAGACAATAGCATGATACTCACAATGTGTTAATAGTTTAGAATGGCCTTTTTATCGATCAGCATGGTAATAACCCTGGCCATAAAGCGGGGTCCATTGCATCGTGATTTGATAAGAATCAGGTGTATGTGCTTAGCTGGGCCCCTCAGAGCCCCGACTTCAACCTCATAGAACATCTTTGGGATGAACTGGGCCGTCGGTTGCGTGCCAGACCACTCGACCGAAAACCACCCATGAACTACTCAGGAGGCTACAGGACGAATGGGAAAAAATCCACCAGCAGTATACCAGAACTTAGTGGAATGCCTGCCCCGAAGAGTAAATGCTGTAACAGTCCGACATCTTATTAATTACCTGACTGGTGTATTTGGAATGAACACCACTCGGTGTCCAATGACTTTTGGCTATATAGTGTATTTCACACATATACTTTTATTTGAGTCACAGAGTGTCAGGGGGCGACAAGACTATTATGGGGGAATATATCTAGTTTTCTCCCTCCTAGAAAAAATAGTTTGCTTGCCCCTCCCTGGGAAAAGTCCTGCTCACGTTCGTGAGTTCCATTTTGGAAAAGTTTCAGACGTAGGGAAGCTCCAGTCTATATATTACTTCCTTTTCACACCAGTTACACAGAGAACCTCTTTGTCTGTAATCTTATCTGCCCGTTTATCCATCAGCAGCATTCTCCACAGCCACGTTCAAAAAGCCTCTAGCATTGCTTACCAATGTTCCTCAAAGCCCATGTCCCTGCAGTAGATTCCAAAAGACTTTATCTGAATATCGTCTCGCATTACATCGCTATGGGATAGGAGTGGTCGTTCAGTTGCGTAACTTTAGTGGCAATGCACGCCCTTCGTTACCTGTCCTGTCATTAGGCTTTGCGAAACCGTTTAATGAGACCGAGGCTTATCATGTTCTTACGTCAGTAATAGTTTCATTCATGTTTTATGCATAATAATTACACACGCGCGAAAGTCCCTAATGCCGCAAGCGTATTTCTAATCTGGTTTATATATTGCCTCTCTGCTGTATATAAATCATCTACTTTGCTGAGTCTCCTCCAACTTTCCTTTCATTTGTTTTATATTTTAACGTGCAATTATTTTATCTTACTTCTCCTCGGTTTTTCATGTTTATGCTCGCTATAGTATAAAACTGTATACAGTTTCCCCATGTTTTGATCAGTCCATAAAAGCTACCACAAGTGAACACTTCTTGCTATATGACTTCTGTCTGTATTTTTATATACCAGGATAAATGTTTCCGTTTGCACGGAATCGTCTGGCATTATTGACCATAACGTACTTCAAATGTTTTGTCAATAGCTTGATTTGTGTTGTTTATGTTGCCTTGGAGATTGCGCGACAACAATAAAATGGAATTAACTCGTCAACATTTTCGTGCGATGATTTTTTACGATTTTCGACGTGGATTATCAAGACAAGAGTGCATCGATCAACTTACTTCCACATTTGGCGATGAAGCCCCATCCTTTGCCACTGTGAAACGCTGGTATAACGAATTTAATCGTGGCCGCCATTCGCTCACCGACGAGATTCGCGAAGGTCGTCCAAAATCAGTTGTTGTTCAAGAAAACATTGATGCTGTGCAAAACCTATTACTGCAAGATCGTCATGTGACATACTGTGAGATTGAGGCAACCATAGGCATTAGTTCCACCAGCATATATAAAATATTACATGATCATTTAGCTGTGAGAAAGGTATGTTCTCGTTGGATCCCACACAATTTGACAAAAACTCAAAAAGACGCTCGCGTCAATTGGTGCAAACAAATGCTCAATAAATACAATCGTGGTGCTTCAAAAGACGTATATAAGATTGTAACAGGTGACTAATCATGGATATATGCATATGAGCCGGAACGTAAACAGCAGTCGACTGTATGGGTGTTTCAAGATGAACCCAATCCAACAAAAGTTGTTCGCGCTCGAAGCACATCGAAACAAATGGTCGCCTGTTTTTTTCGGGAAAACTGGTCATGTGGCAACTGTGCCTTTAGAGGAACGTAGAACGGTCAACTCTGAATGGTACACAACAATTTGTTTGCCAGAGGTCTTCGGTCAAATACGGAAAACAAACAAACGCCGTCGGATCATTCTTCATCAAGACAATGCCAGCTGTCACACATCTCGTCTAACAACCGACTTTATGAACAGTCAAAAAATCGAATTGATGGGTCATCGGCCGTACAGTCCTGATTTGGCACCCAATGACTTCTTCTTGTTCCCGAATGTCAAGAATAAATTGCGTGGACAACGATTTTCGTCGGCGGAAGACGCCGTTGATGCGTTCAAAAACCATATTATGGAGGTGTCTCAAGAAGATTGGAAAAACTGCTTTGACAAATGGTTCGAACGAATGCAAAAGTGTATTGACCATAAAGGAGAATACTTCGAAAAACAATAAAGCAGTTTTCAATGCCAAATTCCTGTTTTTTCATGGTTAGGCTCAAAATATAAATAGTGACCCTCGTAATACTCATTTCCACAGTACAATATAGACATTTATCTACACAGCTGTTAACAACTTTCCGTACTCATAATTTAGAATAAGTCAGGAATAGTCGACGCTAGAACGCGAGTTTCAGTTTTTTTAAGTCCACTTTATGCACAGATTGGCTAATCGGGACTCAACCTATAGTTTGAATTAGGATTAGAACCAATACGTGCCTCTACCGGGTATAGCAAAGCCCTTGTTTACAGGGCGGCTACGCTATCACTTGCCCATCGGCGAGGCACTGTGGAGTACGAGCAATCTTATTGATGAAGGTAAAGAATTTTCCAATAAGGTTTACAAAGCTTGAAGTGTGTAACACTACAGTGCATAAGTCACAAATTCGTTGACCCTGTGCGGAGTGTACATGGTGTAATACGTTTGACGTATTTCTCATACATACACGAGTTTGTCTTGTACTGTAAGACCTGCGTGCAAGGTTTCACTTCGGCGTCGTGGAGCTCCTCTAAATGATGAAGGGGTGGGAAGAATAGAGCCTTCAGAGATGAAGGGGAAACCATGTTTTGTGAGAAAACATTCCGACAGAAGAACAAAATGACTTACCTCATTGCGCCCACCTGCAGGTTATCTCTGGTGGCGTATCTTAAAAAGCAAATAAAGAAGTTGTCACGTGACAGCTTGATTTCCTCGACTTTCCTGCACGCTCTGTGACTATGGGTAAAATGTATTTTGCGTTTACTGTGTTCTGGAAGTAACGAAGGTATTCCAGTCCAGTTTAGCTGCAGTGAGAGTGAAGCATAAACAGCTGAAACACGAAAGACACATAGATAGGCATTTTGTTGTAGAATCATCGTATATATCCCTCAAATGAGGTTAAATGTGTGTTCGTGAAGATACCCTTGGATAGATGTTACGAAATTTACAAATACTTTTGGCTTCAAAATCTTTGCACCATATTTCGGCCAAACAGATTCTGCGTTGAAAACATCCCGGGTAAGCATTGTACGTTATGGTCTTTGCCGAAGTGATTCAAGGTATGATTATCATGATCATATCAGGATGTGTACTTATTACCTTTTCCGAAGCCCTGCAGATACTGCGAGAAGTTAACCATTTTGGTTAATTACAAATTTTCTCACTGTAGGAAGGCTTCTCATACGCTTTCCTTAACACACGCGAACCCCCCTCCCCCAATTTTTACCCAGAGTACAATCGTGATGACGTCCAGTTGAATATCGTTCATCACGTGTCACGTAGTCAGTGTCAAATACGGTTCTAGTCCATCAGAAGATAAAAAAGACAAAACTACACCGACAATTTTATGTACATAACACTACAAATCGAACGATTTATATACAATTGAAGAGTTGTTTTTATAATACCTGTACCGGAAATTACGATTTGTCACTGTTAGAACCACAAACAATTAAAAATTGAATTCAGAACGGATAAGGAAATCAATTTATTTCGGCATACATGGGGAGTGGCTTACAAGTAGGTGTCGGTCGTATCTAAGCCTTTTTGTTCTGGAGCTCTTGTTTCCATATCTTTCCGCTGGTGGCACCACTGAATGGACTTGGGAGTGTTTTGTTCAGTACCAAATTTGACTACATTAATGGCATCCAGTTTTGGATCGTTGCCATTGTTTTAATTCATGCCGCATATGAATGGTGTAATCTCTAAAAGGCACTCATCAGTGGGTTTGAAACAGGGAGTGGTAATGATTTGTGTTTTGAGTGGGCCTTGTCTGAAGATGCTGGTAAGATGTTAAATAGAACCGGGATATGAGTGGGTCAAATATTTGTGCTCTGTAAATAATGAGCCTCTCAAATACGCTGGATTATAAATATCTTTCTTATCTCTTGATTTCGTATATCCGGTGTTCAATAATATCTGAGTTATTACACTTGATTATGCTATCAGTTTGGTGTTTATTTGTGTTTTGTTACTCTGTAATACCTTCCACTATTCAGGGAAAAATATCATTCAGAACTTGTTACATTTTTGTTCATTTTTTTCATGCCACGTGTGGTTCTGTTGTGCACGGCGTCTAAGAATGAACTTAGTGCCAAGTCTTTGTAATAATAAAAATGAATAAATGGATATTGCTCAGTTTACACGTGTGGTATATTCTTGAAAGGAACAAAATCGTGGTAAATTGTCATAGCAAGTTTCACTTTATTTGTGATTTGAATTCTCGATTCCCCTGTAGACTAATATGCACTTTTGTCTTGCTAGTCAGACCAGTTTTTGGTAATTGTAGGAAATAGTAGGCTATTTTTACAAATCTTTGCTTACGTTAGAATTTAGGAGGGGTATCCACGGTCCATAACTGCACGTGAACTTTTTGCAAACGAATTTACTTAAATCAGAACATTACAAGTTATGCACTGTATGTTCAGGCAGGCTAATCTGAATCCCGAATTACTATGCGACCCGACATCGGTGGCGGAGTGGTTATCACAGCCAGGGGTCATGAGTTCGAATCCCAGCGTACATGGGTGTTGTTTGTGAGTCTCCCTTAATCAATTTCATCATATCATCACTCATCTTCATCATTGCAAGTAAAAACTGCCAGAAAAGGGACGCCAAATAACAGAAATCGAATCGAATCATTATGTGCTTCCACTCGAATCGAACCTGGGACCGCTTGATCACGAGGTGACATCAGTAATGCGATGGGTTTAATACATCGGAAAAACGGTGGTTATATACCTATACGTATTAGTTCCGATATCTGTAAGAAAAGAACATGGTGAGAGAGGATAGATGTTTGTTATGGAGACTTGTGGCCCAATACGCTAGATGAAGGTTTTCTTAAGCTTTTTCAGATTACTTAAATTGAACTGGAATATATTTAACATTTCGTTGTTATGTTTATTAACATGAACTAAGCGAAACATTTACACTCAGACGTAAACTTTAGTTGTCACATCTCGCAAAATAACCTAAATGTTTTAATTTAAAATTTTTTCTCGTGGAACTATTTATCTTTTTCCCCTTCATTTGTGTTGAAACATGGTCATATGTCTTATTTAGTTTATACCTTTCCACTTGCTTGTTTTGTACTCTATATGAGTGTTCTTTGGAAGTAACATTATTTTGAAGTTGAAGGACAATGAAAACGAATTCAAAGCACTTAGAAAAATGGATAACTATTTTTGAGAACCAGGGCAGAGGATTAAAATGAAACGCATGGTTGCTTGTACATTGCCATTGGTATCTTTTTAAATTACAATAAACATTCATTCGTCCTAAATTACCCACATATTTATATGAATTCAACATTCTGATGCGAAGTTCGCTTAGTATTATATAGGTGTGTTTCACTTACGTCACAAACTGGTGAATTGTGACTTTGAGCAGCCACGATTGAGGCCAGTTCTTCTAAACATACCGAATTGAAACGGGCGGACTGTAGATTTGAACCTTGTTCATGGTGGTACATTATGCAGTATTCGGTGTTTCAAACAGAAGCTCACGATATTTCCTTGCACGCGACAAACAAAATTGGCCACAAACATGCGCATCCTGACGTCACTTGAAACCCACCTATAGGCTATTGCTTGATTTGCAGCTCTAAGTAAACTTGTGCATATATTATCTTATCTCGAAAGCAGGTGACGCAGCAAAGTTAGGTACTGTGGCAGAAACACAGTGTGAAAGTGTTCTTTGATGGCGTGACGTTTTTCTTCACCTGTGCTGGCCAGGTAAGATCTCCATACTAACTTTATAGGATATGCTGTGAGTACATACGAGGGATATCCACAAAGTAAGTTCCGTTTGCAAATATTGCCGCTGGAGCGCTGATCTCACGACGGTGCGCATGCGTGCTGAGTTCGTTGATTCTTAGGCAAGGCACAGACGCCATTTGCAAACATTCTGTGTATTTATAATGTTTAACAATTAGACAAGCCAGCCGCATGTGAAATGCTGTTTATAATCCTTTTCTTGAATGCGAGGAACAAGAAGTGAAACTCATTAGCCTTATTTGGAATGAGCGAGTTAAAAATTTGGGCGTCTCGGCAGGTATGGCCGTTTTGCACCCTTCATTGTACCGGGGGAGCAAAATCCCCTTATCTAAAATCCTTTCACGAAAGTTTTAAAAAAAGAGGGTGAAAATAGCCCCTGAGAAATGATAAAAGTGCAGGTTGTAAATGGACCTGCACAGGACGGATTGCTTTAATACTGACTGTTCCGATAATCAACATCCGCAAACTGTGTAGTCTACTTCTACTCGGGATGGGGTGGGGTGGGGGTGGGGGGTCGGTTTACTGACAGGCATTTCCTTGATTTACGGGAATCATTTACCTTGTGATGCGAGCTGCCGATGCTGATTCAATCATTCGGAGAAGAATTTTGAATCCAATGGTGGATTTAAGGGTGTTATCTAGATTGAACAAGAAAGAAACCATCATTATTATCACACGCAGACTTACGAATGACATATGCAGTGCGATCGACGGATTCACGAACCGAAGATGCACAGTCGTAGAACCGAAATTGCGAACAGGCCACTGCTTCTTGTCTGAAAAATAATCGGACACCACTCGACGAAATTCGATGGCTGACCACGCTTCCCCAACAATAGGGAGGATATTCCTGCCATAAGTGTAAACTACCCAACAGGATACAACTCGCACAGTGCAAATCATAAGCGTAAGTGCACCGTAGGTATCGAACGAAATAATGAGATCGGACACAAGAAGACAAGGAGAACTGATGAAAAATACCAGTATCGATGGCTAGAAACCGAAAAGGATAGGCGTTCAGAGCCAGTAGTAAACAAACAATAAATATTTGCTTCTAGTTGCTGTTGTTAGCAATACTTTATTGTTATTATTATTATTATTATGTTCATTTATTGATTCCAAGAGTGGATTGTCTTATGCAAGATATACATTTCGTGTTGATATCTGAATCCAGAAAAGGAAATAGGATTACTTTACACACTGCTATTGTTGCCATCTTGTCTTCAGGTCAGAACAACTACGTCAGAGCTCAAATCTCTCTTTTTTTGTAAAAGAAAGCATTCGAACACAACAACAAATAAATCTAGTCAGTCCGTTTCTCGTGTCTACCAATGAGAGTTGCATTCTCATTGCAGCATCATTGTTAAAAATAGAAACCGTGGCTTGTTGCATTCTCCAAGGGGGAACGTGGAATGCAGATAAAAAGTGCAGGGATATTTACGGCTTTCCTTCTGGTTGCTGTCGAGTTGGCATTGCAGCGTCCTTCGATGCGTGTTTTCTGTTTTTCTGTCACCAGGTAACTGCCCTTTAAAGCCGTGTGTCCGTTCGCTAATTAAAAGCTATTTCGTCCGAAAGTTTCGCATGTGGGCGAAACCTGTTCGAAATCCTGGTGTGCATATCAAATATATCTAGCAATCTGATGTGGTGTGACCAGCCAGTACTAATTTAAGAATGATGAATTTCAGAATTCCTTACATGTAATATTTCTACCAGAATGGCACAGTAGCGTCGTCGCCTTGTAATCAAGGGGTCCCGGGTTCGATACACGGTGGAGGCTCATAGTGGTTCGGATCCCACTTTAAACGGCAGGGCCAGTCCCAATTAGCCTTAATGTGCATAAAGTGGACTTAAAACAACAAATCAATCAAACGATCTACCAGAATATACGAGGTACAGTAGCGGCAATTGGGTGCCAAAACTTGGGGGGGGGGACTTGGGGGGGGTAAGGACAGTTGATTTTCTCTTGGTAGAGGAGGCTTAACATTAAGAAGACCATAGTGCGTAAAGGTTGGAGGCAACTGCCCCCCTGCCCCCGTCGAATATCCGCCACGGAGTAGGAATGAATGAATGTAAAGCTTCTGATTTTATAATCCACCAATAGATGGCAGTACAAACGTGCCACGAACACACACGTTTTAGTCCAGTCACAAATTGGAAACCAGTGCGTAATTTGAATTTTCATAATTGAAATCTTAAAGTTTAGATTAGAACCTTGTGGATAAAATTTTATCCGGGAGATACTTTTTATTTGTATATATTTGAAGAAATGACGGCTAATATGATTAATTAAATTTTAAACGAATATCTCATGATATTGCTTATATTTAACGCAAATTTGGCAGTGACAACTGAAATATGGTGCGTGGTTTAGCATATGTTAGCATATGCAGATGATGTAGATGTATGCTACGCCCTCCCTTGCCCGGGAAAACAAATGCTACCACTACCTAGATAGAGGCGGCAAAATCTCCCTCGGACAAGCGAAATAGCGTTACGGTCCAGGTTAAGTTCGTGTGTAGGAACCGGTGACCAACAGTGCATAGTAATAAGCCATATCGAATAAAAACAAAGACATATGTACTTTCAGATTACCACCTCTTTACCTGTAGCCGGGAAGCGGCTAGCTGCCTACCTGAAAATCACGGGTAGCGACATGCATACGAAAATGATATAGCCCAAAATTAACATGAAAATAAAAAGTATATTCTATTCATAACCAACAAAAATGGAATCATTACAGGTCCCCACACTTGCACTCTCACATTCTCTCTCAGATTCAATCCTCATGGGGTCATCGACACAAGAAATTATACATGACATGTACAGGTTTTATGGCGACAAGCCCTAATTATTGCATTCTCAATTAATTTTATCTTACTTTTTGTCTAATCAGGTCATTTGTGATTTTGCTCCAGTGCTACTTAAATCCTAGCCAGCCCTTACTTAAGTTCACCTTTTGTTTTTTTAAAAAAGAAACTAGTCGGCGCGGTGACAATACATTACTTGACCAGTATAAACAAAGGCGTCTCAACGGCAATTACATTCACGTGGGCGGACGTTTTCCTTTTACAAGACCTCACGTGGTTCAAACATAACAAATAACCTCCGTTGAGTGACGCACACATATACTCTCTAGCAGGCGGGACTTAAACACTTCGCCGCGACGAGCAATTCACATTACCAGGCAAATACTTTTACTAAATAATCACACATGCGGCCTGACATAGCTAGCATTGACACATAAAAAATGAACAAACCTCCAGTAGATTAAACAATTAAGTGGGCGGCGCTTTCTCTAATAGTACGCACTTTAAACAAATACAAAGGAGCACAAACAACAATACATTTAAGACCATTAAAAAAATATCACAAGGAATAAGAAAAATTGACCTGAGACGAATAGATTACAAATGACAAGCGCGACGGGAGTTTGATATAAAATTTCGAGTTGAGTGGGCGTTTTCAAAATGTCGACGAATTTCAAGGGCGTTCTCTAAATCAATCGGGCCGTCACGTGCTGACAATCACACAGGCGAATACTTTACCAACTCTCAGCTTCCGAGGTGCTCCCTGGCGTCTTTATGGGCGATTGAAAACACATAGTATCCACGCGAAAGGTTTCTTTGGTCGCGACGATGAAGATGCGAAAAGGATTCAAACACCTAGTTCCCCGGCTCCTCTTCCTCTCGGGATCGGTGGATCTCCGTGGTATGGCGCGGTTCGGACGTCGCATCTGAGCGGTCGTTGTAGGCGTCGTCGGCGTCGTCGGGGCGTCAACGTGGCGGATGGTAGGCGTCGTCGGCGTATCAATAGGGCGGCGTTCGACGTTCTCTCTCTCTCCATGGCGGCGGATAGGCATCATCGGCGTAGTTTCTTCTGACGTCGGGCGAATCGACGTAACGCCCTCATCTCCTTTCTTCCTCTAGCCCGCCATTGTTTCCGGTGTTCCTCGTTTCTCAAAAATTATAAATGGCGTAAGGTAATCACGGAAACACGGTTTCGCTTCAACTTCCCCCAGCGGTTGAGGTAGGCGCACTCGTGTAGACTTACTGCCTATCACACACACTGGTGTTCGCACAACACAACAAAGTCCACTGTACACGAAAGGTAGCGCGAAGGTGCTCTCGTTCCAAGAATCGCGGCAAAACTGTATATGGAGAGTTAGCACGGAGCTGCTCTCACTACAAGGATCGCGGTAAGACTGTGTGTCGAAAAACCATGTCCTTCGTTTTATTTAGATTTTGAAAAGAGACGCTAGGCGCACGTTGGAGCGACGCTTCCGGAAAGGTTATTCCACCACGCTCTATTGTCTCCAAACTAGGACGGACCGTGTCCGAAGTTTACTCAGACGGATTAAGCTTCCGCCTGGCTGTCGCCATAGCTCAATTGCAATCGCTGTCCACAAACTGATCAATTAGAACCGATTTGATCTGGCGTCCGTAATTGTCGCTTGATCGTGACGAAACTCCACACATCCGTCCTTGCACACATGCCGCTGCGCTGGTATAAGTTTCACATGAATCTGACCGTTGGAAACCGAGATATTTACATGTTTGTCATTACGGTCGAATTTCCTAAGCTTTAGGCGCATAGCGTGACCCTTCAGGTGCTCACCCTTAACACAAGCGAATGTCTCGTTCCTCCCGTCGGCTTGGCAAAAATCAAATATGTAATCTTACAAATGAAAACACTCAACACTTTGAATCGACACGTCTTTTTACCGCTACATACATGAATAATAATGATAATAATAATAACGACGGTAAATCTGACTGTCACATAGACTTACTGGGGGATGATATGAATACAATTAAGAATAATGCTAAAATATTTTTCAAAACTGCTAAAGAGATAGGTTTGGAAGTTAACAAAGAGAAAACTAAATATATGCTTACAGGCCGAAACCAAGTGTTAGGTAATAATCAAAATCTAATTATTGATAACAACTCGTTTGAACCAGTTTCCAAATTCAAATACTTAGGAGTAATATTAACAAATGAAAATTATATTAAAGAGGAAATAAAAAGTAGGCTTAATTCAGGAAATGCATGTTACTTCTCTCTTCATAAACTTTTGTCTTCTCGTTTAATATCTAAAAAACTAAAAGTTAAAATATACAAAACCGTAATTTTGCCTGTAGTATTATATGGAACTTGGTCCCTTACATTGAAAGAGGAACATAAATTAAGAGTATTTGAAAATAAGATCCTTAGGAAAATCTTTGGACCTAAAAGGGATGAGGAGACAGGTGAGTGGAGAAGGTTACATAATTTAGAACTACATAATTTGTATTCATGTCCAGATATTATTAGAATAATTAAATCAAGAAGACTTAGGTGGGCAGGCCATGTGGCACGAATGGGAGAGGAAAGAGGAGTTTACAGGATTCTTGTTGGGAAACCTGATGGTAAGAGACCTGTAGGAAGGCCAAGACGAAGATGGAGGGACAACGTTGAGATGGACCTAAGGGAAATCGGTAGGGATGGAAAAGAGTATATAGAACTTGCTCAAGATAGGGGAAGATGGAAGGCCTGTGTTGTTGCAGCCATGAACCTTCGGGTTTAAGAAGGCTAGGGAGTTAGTTAGTTAGTTAGTTGGTTTAGAAGGGGAAAGGGGGGAAAGTCACAACAAATTTTGTGATTACGGTAACTTGTGAATACAGAGATTTTGATTTGGAAATTAAAATTCTTCTGGATACCTTAGACTTAAGAGTAGAGGGAGATTATTTCCATAACATCTTTGGCTGTTATGCATTTGAAGCTTCGTAACGAGTCACAACTCTCGAAGCAGCAAATCAACGAAGCAAGCTGCTGATGTCATCTCAACCCAGAACCTATCGCTAAGCACCCTGCTCAGGCTCTTAACGCCCACTAGGCTCGCTAGACAGACTCGCGTAGTCCACTGGAGATGTTCCGAAAGTAATTCGACTTTTTTTTCTACTGCTTCTGTATTGCATTTGAGCAAAATCAAACAATGCAATAATCACTTCGCCACAGGCTTGAAATTTTGTAAGTGGAGGGTGTTGTAAAGCCAGATGAGAGCCAGTGGAATATTTTAACTATCTTATCCCTAAAGAGGAATCTCATATCTCCCATCATAGTCAGCCAAATGTCGTGGAAAGATACACACAATTAACAAGAACACAAAAAATCGGTGTTGTGTTTATTGTAACTAAGTGTACAAACATTCTGTTTAATATGTTCGACGCCACTGTCCTCCTCTGGCGCTGTCACTGATTGTGTTAATTTTTGTATAATTAAACAATGATTTCTACATGTAAGTTTTGTGTTGCCTTCTCAATCTGGTGGTGGATCTACTGGCACGCATGCTCTAAAGTGTACTTATAGCAGCACTAATAACGCTGAACACTTATCGCTTTATCACTTATCGGCTTAGTAAACTGCACAGAAGCGAATATAAATCCTCAGCACGACAAAGCCACCCGTATGAAAGCAAATACTGATATTCACGGCAGACAGAGAGATGTTACGTTCCTACGACATTGATATGTTCTCGATAACATGTTGCTGATTCAGCAGAAAAGGGAAGTAAAATAAACCAAACCATGTCGTTGATCAGAGATCGCTTTATTACACACACAGAAAAATAAATGCATCATATGATTGATGCACCCGAATGCATCGATTGATGCACTGAAATGTGATTTATGGCTTCTTCAAAGAATCAGATTTACAGTTGATGCATTTGGGAACATTTTTGTATGTCGGGAAAGAAACACCAAAGTGCATCATTTGATTCAAGTGAGGATTTCTTTCAGCCGATATGCACTTCAATGCATCAGTTGATGTTTCTTGATGCACCTTCCTGCATCTTTTTGGATGATGCACTTAAACGTTTGGTCTGAGCTACAGAGTTTATGTAGTTCAGACGAAACCTTTAATTGCATGCAACGTCCCCCCCGGTTGGACACCAGTCGTCACAAAGTTAGTTCGCTGCTACTTTTGTCTGGAACATGAGACGCTTTTATCACTCATCAGGGCTTGCTGGGTACAAAAGAAACAACACTGTTTACAAAGTTAAAACGCAGTTTCATAATCGCGTATATTTGATAATCACTTACCAATAAAACACTAGAACATTCAATACTAACGTTGAGCAATTCCCTCACATATAGCGAAACTCAAAGTACATAATTATTTACTTACTTTCAACTTATCGGCAAGAAGAAAACTCGAAAACCCAAAATCTATACTTCAATTCTCTCCGTTTCCAAGTTCTTATTATTTTTCACCTTCACTTGTTTTTCAAACTCGGTCTGTCGTCAGGTGAGGAACATATTTAGGTTGGTTCACTTCCTCGGCTGAGATGAGAAAGTGACGTCAACACGAACAGATTTTGACGTATTTATAAATATATATAAAAGTTCCAACTACAACTGTATCAGTCTAACTATAATTATCTGTGACAACTTGCACATTATTTGAAGTAATAAACATTTTAAAAATCTTAACTTGTTACAAATATAAAACCTTAAACTCTCAGGTTCGTTACATGCATCATCAAAAAAGATGCATTCTGGTGCATGAAAGCACATCAAGGTGCATCAAAACGCATAAACTGATGCATTGAAGTGCATCTCGACTGAAATAAATCCTCACTTGAATCAAATGATGCACTTTGGTGTTTCTTTCACGACATACAAAAATGCACCCAAATGCATCAAATGTGAATCTGATTCTTTGAAGAAGCCATAAAACACACTTTAGTGAATCATCAATCGATGCATTCTGGTGCATCAATCGATATGATGCATTTAGTTCTCTGAGTTCAGTGTTCAGTAGTGTCCTTATCGAAGTGAAACTTGACGAAACCTCGGCTGTGAAAGCTACTAAATCCGCTTGAGTTGTGGGGTTACACACATCCGATTTCGCCGGCAAGCGACGTGCTTCCAGCCGCTACAGGAGCACTCATTCTAGCGGCACAATAACCAAATGAAAGCACTGCATACAAACAAATCTTGTCTCAGTCCAAAATCATAAACTTTCACATGCTACTTCTGTCATCACTAGAGCACGATGTTTAAGGCATTTATTTTGGTTCAAATATTTTGGTTCTCTCCTGTTTCTTCTTCTTTTTTTTTTTAAACTTTCCGAATTCATAGATAGTCGTTTGTGAGAAAGAATGCTTTCTTCTTAACAGAAAATGCTCTCTACTTCGACAGAAAGAATTTCGACCTTGAAGAATATCAGAAATTGTTTTAAATTTTTTCAAGTTCACGTTGTTTGCACTTTTCTGCAACAACTAACCTCTTTTCTCCTGCCACTTGCATCTGCTGCACCGATTTCTCACATGCTTTCACGAATGCTGTAAGAGTTTCACCGCTTTTTTCCAGCTTTATAATTTATCTGTCAACAATAACGTTTTTGAAAAAAAAAAAATATTTACAATTTTAAAAAAATGGAAAATTTAATTGAAACTGGCAGAAAGAGGCATTGAAATTTTTAAAAATAGGCAAAATAGGAAAATTGAAAATGTTTCTAGAACTTAGCAATAACATAAATGAGTGTACAGTATATCAAGAAAAATGTTATGAATAAATGTAGCAGAAAAAAGGCATTTTGCCGAAGTTCAGGGCTCTAAACATCACTTACCGTACCTATAACTGATCGTGGGCCTAACTGGAGGGTAACCTACTTTTTGTTACATAGCTCTATGTCCACCAATCGTCTTATGGGGTGTTTGGCTCGAAGAGTGTCAACAACCTCAGTTGCGAAGTAAAAGCTGTAGGGGTAACATCGCTCTCCCGTTGCAACGCTGCCAAGCTTACGTCTGTTTTTGTCCATTGTTTTTATTGGCTTGTTTGTACCGTGTTTGGGTGTTTTGTGTACTATTGTACAACGTTTATCCAGTAACGGCGCTGATGAACTCTCTCGTTTTACAGTACGTTTGGCAACATGCTGTGTATCCGACGTTCTTTTTTTTTTCGTCCCGTCAGCAACATTCGGTGCCTTGTGACACGAACATGCCCGATGTCAGTCGAAGAGAATGGAGTCCAATAGTGTGACGTCATAGCAGACGACGCGCTGGGACTGAGTCTACACAACGGGATAACGTGGTTTCTTCGTATCCAATTCAATGTTATTTCCGTTCGGAAGGGATAGCTTTAATTATTGTGACAGCAGTTATGAAACAAAATTGTGATGTGCATCGTACATCAATGTAACGATGAGATTTCGGACAATACGTCTATATATAACATATGCATTACAGATGAGAATGTAAAGAATAAATGGAGTAGGAAATCGAGTAAAGCGAATGCTCCAAACGAAATCTCAGCCAATGGGCGTCGTCTGGTCAATCGCCTGAGGCTGCTGGTTTCCCACGGTTTGCCACCATCCAAAGCGGCAACGTGGCCGACTTCAAATCGGGTGAGCTTCGTGTCGGCTTCGGCTGTGCTCGGAAGTGAAATGTTTTGAAAATGCATGATTTTCTTACCCCGGTTATTCTTTACCTTATCCTCTTGAAGGTATGTGTGATATATAGTCGTACTCTCCGAAATCTCATCTTTACACTGATGTACGATACGCATCATAATTTTGTTTCATAACTGCTGTCACAATAATTAAAGCTACCCCTTCCGAAGGAAAATAGCATTGAATTGGATACGAAGAAAACATGTTATCTCGTTGTGTAGACTCAGTTCCATCTCGTCGTTGCTTGTGACGTCACCACTAATGGACTCCATTCAACTGATCGCTGATTCGTTGTTTTCGCGCCAACTGGAAATGCGAGCGGTATAACATGTGGGCGAAGAAAACGTTGCTTAAACCTTCTGGTTTCGAACCCAACAACCTCTGACGTCTCCCCAGGGATCCATCCTCCGCATGCTTTCGCGCAGCATCCTGGGATCTCCCTTTCCCGCCTTTTTAAGCGACTCGACCTTTACCCTAATGGAGAAGGGCATCTCCTAAATCCTCCCATTATCTCTTCGGGATCTTTGAGGTGAAATGCGTGAACCTGAGTCATCGAGACATCTTCTGGAAACAAAGCCAGTATCCAGGAATCTCCCCGCCACCATTTATGGACAGAGGGGACAAAGGTCACTTGACTTGACCCGGTTAAAGCGGGTGATTGATGATCCCGAAGACCGTGACGCCGCTTCCCACAATCCTGCGCGCGCGAGCGATTCCATTCATCCATGAAAACGCCACGTGACCCTGACCACTAGTGACCTCTGGATCGAACTCGTGATGGATGGTTCATTTCTCAAAGGCGGGAAAGTTGAGTATCCTGTGATCTTGCATCCGTGCTACGTTTTAAGGCCGTAAGTTGTAACAGTTCAACAAAGTGTATAGTAATCGGACACTTTGTATTCCGATAGCCTTGTTCTCGGGACAGTGGTGGTTTCTGAGGCCCTCTTCCCTCCCTAGTTGCCGGATCAATGAGGTGATCGCGTATTCAGCGGGAATTTTAAAATTGTGCAAGGTTTTAAATAAAAATGCATATCTTTGTAACTACGAATGGTAGAGTTAAAAATTATAGCTCGTTTTGTTCAGTTCAAATTAGGCTCTACGGCTATAGTCGAAAAAAAATCATTTACGAAGTAGAAGACGACGACAAACGTGAAAAGAATATATATATATATATATATATATATATATATATATATATATATATATATATATATATATATTACGAAATTTGAACTCCGTCCGTCCCCCACGTAGGCATCGCCAGGTCGTGAGGGTTCGAAACGGTACTTGCATATTACACGTTTCGTTCTCGTGACAAGAATTGCGCATTTGCTGCTCATACTTTCGGGAAAAAATAATTCTAATGTAATAGCCGTGATTTTTTTTTAGAGCCAGGGGTGCCCACAAGGGGGAAGGATTATGGCGCACTGCGCATCCAGATTTTTGGCGGGGGATTTTTTCCCTTCAAATAATATAAAATTCAAGATTTATATATTTTCCCAACATGTACGTAAAAATGTTACACCATCCATTAGATTTTAATCCATTAGATGAAAAGAAATTGTTTAAGGGCATTATCGAAAGGGGGGAGAGAAATATCTAACTCTTTCATATTAGGCCTTAATTGATGACACGTGGGTTCTGGGGGGATTCTGAATCAAACTTTGGGGGTACAGTATCCAACTCTAGGTCTTAGCTTATGTCGGGCATTGAGCATTAAATTGAGGGAGGTATCGAATTCTTGTGTTGCGGAAATTATGGTGTGGGAGACCGAGAATTAATTTTTTTGGAGGAGGCAATATCCACTCTTCAGTATCGTTGATTGATTGATTTGGTGTTTTAAGTCCACTTTATGCACAGTAAGGCTAATCGGGAGTGGACCTACAGTTTAAAGTGGGATCCGAAACGCTATGTGCCTCCACCGGGTATCGAACCCGGGACACCCTTGATTACAAGGCGACGACGCTACCACTGCGCCATCGGGTAGGCCCTACTCTTCAATATCAACAGTAAGTCTAAAATTGGCATGACAATTTTGGTGGTAGAATTGAGTTCTAAGATATGAGGCTCTTGATAAAGTGTTAAATCTTAGATTGTCGAGGGATTTCTGTAGTGGAGAGAGAGAGTTCGAACATGAAATTTTGGAGACTGTATTTAGCGATATCATATCCAAACGTTTTCGACCCCGAACGTGCCAAAAGGGAAGCTGGAAAAGACTACATACCTCTGGATTCTAAGAATGTATTGACCCCCATTAAATTAATATTCTTGAAAGATAAAAAAAAAAAAGGTAAAGTGTTCCCCTGTGCATAGCACCACGCCATGAAGGCGTATAGGGGGTGTGGAGGTAACGCCTCACACTTTCTTGATCCGGTCATGAGTGGGGGTGATGTGATCAGCATCACGCCCCTGACCGCCTTTACCCCCCAGGGTTTCCCCCAGGTACCCATCTTATTCGACGCTGGGTGGGCGCCGGGGCCGCTTCCAACCTTAGAAAAGTTCCCGGATTTGAACCGGCCGGGGATCGAACCCAGGATCTTGAGCATGGTAGTCAGACGCGTTACCGACTGAGCCACCGCCTGCAAAGAAATGGATGTTAAAATCTTCTTGCTCGGTTCGCTCGCGTGTTTGGCGCTTTACTGAGGTGAATGTGAAGTTTAATAATATAGCTGCATTACAAGACATTCTCGATATTCATTAATAACATGACTTTTTAAAATGTAATGCTTAGCAGGGAGTCGTAACGTACCCAATTTGCGTTACACGGTACGTTCCATTTTGTAGGAGGAAAAGTATGGTTCCACTGCTGGTACCCATGTAACGTAACGAAATGCAATATGTTATAGACTGACGTTACAAGGAACGTAACAAAATGTATTGTGGTAGATATTAACGTTATAAAGGAACGGAACGAAATGAGCACATTGGAACATAACGTAATATGCAATATGGTATATACTACCGTTACAAGTTACAAGGAACGTAGTAACGAAATGCAATATGGTATATACTAGCGTTACAAAAAAACGTAACGAAATGCAACATGGTAGTAAATAACGGTATACATAGGAACGTAATGAATGCAATCCTCCGTAACGGAATGAAGTGAAAGGCAATATGGTTAATTAACGTTACATAGGAATGTAACAAAATGTAAACCACTGTAGCGGAACGGAACAAAATGCAGTTGGGTACATACCATCTACATAAGGAACGTAAATAAATTCAGTATGGTAGATGTTAACGTTACAAGGAAAGAACAATTCACAAATGTTAGCTAGTAACGTTATAGGCGCGTGACGAATATAATCTATTTAACATCACGGAAGAAAAAGGAATAGCCAAAATCTCTTACCTTTCATTGGAACATTGCGAAAAATAACTCAGTATATCGTATGGGATTAATGTGAAATAGCCGTTAAAAATATGGTTGTTTGTAAAAAAATGAATTTCAACCAGGGTTGTTAAAGGGTCAGGAATTTTAAATCAATTCAATTCCGGTTCAGCAGGGAATATTAGCAAGCATAAATGGATCTGGACCGTAAAGAGCCTTTTTATGTATTTCAGATCGTTCCAGGGACCTTTTCTCCTGATCAATTGAAATACGGCAAAGGGACCTTCTTTCCGGATCAATTAAAAGACGGTCTAAGTTCCATATTGAAATGAAAGAATACGCAACTTGGACCGAATTTAAACTGTGCGATAAAAAAGTTTCCAGTCTTGTTGCGGAACCCAATAGAACCCATTAGAATTTATGGGTTCGTGGACGTGTAACAACCCTGATTTGATATTAAATTACATTTTTGGCTCGAAATTGAATAAAGCTTCCAACTAGTGTAGAAAGGAGTAGCAATAGGCGTGCGCACGGGGTGCAAGGGGAGGGGTAAAATGCCCCCCTCGTCATGGACATCAGAGAAATATGCCATATGCAATTGCATATTAACCCGATAATAGTGTTGCCCCCTCAAGAAACACCACTTGAATTCGAAATTATCGCATTCCTGCATCCCCATTATAATAATTAATGTAAATTAGTATGACAAATCAAATTATACGTGTGAAATATATACTTTTAGCTGACATTCGTTTTCTAAAGGGGAGAGGTGGCCATCCTCGCCCCCCTTCCAGATTTCCATGCCCTTATATTATTATACTTTATTCCAGAAATTTAGGGTAGAGGAATCATATCGCCGGTTATTAAACGATATTATGCTCTTGAAGAAAATGAAGTATTTTGAAGCCGATGAAAGTTCACAAAGGAACAACGGCGGAAGAAGGTGCAGTGGCACAACCACAGGGGACAGGGGAGATTAGCCCTCAAACTTGTACAGAAATCAATTCTAGGAGGTAAGGAAGGCAAACATTGGACTATAGAAAGAAAGGTTGCAGAATCTAAGAGTAGCAAGACAAAAGGATACTCAAGATGGATTTAGTTTTCACGTCTTTCGTGCACTATTTCTTCCAGACGGCAAGAGCACCTGCAAGGGGGCACAGAGGGGCAATTGCCCCCTCTCGATTTCTATCTTTATACCAATTTTAAAAAAAGTTATATAAACTTGGACAGTTGCTGCTGATTACGGTGTAAGTTTTGTCCGTGTAAGGTAATAAATAGATTTATTATTAATTTTTGAAGCCGCACCGTTCATTTATAAACACACTGTATATGAGTCATTGTGAATTCGAGTCAATTTAAACATTTTGCGTTGTTGCGAGATTATCTATTAGGATACAATTTGGACATAAACAATCTAAGTAGAAAAAGTGCATCTTGTATATCAAAATTGCCATGTCCATCTGATCTCCGAAAGTAGTGTTTAGCACGTCATTTTTCAAGTATATGATTGATTGATTTGGTGTTTTGAGTCCACTTTATGCACAGTAAGGCCAATCGGGACTGAACCTTCAGTTTGAAGTGGAATCCGAACCACTTGTGCCTCCACCGGGTATCGAACCCGGGACCCCTTGATTACTAGGCGACGACGCAACCACTGCGCCATCGGGGAGGCCATTTCAAGTATAGTCCATGATTGTATCTAGTATATGAATGAGATTTGTCCCTCCTCTCAAACAATTCGTGGCTTGTCCCCACCGAACGAAGTGTGTCACTTATAAATTAAGTTTCCGAAAGCAGGCATTATGCATGAACAGAACAAAAAATACTCCTGAGAAATTACAAACATTATAAGCCAGTTCGTGACCGGGAGTTATTGACGGTCTCCCCCCCCCAACCTATCCACTTTAGGTCCCGGGTTCGAGTCCTGGTCTGTAAATATCTTTTTTAGGTGTCTCTTCATCAATTTCATCTATTTATCATCCATCTTCATAGTTTCGATTAATTATAAAAGTGACAAAAGCAAAGCAAAATAAGAACAAATAAAAATAATTGCAAAATGACTACAATGTCAGAACTACATTTGAAAAATAAAATGCGAGCAGAAGATTCATTTTCAAACAGGTATTTGGGTAGAATTGTGTAGACAGACAGCATGCTCCCGAAAGTTGCCAATCCACGTGTAGCATGACCTTCGATACTGGGGTTGCGCTTTTTCAGGAAAGTTTTCTCGACCCTCCTCAGGCGTCTTATCAAGAATGCCTCAGTGTTCGTAGCATTGCCAACTTATTTTCCGTCGGAAAAAGTATTTTTCCTCCTATTTAATCTGCGGTTGGCTCTACAATACATACAACAACTGAATTACGGCGAAGTAGGTTAGAAACCCTGCGTGCTCAAGAGCAGCTTCGATAAGGCACCTGAATTGTTTCGAGCTGAACCAGGAAATGGGCGATCTTTATTCCCCAAGGCCATTCCGTAAAACTAATGCCACAAGAAGTTTTCTGTGTGGATTTGAGAGCATGAAATTGTAGGCTGATGATAGTACTAGAAGACGTCAAGTGGATTTTTTTTCTGTTTCGTTATGTTATATAGCTTTCCTACCTATATAGTTTGAATAACTAATCAATCATTTGATGAGTAGACAAACACGAAGAAGCCGATCCCGTGGCAAATTAGTTAGCGTAATACACTGCGAAGTCTAATGTCGGATTAGAAAATATGGATGGGTCATTTGTCTTTATACCACTTCCATCACCTATCACATCCTTTATCATCGCGATTAACCGAAAGTGGTAGACGCGAAATAAAAATAGAACCTTTGCATGAATGTCCGAAAAAAAGGCAAGGGCACGAACCACCTGGAAAAGGAAAGTCAACCAAAAATTATATATATCGCGCAATTGCATTTTAGCTATAATAATATATGTTAATTATTGCATGAACATGCTTGAGGGGAGGGTGGGGGAACACAATTTTTATCCCGAAATTTTGGAATTTTGAGAGTTAGCCCCCTCCCCCTCGCCACATATTTGCAAAAATTTCATATAGTCTGAATCTCTGGTTCATTCCGCGTACAACGGTATATCACTCATCTCTCTAGGACAATTAGCTCCCGATCTACACTTATTTAATTGAAACTCTGCATTTTGCTCAAAATCGGCTCGGTACCCAGAGGCTTACTTGTGAAAAAGGTCTTGGGCGTCAAAAGGTTAAAACAAGACAAACTTTCATTCTAACCTCAGTCAATTGTGGGAGCTGCTTAGAAGTAGTAGTGTTGCTGGTATGGTGGACTTCGGTTCTTACTTTTGCTTTTAACAGATAGATACATTTTGAATAATAGTGAAATCAAAGTAATCGATTATTTTACCGAATGACAAAGTTATAATGGAATTGTGTTATCTCCATTACAGAACAACTACCTAATCTCATTCAATTCCAGTGTTCTATCTGGTAGATAGATATATCAACCTTTGCAATGATGTAAACTTTCAGTGCAATGGCGACAAAAGTCCAAGAACTATAATGTCAAACTTTAAAGGTTTCCTGACAAAATAAAAAAGGGACAGATCATTTACATTCTCAATGGACATGTTGAAAAAAAGACTAATATTCATTTTTTAAAATTTCTTTTTTTAGCGTAGGTAAAAGGAAGTCACTTGAATAAAGTGGGAATATAATCAAAATGTCCATCAGGTATTCATTGATTTCAAAAAAGCATATGATTCGGTCAAAAGAGATAAATTATATAATATATTAGTCGAATTTGGAATACCTAAGAAGCTTGTTAATATGATACAAGTATGCACCAGTGAAACAGAAAGTAAAATTCGTGTGGGTATTTATGTGTCTGACAAATTTACAATTCATGATGGGTTAAAACAAGGAGATGCATTATATCCATTGCTCTTTAATTTTGCCTTAGAATATGCTGTCAGGAAGGTAACAGAAACTAACGAAGGACTAAAATTAAATGGTGTGACTCAGTTGTTAGCATATGCAGGTGATGTAGACTTATTAGGGGATGATATAAATACAATTAAGAATAATGCTAAAATACTTTTCAAAACTGCTAAAGACATAGGTTTGGAAGTTAACAAAGAGAAAACTAAATATATGCTTACAGGCCGAAACCAAGTGTTAGGTAATAATCAAAATCTAATTATTGATAACAACTCGTTTGAACCAGTTTCCAAATTCAAATACTTAGGAGTAAATGAAAATTATATTAAAGAGGAAATAAAGAGTAGGCTTAATTCAGGAAATGCAAGTTACTTCTCTCTTCATAAACTTTTGTCTTCTAGTTTAATAACTAAGAAACTAAAAGTTAAAATATACAAAACAGTAATTTTGTATGTAGTGCTCGTATTAAATGGGTGTGAAACTTGGTCCCTTACATTGAAAGAGGAACATAAATTGAGAGTATTTGAAAATAAGGTTCTTAGGAAAATATTTGGACCTAAAAGGGATGAGGAGACAGGTGAGTGGAGAAGGTTACATAATTTAGAACTACATAATTTGTATTCATGTCCAGATGTTATTAGAATAATTAAATCAAGAAGACTTAGGTGGGCAGGCCATGTGGCACGAATGGGAGAGGAAAGAGGAGTTTACAGGATTCTTGTTGGGAAACCTGATGGTAGGAGACCTGTAGGAAGGCCAAGACGAAGATGGAGGGACAACGTTGACATGGACCTAAAGGAAATCGGTAGGGATGGAAAAGAGTATATAGATCTTGCTCAATATAGGGACAGATGGAAGGCCTGTGTTGCTGCAGCCATGAACCTTCGGGTTTAAGAAAGCTAGAGAGTTAGTTAGTTAGTTTAAAAGGAAGTAGCTATAAATGAGTAAATAAAAAATATTACGTGGCAGAGTGGTTAGCACAGCGCACTACGACGCCAGGGGTCCCGGTTTCGAATCCCGATCTGCACATGAGTGTTCTCTGTGAGTGTCCCTTCGTCAGTTTCAGCATTCGTCGCTCATGCTCATCTTCGCTTTCTGAACCGCCAGGTGTACAGCACCTGGCGCAGCGTTTCGCGTCCGAATTCCAGGAACAGGCAACTTACGGTTACCTGACCAAGTAGCGTTTCGTCCGAGGGCTACCATCCTAATAGTGTTTAATGAAGCAAACTCTTGCTAACACTCTTAAATGCTCCATCGAAGAAAATATATATTTTTTTGTTTTAATATTTCTTTCCCTCTGGAAATTGCAAATCTCACCTTCGTAGTTGACAGATAGTAAGAAAGTGTTGCCATCAGCCATGACTAAAATTTCTAGATCCAAGTTCACTTCCTCTCGACGATTTGTTTTGATTTGATTTGTTGTTTTAAGTCCACTTTATGCACATTAAGGCTAATAGGGATTGGACCTACAGTTTAAAGTGGGATCCGAACCACTTGTGCGTCCACCGGGTATCGAACCCGGGACCTCTCTCTCGACAATTTGTCTTGAGTCTGCACTCCGCTGTCTATGCAATGTAGTTTTAAAAGTTGTAAACCGAGGTATACTAGTCACCAATTCCATCGCTGCCAGTGGTTAGTCAAGGTGTGACTCATCATCAGCCAGGATCGAACAAAACGCAACTCATTAAACCGTCGCAGACGAACTGTAGCATTTTTCTAGAAATTTCGCTTTCGGACGAAACGCTACTGAACCGTACAGCAGTCCCAATGCCTACTCCAAGTTGCACAGCTGCTTTCGGAGCTCTTGGTTTGGAAAGGGGGTCGGGATGAGGAAAGGGTCTTGATTTTTTATACTGAAGCTCCTTCATTTCATTCTCCTATTTCTCTTGGTTGAATTTTCTGAGATACGGAATCTACCTCATTTTGCTTGTCATTACGTTTTATTGCATCACCCACGGTACGCTTACATATACTACTTAACATTTTCAATTTCCCTGTACCCTTTGGTTAGGTACGGTAAAAATAAATAGCTGCCATTCGTCAAATGTTGTATTTTTGTTTTTGTTACCCATTTTTCTCGTACTTCAGTCAGGGAGCAATGCAGCTACTGGTAACAAATGTAGTCAGGAAGTAGCATCAATTGTTCCTTCCCCGCACTGTAGTTGACCAGTAAAAAAAAACGATGTAAAGCCTCGTTTCTATTACCACAAATTTGCCGCGCAACATGACGCGCGGCATGCGACGCTGCATGTGCCAAGCATTTGTTGAAATGGAAATTGTCTGCAACATGCCGCGGCGCAAGTGCCGGGGACAAAATTGCTCCAACAATTAAGACGCACAACATGCGCCGCGGACAATGGAAACAGCCTGCAGCAAGTTCCTGGGGCATGCGCACTAGAGTAGAAACAGACGACGCGACTACAATCTGTGGTCCAACAAGATTTAATAACAATGCAAAATCACTTACAGTCATTCTTACAAAGTTTTCGTATCCACTTTGAAGACGTAAGTCTCTCATCAACGAGTTATATGCTCCTTCCGAATTTCTTTTCGCTAGAAAACTTCTAATCCACCATCTAGGTCGTTTTCGCCTCTTATTTTTACAAGTTCATGGTACGCGCCTGCCATAACCACAAAACCCGCCATAGTTGTATTGTTCATCTTTACACAAGTTAAATCACTACCAAATTATTACAATACAAGAGAAGAAACACTGACTACTCTAAAGCACAATGGAACAACGCTACACTCAAGTCCTGCACTCCGGTGCTGTTGTAGGCGTATTTTGCAGAAGTAGTTTTGAATTGGAAACAGTGCACTGAATGACGCGCAACATGCGCCTGCACATGTTGCGCGTCATGGGTCTGGAACTTGTCAGAATGGAAACGTAGCTTAACAGAAACAGAAGGCTTTCACGATTTGTCTGAATATTAAAGTGATCTCTTTTTTCACACCCAAACATAAATAACTATTTTCAAATATTTAAACGTAACAGGGGTGTAAGGGGTGACCTTCCACGTATTACATCCAATCCTCAACTTCATTCCACGTAGTACGCCCTGGACTGCTCTTTCCAGACTAACGAGACTCTGGCGACTGGCCCTATGGCCAGTATAATTCTGTGTGTTCTCCTGCTTTCTGTCATATGCGCTGAGTGCCTCTTTACAGCCTCAGCTTTTAACCTAAGTCAGAATATTTTAATATTTCAGTTATGCGACATTACAGTTATGTTATTTGTTATGGTAAGGGGCTGCACCCCGTATAACGTGGCGGGTGCAAAATAGCCTAAGTGCTGACGCACCCAAATTTTTTTAAAAAAAGTTACATATAACTTTAAGAAATGCGTATAAATATTTCACCATCGTTTATATTTATGTACATGTTGTTAATTTTCAAATATTGTGAAGGAATGCAGCAAGATGCTACGTATTTGATTACTAATGTGAGCCACTGTATATGTTATGTTTTTATTTCATGAACAATGTATGGTCAAACATTATTTTGCAGAGCTCCGTGGCGGAGTGGTTAGCACAGTGCAATACGACGCCACAGGTTCCGAGTTCGGATCACAGCCTGTGCATTATTTTCTTTGTGATGTCCTTTCATCAATTTTGCCATTTCATCACCCATCCTCGTCTTCGCGATTAGCCAAAACTGGCATAAAACCAAATTTAAATATAACAAATCAAAATCAAACATTACTTGGCATGACAAGAATGGATAGGTTATTTTGAAGCTGCTGTTATTAAAAGCAAATTGTATGTAGCTTTCCTAGACAGAAGTTTCACACAGAGAAACTGATTGATTGGATAACGGCTGCGGATTCCTACTCGAGCAGAAAATATATATATTTCCATTTATTACTTACAACAATAGCAGACTGATTTCCTGGTAAATCAAAGAAAACTTGCATTCACAGTTACAAATTGACGTGTTGAATGAACTTAACTACAGATTTCTCTCACTCCAATTCTGATTAATCGAACAGCACACCACAACGTGGGTCATTATATATTTCCAGCTTACTCTCGAGTTCCTCAACTAAAAATAAATTGACTGCGAGACAAAAACTCCTCTCCGATAACACATTATATGCAGATTGTACGTAAGTTGAAATTCCATCATAATAATAATTTGAATTCTTCAAGTAGTAGCTACAAATATAATTTTTCATACATATTTTCTTAGCAAAATATGAAGTTCCTCACTTCACAAGGATAACATATACACAGTATTTCACAAGAGTTTTTAGTTCGAGCTAGTCGTAGGCCTAATATGAATATAAACGTCACTTCATTACTTAGTTAAAAAAAAAAGTGCCAGGCAATCAGAATTCAAGGGTATGCCTGAAACTATTTGTAGTATCTCATGTATAAAGGGGGCTTTTTAAGTAAAATGAAGGATACATACCACATGCTTTGGTCAATTCAGAGTAGTAGAAACGTAATTATACTGCATGTTGCAACTGAAACCGTAGCCTCGAAGGCCGAAGTCGTTTAGTAATCCATTCATACACTCGGTACGTACCAAACATTTCAAGTTCGAGTAGACATCTGGGCATGGCTGTTTTTTTTTATAACATCCCTTCATAGATTTAATATGATCATCATTCATCTTCATAGTCGCGATTATCTACAAGTGGCAGAAAAGCGATATAAAACATGAATAATACAAAAGTATAACAAACAAAAGAGGATAAAAGGATGAACTGAGTTTGAGTTAATTATAGGAAGTTTTATAAAATTACTGTTTCTTGAATAATCTTGTCCTTTGTTCCGATTGTATTTCTCAGTCACACGTTGCTCAATATCCATGTCGACTGCCGTTCTTGCGTTCTTGAAAATTACTTTCTTGTCTGTCTATGACCTTCTTTCAAACGTGGTAGGTAGGCGGGCATTCTGTCTGTTTCTACACCAAAAAGTTTAATGCACCTCCTGTCCAAGAAGACAAGAATTACTGAAAGTAATTTTCAAAATTGTAAGCGGATGAGGGCCCTTGTAAATGATAAAATATACTGTCATTTTATTCGCTTAGTTTTAAGAATCACTTTCCATACAATTCTTGCCTTCTTGAGAGTCCAATGGCCCTGTCTAGCTACAGACCAGTTGCACAAACGCGGTTTCGTTTGTTTCGTACAACAATTCCATCTAACATTTCGTTTCTACGCATTTTCTACTTGCCAAAAGTGCCCTTCATATCGCCCCAAGGCGTTGTCTACTCGGATGCTTCGTGATCGAAAGTCACGTGTACAAAGTTTCAGGATTCAGATTTTCCGATTTTGCGTGGTGCTGCTGCTATCAGTTCGGTTCGCCTTCTCAAGGTCGCGCAACAAGCAATTATTTTTGGTCTTCCGATAGGAGAAAGCTTGCCTCTCGCTTAGGTGGACGAACGATTGGCACGGATGATTTTTTGGCTCGACCATGGTTGGTCCTTTATGTTTCGTCCTTCAGCAACTTAATCTAAGCACGAATCATTCTCATCGCCAAACAACTGTATTTTTTTAAAAAAAAAATGATGTAACACATGTAAACAGAGAGAGAGAGAGAGAGAGAGAGAGAGAGAGAGAGAGAGAGAGAGAGAGAGAGAGAGAGAGAGAGAGAGAGAGAGAGAGAGAGAGAGAGAGAGAGAGAGAGAGAGAGAGAGAGAGAGAGAGAGAGAGAGAGAGAGAGAGAGAGAGAGAGAGAGAGAGAGAGAGAGAGAGAGAGAGAGAGAGAGAGAGAGAGAGAGAGAGAGAGAGAGAGAGAGAGAGAGAGAGAGAGAGAGATGAGATAGATAGATATAAACGTTTTCCCTCAACAAACGTTTGCTTTGCTATCGTATAAAGTGAACGTACATGTTAAAATTCATCTTGCATAAATAATCAAATTAGAACAAATTCACATAAAGCGATTAAGTATGCAGAAAAGAAATATATTTGTGATAAATACATAGTTAATAAGTAAATTCCAATAACCAGAACTTTTGTCACGCCGAATCTTGTTTACGGATGTTTTCAAACGTTTTGTTTTACAATTTAATTTTTTCACTGACATCCAAAACGAAAATACGTATTATAACTTAGTGACTTTCAAGGGGTCAAAGTACTGTAATGTTAGTATGCTGCCGATCATAATTATGAGGCTTCTTCGAAAACGCCTTCGATAACGGTATTTGCTATTCGTAACGGATATGTGTATCACTTTTTCGAAACAGACTTTTGTGGAGGAAAAGAACTGTAACGTTACAAAAGTAACGAGCACAATTATACGAGAGACCTATGTTATTCTCTCCGGAACACGGCATCGGACACGGTATTGCACATCGGAACGTCTGTATCATACCAGCTATAAATAACGTTGTTGCTTTGAGAAAAGGAGTGTAACGTTTTTACAACCGTGACCTCAATTAAGTTACTGGTTAATTGTAACGTTACTATCACTTTCCACACACACTAAAGTTACTAGTCAATACGTGACGAACCTCTTTCTTACCCTGTAACGTTACTGGGTGCCGGCAATGGATGTAACGTTAAAGTGTCACGTGAAGACCTACTCCTTTAGAGATCAGTTATGGTTCGGTACCGTTATGCACACCTGTAACGTAATGTTCATATACCTGAGGTAACGTTTCTGTTCACGAAAAAAGTTATTCTGTTTCTGGTTGTAACGTAACGGAAACCGTAATTGAAAATACCGTTCCATTTCGTTACGTTACGACTCCCTGATGCTTAGTGTTGGTATACTGCTTAATTTAAAGCAGGTGCATCATTTGTGACAAAAAGCTAAGAAAAGGGTTACTTTCGGTAGTCACGCTGTCGTAATTACTTTGTGGGGATTACGATATGGTTTGAGAGCGTGAATCATATAATTTTTGTGGGCGGGGGGGGGGGGGACGAATGGCATGATTTTGGGGGTATGCGCCATTGGCCTTGGGGGGGATGATCCAGAATCAAATTAAACTTTACTAATAACTAATAGAATGCAGCTACTAATAATTTAGTGTCCATGGCAGAAACTAATAATCAGGCAGAAAACAAACCAACACAGGCATAATGCAAATTATATGTTAACATAGAACACCTGCAAACTGATTGTATTTTGTACCATCCAAGTTGCATGTTACCAAAGATAGTGGCAGCCTACTTGCTAAGCAACCCACATGGTCTAACAAGACTAGGTAGGGCGTGACCGGGCACCAAACTTGGTTCTGGCTGAGAACCAATGTTGCTCAAGATACCAAAGTTGCGGTGCGGAGTCTGGATTTACGCCAGGAGGAGTGGTCCGGGGGTTGATTCCGGTGCGGGCACATTTTATTGACTCGGTTTTCACTCCCAAACAGCATGTTCAGACCAAGTGTCTTATGCCACGCTCCTGGGCAAGCAACAGGCACATTCTGAAGTGTCGTTCATTACCTGAGCCAGGGTTGTTAAAGGTTCAGGAACACATAAACTCTAATGGGTTCTATTGGGTTCCACTGCAGGACCGGAACATTTTTTCTCGCACAACTTAAATTCGGTCCAAGTTGCGAATTGTTACATTGACCGTATTATAATTGTTCCTTAAAAAAGGTTCCTGGACCGTATTATAATTGTTCCTGAAAAAAAAAAGGTTCCTGGACCGTATTTAAATTGATGTGGGAAAAAGGTTCCTGGACCGAATTGAAATTCTTCCGGAAAAAAGGTTCCTGGACCGAATTGAAATTCATTCCGGAAAAAAGGTTCCTGGACCGAATTGAAATTCTTCCGGAAAAAAGGTTCCTGGACCGAATTGAAATTCATTCCGGAAAAAAGGTTCCTAGACCGAATTGAAATTCATTCTGGGACAAAAATTCCTGGACCGAATTAAAATTCATTCTGGGAAAAAGGTTCCTGGACCGTATTTAAATTGATGTGGGAAAAAGGTTCCTGGACCGAATTGAAATTCTTCCGGAAAAAAGGTTCCTGGACCGAATTGAAATTCATTCCGGAAAAAAGGTTCCTAGACCGAATTGAAATTCATTCTGGGACAAAGGTTCCTGGACCGAATTAAAATTCATTCTGGGAAAAAGGTTCCTGGACCGTATTTAAATTGATGTGGGAAAAAGGTTCCTGGACCGAATTGAAATTCTTCCGGAAAAAAGGTTCCTGGACCAAATTGAAATTCATTCCGGAAAAAAGGTTCGTGGACCGAATTGAAGTTCATTCTGGGAAAAAGGTTCCTGGACCGAATTGAAATTCATTCAGAAAAAAATGGTTTCTGGACCGTATTTAAATTGATCCGGAAAAAACGTTCCTGGACCGAATTGAAATACGTTAGATAAAAAGGTTCTTTACGGTCCAGAAGCCATTTAAGCTTGCTGATTTTCTCTCCTGGACCGGAATTGAATTTATTTAAAATTCCTGGACCTTTAACAACCCTGATCTGAGCACTGGTTAGGGTACATAATTTTGCAAAACAGTTTGTGCGTGTTAGAGTTGCATTAAATTTTTATTGGTCAAAAGTGTGCGTCTGATTTTTGACAAAAAGAAACCCTTGATCAATGAACTACGAGTGTTTGATTGATTGATTGAATTTGTAATTTTGAGTGCGACAGTACTTAGGCTATTTTGCACCCGTGACATTATACGGGGTCCAGCCCCTTACCGTGACTAAAATATAACTAACATAACATAGCTGTAATGTCGGAGACTAAAATATACAGGCACGTTTCTAGAAATATGTTTCGGGGGCTCCAAACCAAGTGTCTCAGGAGTAATAATAATAATAGTAATTATAATGTTTAAATTAAAGTAATTATATTAAATCAAATTAATACTAATTACAATACATTATATTATTATTACACGAATAGGTAAAAAGACTGTATAAGAATAGAGATATAACAGCGCATATTCATTACGTAGCTTACCTGTAGTTAAGATCGGAATAATTTGCATAAAAACAAGTGCCCTGACAATGAAATTAATGTCAAATACATGAATAATTGAATATTTATCGAATAACAAAAATGGTGTTACATGTAGTTGGAGAAAAGTAAGTTTCTGATAAATATTTTATGCATAATGAGTAGTAGTGTACATAAATCTTCTTTGTAATATCATTCAAAGTCGTATGAACCCAATATAATCCTTGCCTTCTAAAATGTTCAAAGAAAAATTAATAACCATCGATTATGCAACAAATGCTAATATTTTCATTACTTAATGTTAGTACTTCGTAAGTCTTTGGGGGGAGGGTTCTAAATACGTTCTTCCTGTCCTTCAAAGCCGTACGATCCCAATATAATCCTTGTCTTCCAATAAGTTCAGAGGAAATTATACAACAAAGGCTAAAATAATATGTTTTTCATTATTTAATTTTAATACTTGATAAATCTTTCTGGGGGAGGTCCGGACCCCGTGCACCCCCTAAATACGTCATTGCCTCGTTAGTCTGCAAAATGCAGTACAGGGTGTTCTACGTGCAAGTGAGGTTTACAATTGGGTGTACTACTTACACCCCAACTACGGATATTTATTCGGTTGCAATGCCAGTGATGTTTCATATTAGTTTCCATGTTAAATTTCATACACAGGGGCCAGCCCCTTACCATAGCTAAAATGAACACTTGACTGAGAACTAAAATATTCTTACCTCTGTTAAAAGATGAGGGTGTAAATAGGCACTCATCACATATAAGGACAAAACACAGGATAATGCACACACAGGGTAGGAAGAGACTGTCGACCATCACAAGATCCTTGGTCAAAACAGGATTGACTTGTCATAAAGTGGAACAAACTTCGCTTTTTCCAGCGTGATTGTCTGTTATTTAAAGACAAGAGTAAGCCTTTGCAGGAACGCGAGAACCTAGTACCGAATTGCTAACGAAATTTAATTTAGAAAAATATATTTTAAATGTTTTATGTTCCCGGACTCGTGCTGGGAACTTCAAAAACTAATCTATTACAAGAAATACATCACCTACGTTAATTCACACTACTTTGTTCTTCCTTTAAATATAAATATTTACAAAAAATAACTGAGAAACTAAATATGTTGCCATCTTAATAGTTAACGTGAACATAAAGTGTAGCAGTTTGTATACAGTACATATTAATGTTAAAAGTTCAATTTTGTTGTGCGTTAAAATTATCAATAAATAGGCAGTAGGAATAATATACCAAAATATATAATTGTAATCGTAGTGGCGCCATCTACCAGCATAAATGTAAGTAACTTTACTAAGCCATATAAAGTAGTACTAGGGCGACAAACTGGCCAAAACTTGTCACTTCGTGTAGTGGCAACACTATTTTTCTGAAAGAGGTCATCATGGAGAGTTAAAAAAGTGATATTGCCAACTTCGCAACCTGGGACAGTGGCCGCCATATTGGATTGAAAATGGCGGCAGGTCAAGTACACTTAGCTTGCTATTTCTCACGGTTGAAACGTTACTATGCTACACAGACTTGCAAAACTGGTGTCATTTGAAAGAGAAAACTCCAACGAAGTATAAAATTACCATTAATCTTAAGTTTTATTGTTACCCGTTGAATATAGAAACAAAAAACTTTCAAAGATAAATATTTTTCTTGTTCTCGAAATTGTATTTTGTTTCATAGCATGGTAAATATCAATCAGATCGAAAATATGGTTATGATATAAAGTAAAGTTCAGTTTCTCGTGATTATGTTGCAAGTTGTTTGAGAAAGTTATCTTTCTTAGTTCCGAAGTTATCAATCAAAACATATTTGTCGGCGTTGTATTATACTGCAGATATTAAACCTGGCATTTCAAACTTTTCAGTTCATTTACCATTCATTGTCTGTATTGACCTACCTGTTGATTTCTTGACTTTTTTCTTTTCTTGACCTACCTGTTGATTTTTTTACTTTTTATTTTCTTGCCCTGCCTGTTGATTTCTTGAGTTTTTGCTTTCTTGACCTACCTGTTCATTTTTCGACTTTTTATTTTCTTGACTTTTTCCTTTCTTGACCTACCTGTTCATTTCTCTACTTTTTTATTTTCTTGCCCTACCTGTTGATTTCTTGACTTTTTCCTTTCTTGACCTACCTGTTCATTTCTCTACTTTTTTATTTTCTTGACCTACCTGTTGATTTCTTGACTTTTCCTTGACTTTCTTGACTGGTAGGCAGGCACCCTGATAAAGTGAAACAAACATTGCTTTTGCCAGAATGACTGTCTGCTATTACAAGACCCTTGGTCCAGTCACGGATAGTTCGTATACGTATCTTCGGAGTGAAAAGTGTCAATTTAGTGTATTCAAATATAGCTCACCTACAATGTTCATAGTAAATTTTGTTAATGTTTGCAATGTAAGGAGACGACGCTTTGAAGGTTTTCGGAAATTCTTCGCAGTTGGGCGTTTTTCTTCAGAAGCCTCCCGCTAGACAAACATCTGCTGTTATCCATCCCGCAAGATTTAGACATTTGTTGGTTTTTCTTCGGGGTGACAAATCGCCGGCGGACCTGGAATCCTATCTCGGGAAGTCCAAAACAAGCAACGCAAATGGAGCGAGTCTGTCCCTGGCTCCCCCGACGCCAGATTCGCACCTGAGAGACCGGCCGCGAAAAGAGGGGGAGGGGAAGGGGGTAGATTGTGACTTACCTTGACGGGAAGCAGGCCCGCCCATACGCGAGCCGTAAATAAGGATCCGTGTGGGAAGTAGGGACGTGCGTGTGTCTAATGTGCGTTGGGGTCAGTGTTTCCAACCGCGTCGCTACGCAGTTTTTGTTTTTTTAAATATATTTTCTGGGTGGAATTGCCAAAAATGGGAGGGCGGGGGTGTCCCTTCTTCTCATACCTGGAGTTAGTAGATCTCCGTGGCAGAGTGGTTAGCATAGTGTAGACGCCAGGGATCCCGAGTAGAGATGGATACAAAATTGGGATAACTGATATCCGGGTTTCAAATTATCCGATATCCGGTTCGGATGCAACGGATAATCCGAATATCCGGATAGAACAGGTTTGTTGAAGGATTTATGTAAAATCCGTTGTGGAATAAAAGGATATGCGGATACCCCGGAAAACGGATAGGATAATGCACGCATTCAGATTTAGGATAACTAGAATATCCGGATAATCTAGATATGAAAATATCCGATATCCGGATAAAATTTTATCCGGTTTTGTCCATACCTAGTCCCGGGTTCGAATCCCGATCTGCGCATGGGTATTCTTTGCGAGTCCGTTCACCAATTCCATCATATCACCAGGGCTGAGCCGATACCGATACCAGTGGTATCGGTATCGGGAAGTATCGGTTGGTTTTTATTTGCCGATACCGCGCGATACTTTCCCGGCATCGGCATCTTGATCGTTCACGTCATCTACTTGACTTGCGCGGAGTCTTAATTATCTTGGAAGTTTACAAAATTCGAATTTTTCATTGATTTTGCACAGATATTGTGTGGAAAAATGTATTTTCTAATTACATAGCACGTATTTTTATATTCGGATGTAATTTTTTCAATATTTGAAGCAAAATTATGGTAAATTGATGCGTATAATTGGTGCAATACACACCCAATAATCTTAATCAATATTTTCAAAAACTTTTAATTGATACAATTCTCAAGCATCGGTATCAGTATCCGTATCAGAATGGGTATCGGTTCAAAGTCAGCCCTAATCATCACTCATCCTCATCGTCGCGACTAGCCACAATTTGAGAAAAGCGACTCTAAATAACAAATGAACGAATCTTCACAGGACTTCACTTGTCGTTTTTTTTGCCGGTTTTACTAAAAAATATCAATCAATCCCAGCCATTTTTGTGTAAAGATAAATAGAAATAACAACCTACAGTAAAACCTCGTTAATCCGGACTAATGTGGGGGGGGATAAGTTGACCTGTTTAACGAAAGTTCGGATTAACTGAAACAACCTAAAAGAACAGTACAAAGTGCATTAAAACTCCGTTTATAGCAACAAAACACGTTTATTATGGTGTATTTAAAGGGCATAGGCCTAAATACACTATACAGTACAGTACAAAGCCTTCGGGAAACAGAATTTCGTCAGTGGTTTCAATTTCAATTTCAATTTTCCTTTATTAAAGGGCGAGGTTCAGCCTGCGGCTGTTCTACCACCTAACCCCGATGGATATATGTACATACTAAATACATTCTACCTACTAAATGTTTGTACAATAACAAACAAAGAAGAAAGAGAGAAACATAAAGAAGACACAAAAAGAACAAATACAAAATTGAGAACAAAGGCTCGTCTACACACTAAAAAAAAAATAATAATAATAATAAAAAGATTGAAAACAAATACACAAGGATACACAAATTAATTGACACAATTGTGCTTGGTGTCATATGGTTAAGAATAATAAAAATTAATATTAATGTTATGTGTAAAAAAAAACAACATATAATTGTTCTTAATATGCGAGAAAGGACAAAATATTGTTAGGGGTAGGCAACATGTAAGGGGAAAAGTAAACAAGCAAAATGTAGATGAAAATACTTGTTATTAGGAAGTTGGGTCAGAAATGCGAGCTATTATTCGTGAGTGCTGGAACACAGATATTGTTCATTTAACAATAGAGTTTTTAGTTTGTCTTTGAAGTTGTTGCGATTAGTGAGGGACGTCATGGAAGGAGGAAGTTCATTCCACGCTCTTGCAGCTGAATACGTAAATGATGATTCGAAAAGCACTAGTGTGTGCTTTGGAAGTTCAAGTTTCGATTTTCCCCTTGTTTTGTAATCATGTATTTCTCTTCTGAATTTTAATTTCTGGAATAGGTTTCTAGGTGTTTTGGTTTGTAAAAGATTATGAATAAAGTTCTCTTGTTGACTTCTAGCCACATTTAAAACCTTCCATTCTGCTTTTTTTTCCTTTTGCCTGTCCGGATTAAGCGAAGTCCGGCTTATCTGGGCCCGGATTAACGAGGTTTTACTGTATATAATATAGATTTTAAGTCCTTTACTATTTGCTGTATAATCAAGGTTCGACTATCCCCCCCCCCGTGGCAAAATATGACGCAGTGAACGTCTTCCCCTCCAACGCACCACTGTATCATGAGAATCAACAAAGTGACTGCTTTAGTGATGGGACAGTTTGCTACTGGTCGCCAGCAATGAAGATGGAACACCTATATCTTTAAATACTCACTTCCCTGCCAGGCGTTGTGTGTGTTGCGTAACTTTACGGCGCTAACACATTTTCAATGGAAACTTCTACCACCCACCGCCTTACATTTAGGCAACACACACAACCATTGCAGGGAAGTTAGTATTTCAGGATATAGGTGTCCCATTTTTTTATTGCCGGGGAGTGTACATTTGGAGTTCCGCTTCGAAACTGTGAAGAATAAAATTAATAGCATGTGAAGTTACATTATGCCTGCCTCATTACTTCTCTCTTGCAATTGAAGTAATATTTGTTGAAGAAAAGTTAGTTTCGGTGATTTTTCTTATTCCTATCACCAAAGAACTGTACAGCACGTATTGTTTTGCTGGATGTTGATTCCGACGGTAAAAATAGTGCCTGTGTAAGATCAATCAATACGTCTAGTCGAGCCGAGAATAAACCTGTTCAGACTGTTACGAGTAGCGCCGACAGGGAAGAAAACAATGCGTAGCAGACCACTAAAATCACGTGTAAAGGGGGTTAATTGTCGTAAAATTTCACTTTTTTTCTTGTCAAAAGGGGACGTCGGTAAATGCCCCTCTTGTGACATTACCAATGGATTATATCAAAAAGAAATTGAAAGCAGTACAATAAGATGTAACTTTCAGAATACAATTATTAATACGTAATTACAGTAACCCCCTGACTTACGAAAATCCGCAGTTACGTAATAACTGCATTTTTTATTGGAAAAGTGTGACCAGTTTGTTTTTATATTATTTTATATATTTTGTATACTTTTATAATTTATATCCGAGTAAATATTGCAGTTTCTTACGATTTACGAATTCAACTTAGGCAAAATTGAAGTTACCTAAAGGTTTACGGAACGCATTACTTTTTGCAGGCTTTTTGAGCCCAGACATTCACACGTGAGTTTCTAATTAATAAAAACGCAAATATAAGACGTGCAGGTCTTCACACAATGCAGTGGTTTACGCTGCCGCCTCGTAATCAAGGGGTAGAGGGTTCGATTCCCGCAGGAGGACCATTGCACACGGTTTGATATCCTATTCTTTACACTCTAATTAGCGTATAAAACACACAAACAAGACATAAATAAAAGCTTTCTATACAAATAATCCTTCTGAAGATTCTTTGCACTCTTTATTTCTAGTAATAAAAGTTTTACAAATTAAACTATCCTAATATTTTTCTTATCTTATTTTTTGTTTTGTAAATAAGCTATGTCAACATCCTTTCTCATATTTTCTTGAAAAACTCATTAATTTATGTTGGCCTCCCCGATGGCGCATTGTTAGAGTCGTCGCCTTGTAATCAAGGGGTCCCGGGTTCGATTCCCGGTGGAGGCACATAGTGCTTCGTGTCCCACTTTAAACTGTAGGTCCAGTCCGATTAACCTTACTATGCATAAAGTGGACTTAAAACACCAATTCAAACTCTTAATTTACTATGTTAAAATACCTTCAGTAAATAAATCAATAATGATTTTTCTTTTAAAAAATATCTTAATTTATGTTAAAATAAACTAGATCAATCAATCAATTGCGATTTTTCTTCAAAAGCTCGTAACATATGCAATAATAACCGAAGGCAATCAGTAAGTTTAGATTTTTCTTAAAAACTCTTTAATTTATGTTCCTCTTTCAGAGGAAGGGATGACGTTTCAGATCCATAAAAAATACTGTTTATTTATTTGGTTTATTTTATTTCGCTTTTCTGCCACTTTTATCTAATTGCGAAGATGGCGATGAGTGATGATATGATGAAAGTGGAAATGAACACCCACGCCCATGTCGGGATTCGAACCCAGGACCCCTGGCGTCGTAGCGCGATGTGCTAACCACTCCGGTACGTGGGCCGGCTTACTGTCTTGTATGTTTTAACCTTGTGAACCTTTGATATTAGTTGAGAGGGTAAGTTTATGAAGAGATATCGCCGCTTTGAGATACTTTAGGAGGAAGGGAGAACACACCGCACTCTAAAACTGGTGGCTGTGTGTGCAAGGCGGAAGGCAGTCACTGGAATTGTGCAGCAGCACTTCGTAATATTCCCACCAATTGCTTGTTCGTGATGAAACCATGGGAACAACGGCATCAGGAGATGAGAAGTGGGCGGGGCGCTGTGTCTTGAGATGTTCCTTTTTTTTACTGGTAGATTTCAAAGCTTTCCGTCTTTGGGTCCCCAAGGGGAGATATCTCACCTTCAGTCTTCCCGCTTTTCATCGACTCCCTTGTCGTTGATCTATTTTCGTCTGTTCCTATTTTTAGAGAGAGAGAGAGTTCTTGGGGTGTTCCTTCCGTCTGGTAGAGAGATTCTCTCGCTCGGCGCGGTGACAGCTGTTCCTTCTTGGAGGAAAAGGGTGAGCGGTTAGGCGGGATCTGCCGTGCAAAGGTTGACCCTGGCCTTGTTTGGTAATCCTCCGGCCACCACGTAACAGCCTAGTAACTCCAGCGGGTCTGGGGGCGTTTACGTCACAGCCTGTAACTCCTCCCTCCCGTCTCTGGCGAGCTAATGTGTGTGTTGCCTTGTTTCAGATTCTGCCGAGGTCGCTGCAAGAGTCAGTCACACGTACGGTCCCCTGGATGGTTCGTTGTACGCCACGGTGAGCAAGAAGCCAGCGACTCCTCCAGCCGCCCCTGAGACGACGCCTGCTGTGGACGGCGGCGCTGGACAGACCGGCGCAAGTGGTGTTGGTGGTGGTGCTAGTGGTGTTGGTGCTAGTGTAAGTGGGACGGGCCAGAACGGCACCGCGGATGCGTTCGTGAACAGCCCGCATACGGTGTCCATGGACTCTGGGATATCGTCCGCAGGGAACGGGCCTCATAGAGACGGACACTTGAGCGGCAGTTCGTCGTCGCCTCCTCACTCGGGACGATCTGCAGTTTCGTCGACGTTCACGTCAGCGACGACCAATCCGCCGTTGTCGAACGGGCTTCATCAACCCGGCGTCGAGACGAGAGCCGAGGTGCACCCGCAGCCCGCAGGTCCCTTAGCGGACCACCGGGCTCTGGACGAACTCCTCACGGACATGTTACTGACCGTGGAAAACATCCCGGACCTCAAACCGAGCCAGAGGACCGGGTTCGAAGATCTTGACCTGGACAGCTTCAAAGTGGATTTCGACTTCTCGTCGCCCAAGACCAACGAAATGACACGCTCCTCGTCGTACTCGGTGACGTCCACGACCGCCCGCTACCCGCAGAGCCCGTCTTACCTCACCAACGGGTACCCGTCGCCCACAAACCCCCCTTCATCCACCCGTCGGCTTGATTTCCATAGCGACAACGACGAGTCTGACATCCCCTACCACGCCCGGCAAGACAGCAGACCGTTCACGTACGGGGTGGTACCCGGAAGTCCGGTTCTCCAGAGGAAGCAGTTCCAGCAGGCTCCGGTAGCAAGCCCGCCACCTAGAAGAGACTCCAAAGATGCTCTTCAGAACCACCCCGGTCTCGCGAGTCCAAGTCTTGTGCGGAAAGCTTTGGCGAAGAACAGCGTGACGTCACAGCCGTCGTCCGCGTCGGTTCCGAGAGTCGGCCAGCGTCAGTCGCCCACAAGAACCAGCCCGGAGAGATCTTCCCCCACGAGGATGTCCAGCGGAACCTCCGGCTACCCCCAACCCGTGTCTTACAGCACCCCCAGTGGTTACGCCACCGCACCGTCATCGAGCAGCATGAGCTATCAGCAAAACATCTACTCCCAGAATGCAACGTACAACAATTCGCCAACCTACGGGACCTACAGCTCTCCCTATGTAGCAGGAAACATACACGATAGGTGAGTACCATATCATCTCTAGCTAATCTAGTTCTAGAAAGCATTAACCGTTTTAATAGTAACTAGTTACTTTTTGAAGTAATTATAACTCTAAGTAGCTACTTTTAAAAGTAAAAACCAGAGTAACAGGAACAGTTACTCTTTGCAATAAAAGTAACAGTTACTTTTGCAATAAAAGTAAGTTACTTTTTGAAATAAAAGTAAGTTACTTTTTGCAACAAAAGCAAGTTACTTTTTGCAACAAAAGCAAGTTACTTTTTGCAACAAAAGCAAGTTACTTTTTGCAACAAAAGCAAGTTACTTTTTGCAACAAGAGTAACAGTTACTGTTTGCAACAAGAGTAACAGTTACTGTTTGCAACAGGAGTAACAGTTACTTTTTGCAACAAGAGTAACAGTTACTTTTGCAACAAGAGTAACAGTTACTTTTGCAACAAGAGTAACAGTTACTTTTGAAACAAGAGTAACAGTTACTTTTGAAACAAGAGTAACAGTTACTTTTGAAACAAGAGTAACAGTTACTTTTGAAACAAGAGTAACAGTTACTTTTGAAACAAGAGTAACAGTTACTTTTGAAACAAGAGTAACAGTTACTTTTGAAACAACAGTAACAGTTACTTTTGAAACAAGAGTAACAGTTACTTTTGAAACAACAGTAACAGTTACTTTTGAAACAGTAACAGTTACTTTTGAAACAACCGTAACAGTTACTTTTGTAATAAAGCTAACGTCATCAACAGTTACTTTTACAATTACTTAACGACATTTTAATTAACTCGTAAGTCGGGGGAAGAGCTAAATTTGGCAACTCTGTTTCCAACTACAAGAACTTCAGTGTTTTGGATGGAATGCTGCATTCGCTCATTTGGAACGTTGTAGAGTCAAGCTAGAAAGAAACCAAGAAGGTACTGTAAAAGTTACTTTCTGCTTTCCAGCAGTTACATCGGTAACTTCTTGAAGGAAGTAACCGTATCTCGGTTATGTTTTGAAGCAAGTAACTGTAACTGTTACTTTTTGAAGTAACTAACTAACTCGGTTACTTTTGAACCAAGTAACTGTAACTCAGTTACTTTTTGAAGCAAGTAGCTGTAACTCAGTTACTTTTTGAATCAAAAGTAGTTGTAACCGTAACTCAGTTACTTTTTGAAGCAATTAGCTGTAACTCAGCAATTTTTAAAGCAAGTAACTGTAACTGTAAAGTTACTTTCTGAAGCAAGTAACTGTAACTGTTACTTTTTGAACCAAGTAACCGTAACTCGGTTACTTTTGGAAATATGTAAATGTAACTCAGTTTTAAACAGTAGCTTTCCGAACACTGTCGCACACATTGTATCAAAATACTTAGGATAAATTAGAAATTACCGGCTTCACCTCTCTCGTCATGAACACCTTCCTACGCGCTCTATTGATTGACCTTTACGTCAGGTAAAAGTTGCTGGTGTTCCATATACAAGACTTGTCCTTCTGTTTTGTCCTTGTTAGCTCTGTTCCATTGAACGTTTTTCTGTTGATTCGTGGAAGCAAGTAATAGAAAGGAGTTCCTTGTCAATTGCCGTTTAGGGAAACCAGTAACTGGATACATTTCCATAGAAAAAAGCAATTTTGAGGAATGCTAGAAGCAGGAAACAGTTTCCACAGAATAGCAGTTTGAAAGCAAGTAATGGATAAAGTTTCTTAGAAAGAGCAACTAACTGCAGTTTCTAAAGAAGGCAGTTTAGGGAATCAAATTTAGCGACACATTTTGTAAGGGAAATCAGTTTGTGGAAGCGAGTAACAGGAAACAATTTATGAAGAATAAAATTTTAGGGAAACTTTTTTTAAGGATTAGGGATGGAAGTAACTGGAAACATTTCCTTAGCAATAGCAGTTTAGGGAAGCTAGTAATCGGAAAAGGATCCAAGTAATAGCAGTTTATGGAAGGAAGTTTGCTAAAAATAAAATTCTAATGCAGTTTAGGGAAACAAGTAACTGAAAAACAAACATTTTCTAAAGAATGGCAGTTTAGGGAAACATTTTTTAACCGCTCTACCACAGAGCTTGTGCATATCTGACGCCGTAAACGAAGCTCCTAGTTGTTTATAGAAATATGAAGTAAATATTTTGATAAAGGGGAAACATGAGTGTTTGCTTAAAGATATGGTTATTGCGTAAACGCCAGCGACGTCACCAAAATATGACCGCTTACGAGTTGAAATTAATTGATGCTCTATTTCTTGAGTGCAGTGTCCTCCCGATGGCGTAGTGGTAACGTCGTCGCCTTGTAATCAAGGAGTTCCGGGTTCGATACTCAGCGTAGGTGCATAGTGTTTCGGATCCGACTTTAAACTGTAGGTTCATTTTCAATTAGCCTACCTGTGCGTAAAAATGGACTTAAAACATGAACTTAAGGCGAAGAGCGACAGTTGCGCACCTGGTGTGCATTTATTTCAATATCGCCTGAATGGGTACCGCTACTAAAAACAAAACCCGAATGTACAAGAGGGTATGAATTTTTGTGGCAAGTGGAAGCGTTTTTTAAAGTTGATTATTGAGGTAGATAAGATGTTTGAAAAATGTGATGAATCCCATGTATTCCTTATGTGGAAAAAAAATTGCTACAACTGTCCTCTTTCCGTTCATATGTTTTTGTGTGTCATCCGAAGTTTGATATTCCCACGAGAACAAGTTAAATAATACTCCCATAAGCGTAATGCTAGGTTTTATCCCCCTCCTACAACAGTCCAGCGCACAGACCTCTTTCCCAGCTCGTCGCGGGGATATAGGTCGATGGAAGAGGAGCAATTTAGGGTCCTCGCGTCTGGTTGGACGTGGAAACTGTCCCTCGTGTCCTTAAGAAACAGTGAAGTCAGTGTACTAGCTCATCTGCTGTAAGAAACCTTCTTGGGTTGGCAACACTGGTATGCTGCTTGCAATTCTTAGCTAAGTCCTTTTAAACGAAATACTTTCCCTCTTTAGTTATTATATTTTAAATGGTTGTCGTGCGGCTTCTATTGTGTAATGTGCCTTTCGGCTTCTTGTGAAGACAGGATTTCCGAATAGCTTAGGCGCATTGTCCTTTGGTGACTTTTGCGAAGCTTTCGAAGCAGGTGACCTTGACTAAACGATGATCGATCAGCCCCCTCCCCCCCCCCCCCCTCGCGCTACGTCTTCGGAACACAAGCAGGGTGATACTCTTGAAGGTCACGTGAAAGTGAAAGCCTCAGTTTGCGTACGGCTTCTCTGCAAACGTTGCATAAAGAAGCAGTGTTGTCTCCTGCAGGAATTTCCTCGAAGAACGGGATATTTCGTAGCGGAATTTCCAACAAGAGGGGAGAAAATTGATTCAAGCGATGAGAATTTGTGAAGATGACTTTGCGTATCCTGTCGCTGGGAAAAGTTTTAAAAAAATGAGGAGTTAAGCCTAATTAGCCTGGTTTAGACTAGGGGGGTCGACACGTTATAAAGAAGACTAATTACACTTCTCTCCAGCTGAAGTAAGCTGGAAAAGCAACGGAGGCAAACTACAGTATTGGCCAAATTTTGGACACGCTGTAAGAAAGAAGCATATTTCCTTGTTTTGAAAGTGTTCTAACTAAATTTATTTGACGGTTGTTATAACTTTTTATGGGATTAAACTGTTTCTCTCCTTCGATATAATCTTTTGCTGTCTTTCAAGAATTATTATAGATGGCAGCACTCTCCCTTGATTATTTGCAAAAAACAATGCCTGGAACAATACGTACATTGTTTACCGTGTTATTTATGCTATTTTTTGTTATAACAAAGTAAGTAATATTAAATCTGGCTGTTGGAAGGTTGTTCTTTATTTGTATCTTCGGAGCAACACGTAATTTCATAAACCACGTGGTTTAAAGTTTAGAAAAGAGAGTGAAAAGGAATTGTACACAAATAATGATTAAAATGGGTTCAAAAAGAGTCAGAGGTGGTCGGTCATGCAAAGTACTGACGGTACTTGCGGCGTGTATAACAATGCAATATGTATCACAAAACATTAAATCTGTCATTTCTATACATAAAGTGAGTTAATCTGTCCATTTTTCCAACTAATGAGCCCAATAGTACAGCCAATACTGCATACGCTAAAGATATAAGGTGAATTTGATTTATTGATTTACCTTATTTTACTTCGCTTTTCTGCCACTTTTGGGTAATCGCGAAGATGAGGATGAATGGTGATAACATGATACGGATGAAAGGAAAATCACAAACACACAAAGACAGCACAGACTAAAGTCCCATGGAAGATTTTACTGGCGCCAGAGCCTCGTTAGTCTGCAAAATGCAGTCCAGGATGTAGCTCCTACGTGGAAGTGAGGTTCACATTTTGGTGTGAATTTGAGAGAACAATGAAAAATATATGGAGGGGGAGATAGTAAGATTGTAGACATCTGTAGTGCAGAATGGAACCATTTTCTAAATTCTGGCCAATTTGTAGTATTTTTGCCAGCTCTCTAGCTTCATCGTAACGATGGATGCAATTGAAAAATGATGAACATTCACGCTAATCACTCCTCCAAGGAGGTCGGCGACAAGCATAATGGAAAATGTTCATACCTTTCGCAGGTTTCGATCTTACGACTCCTCGTTTCGAGGCGTGCCACGCTAACCACTCAGCCACAGAGGACGCTAGCTCCTATGTGAATAATGAGAACAAAGAAGACGATTAGAAGAGCGAACAGAGAGGCGCTTACAAGACCGTTGATTACTAACAATGATAATTATCTAAACAGAAGTTAATTATCATAACATAACATGTGCTATTACGCATGGTGAACTGGCAGCTCTGGCCAATTGAAATAGTCTGTGCATAACAACTATATTGAATTTTGTTTAAATGTTTATTGATATATATATATATTTTATGAAGTTCCACTCTTGACATGTGTAATTTCTGTCTATGTCATGATGATTGACATAACACAGGAACATACGTTATTGCTAAAACACTTGAACATTGTCAATTGCTGTGTTTGTGGTGTGAACACCTTTATAAGCATGGGATCTTCTGCCACTGCTGATCAACTCGAAAAGGGCTTTGAGCTTTTCCAGTTACTGATTGCAGCACTGCTTAAGTTTTGAAGCTACGCGAACCAACTTCCTGACTCTTCATGTCTCCTTGTGGTTTATCTGCAAAGAATTCGCCCCGCCGCTGACGTAAGGAGAAACTGGAGATGTGTAATCCCACGATCTTCACATGGGACTGCATCGTACCCACCGTATGGCGACAATAAGTCTTTCTTAGACAGAATCTCTCTCTCGTCCTATTACGTACGTATATCTCCTTCATGTGCAGGGCGGCTTTAGATGCAATTTTTACTTGGGCGATGTGGATTTTTGGCGTCTCCCCTTATACTTTTCACTCCTACTTTCCACCTCCAATAAAAACCTTGACCATGTTATATATTTACTGTTTTAAATAAGAAATAAATAGCCTTATATTTAAATACTTTAAATATTACTGTTAAAGAATACGTTTATTATAGGTATGCATTTCAAAATACCTTCATAATGATATCGGAATAACAGTAATATCTTAGCTTATTTTGATACATAATTTTACAATGTTATGTATAGGGGTCGGAAGTTGAAGACCTATAAATTGCCAAAAAAAGACCTATAAAAGGACGTAAAAATGTCAAAAAAGGATCTAAAAAACGGAAGAAAGACGTATAAATGTGATCCAAATTAATTCGTTAACTTCAGTTTTAATTACATATTTAATGAATAAAAAGTTCTGGTGGTATTGAACACACAGTGCGAAACAACTGAAAGCTTCAAAACAAGAGAAAGTTGCCACTTATACAGGGATGGTTCAAATATATTTATTTATTTATTGTTTTTATTTTTTTTTATTTCATTACTACAGAAAGGATGTTTAAGAGGTGATGAACTGATGATGATTCGAATTGAGAATGGGCAGTAGAAACGTAGTCGAAAGAAGGTGAAGTTGCAAAAGAAAGCCGTTAAGACCTAAAAAAAGGCTAAAAAAGGACCCATAAGCCAATAAACGCCGAAAAAGGCAAAAAAGGACAAATAAAACCCACTTTTTCTGGCCTACAATGACCCAAAATGAACATATATTATGTTGGGCCTCGTCTTCGGACACTAGGAAAAAAAAGGATCTTTCCTCTACTTCCGATTCACCTTGTGCTGCCATCTATGTATCTTTTTCGAAGCTCCTTTCTTTCTATCTCAAGCTGCTGGAGTAATTAATATTTGTTATGCCCTAGTTATTGGTTTTATTCCTATGTGTTTGTGTGTGTGCTTCTAATTTGTTAATTTTTTCCCCCCTCATATAAAAATGGATTCTCTCTGTATTCATGATTTTCACTGAAAAATCTGGTTTGTAACTCTTTTTGAAACAAATGGCCAGCCATACATACCGCCCGGCCCGTAAACCACCACTGTTCGACTTTTGATATCTCCACGGAATTTCCAGGGTTCGAGACCTGGCTTGAGCATGCATCTTCTGGCATAATCATAAGGAGTAATAGTTCGATTATGCCTTCGCTCGTTGGTAATTACAAAAATTACGTTTAAATTAGTCGTCAGCCATTAAACTTGCAGTTTCCTTGCTGCAACATTAAATTAAATTTCGTTTTGATTGATTGGTTTTTACTTCTCTTTTTCTGCCACCTGTGGCTAGGTGAGTATGAAAAGTGAGAAGGTGCAATTGATAAAAAGGACAGTCACAGACATAAGGGATGCCTTATCTAGTCCAGGGAGAGAGATATCGACATTCGGGTGTCTTCAGAAATTACTACTTCTCGGGCATGTTGCATATGAAAACAGAAAAATTCCAATTAATATTAATTGGGAAATCGATATGGGGCATCCATGTCAAAGTGTGCCCCAGAACCTTATTTTTTTTAAATTAAATGCAGTGCTGTAACTTCATCCTATATTGTGAGTGCACAATGTAAAATTGTCTTTTGGACAAACATTCAAGAAGGGTTGTTAATGGTCCAGGAATTTTAAAGAAATTCAGTTCCGGTCCAGGAGAGAAAAATCAGCAAGCGTGAATGGGTTATGGACCGCTAAGAACATTTTTTATCCGTAAACTATTTCAATTCGGTCCAGGAACAATTTTTCCGGCTCAATTTAAATTCGATCCAGAAACCATTTTTGAATTATACAATACGCAACTTGGACCGAATTGAAATTGTGCGAGAAAAAGGGTTTCGTTCCTGCAGCGGAACCAATTAGAATTATGGGTTTCTGGACCTTCAACAACCCTGCATTCAAATATTATACATAATGAAGTTAGATGGTAGAAGATATTCGACATAACAGTTGGGCTGAAAAGTTCGTAGGCTGACTCATAGATGGCGTTACTAGAATTAAATCCATGTGATTTTTACTTAGTACTAACCTTCAAAAGATACGTGTATAAATTTCACAGCTGCCGGATAATTAGTTCGTGAGATATAGCATTGTGAGTGAAGCAGCTTTTGTTATTGTGAAAAAATGGATAAAAAAGAATTTCGTGTGTTAATAAAGCATTGCTTTTTGGCGAAAGAAAATACTGTTGAAGCCAAGGCTTGGCTTGATAAACATTATTCGGACTCTGCACCAGGAAAATCAACTGTTGAGAAGTGGTTTGCTAAATTTAAACGAGGCGAAATGAGCATCGAAGACGATGCACGCAGTGGACGCCCCAAAGAGGCTGTTACCGACGAAAACATCAAAAAAGTCCACAAAATAATTTTAAATGATCGTAAAGTGAAGTTGATCGAGATAGCTGGGACTTTAAAAATATCAAAGGAACGTGTTGGACATATTGTGCATGAATATTTGAACATGCGAAAGCTGTGTGCAAAATGGGTGCCGCGCGTGCTCACAATCGATCAAAAGCAACAACGTTTTGATGATTCGGAGCAATGTTTAGCGATATTCAACCGTAATAAAATTGCTTCCCCATCCACCATATTCTCCAGATCTGGCCCCCAGTGACTTTTTCCTGTTTGCAGACCTTAAAAGAATGCTCGCTGGAAAGAAATTTAGCACTGATGAAGAGGTAATCGCCGAAACTGAGGCCTATTTTGAGGCTAAAGAGAAATCATACTATAAAAATGGCATCGAAAAATTGTATGACCGCTATAATCGTTGTATCGCCCTCGAAGGCAACTATATTCAATAATAAAATCGAATTTTGTCAAAAAAATATTTTTTACTATGTTAGCCTACGAACTCTTCAGCCCAACTGTTATTATTAGTTTATTTTAACTTTGTGATTTACTTCTGTTTTCTGTCGTGCCAATTAATTTCTTCTTTAATTGTTACATTTCCCCTCCAACCTCACTAGAATATTCAAAGGTCAATTACCGTCTCTCTTTGTCTTAAATAATTTATTTTTCATCCTTTGACAATTCACGGAAATTAAAATAAATTTCTTACTAAGTTAAGAGGAAGTGTTGCCACCCGTAATACAAAATTGTTCACCTATAGCTACAAATCTGGGAAAGTATTTTAAAGTCAGTTATGTTTAATCAACAGTGTTAAGTTTCATATTTCGTTGCTGCCCCATATATTTTACTCGGAATATTGATAACTATCTTATTTGTTTGATTTGAATGAAGATGATGGGAGAAAATCTTTCAGGACAATTTCTCGCAGCCCGATACAATTAATGCCGCTGGCCGGCGGTTGAGAAGCACCGATATGTTGATTAATTGATTGTTTATTCGTTTTATGCCACTTTTGGCTAATCGAGAAGATGATGATGAGTGACGATATGATGAAATTGTAGAAGGGACACTCTCAAAGAATACCCTTGTCCAGGCAGGGATTCGAATCCGTGCCCCTGGCGTCGCAGAACACTGTGCTACAATTAGAAATTGAAAGGAATACATTATTGCAAGGGAACATGCGTTGTGTAGTGCTCACGACGTAGTAAAGTTTGCAACACTTTCGTCAGAGGTTTTATGGCCTATTCTTATTGTAAGAATAAGCCTGACAAGATAAATGGTTCACAGTAAGTAAGGCCCACTTTCGTGGCGTGACGGACAATTGAAGGAAGGATCAATTGGGAACTGGAATGAGGGGGAGGGGGCCTATTTTAAGATCGATCTGGTAAATGCTGATGTAAAGGAAAGAGGATCAGAAAGGTGATTCCAAAGATTTTATCCTTATGTATTTGTGCATGACTGTTGTCTTCTGAGTAACTTCATAAGGAAAACTGTTTGAAGAAAGATTACAATGTAGATTCTCGGTTTCTTTCTCGCTTTGGTCTTCTCTCGAGTCTTAAGATTGCTACACTTCCACACAACATGATTAATTCGACACTTAAAATGTTGAATATAAAACAGATTTTGTTCTTACGTTAACGTTTCCTTTCTATCATGACGCAATTGTGTGATCTTGCCAAATGGTTATTGACCAACCTGAAAGTCTTCTATTGCTAGATTGTGGTTTGGAAATGAGGATGCGAGCAACTCTGGCCTACCTCCGAAAGTTTGGCAAGGTTAATGTATCACTAGAATGCGAAACAATGAAACGACAGTGTCGCAATATGCTGACATTAAACACCGAAGAAGAACAATCTCTAGTTAAAGATGGTTATCATAGCCAATATAAAAGCGAATGTGGAAGTCACTAGCGCCATCAAGCGTTTGGAAGGCAACTTTAAGCAATGGACAAGAAACAGACTTGGTGATTAGTCCGCGACCGACATGATACTCATAAAGTTGTTTACTAAATGTAATCAAATTACATTGGAGAGTGTATTATGTGTATTACATTTTGTGTTTATATTGTAAAGTATTTGAAACATCATTTTAAACATCTGATAAATGTTTTTAATTCATGTTATATGTGTGTACACGTTAATATTTTAAATTTTCCTGATGCCAGAAAATGCTAATGGGTTTATTGTTTGTGAGAAAGAAACTAACTGACTTCAGGAAATCCGCGTTTTTGTACTCGAATTCTTGTGTTCAGTTGCCTGTTATTTCTCTATCTGCACCGTGCAACACTAATGTATAGATTTCGTATTCGTTTCATGGATAAATTCACGTTCTACCGTCGTTACGTCATTACGAAGAAAACAGTCTACTTGCCCAACCTCTATATTTCTTGTTTGAGTGAATGCTGATTTAAAGATAGATGTATGTAGTTTGGTTCTGGGGGAATTTCGATATTCTTAATGTCTGCTTCAGTCAAACTAATAACAGTTTAACCTGTGGTTAATGTAGTGTTGATACTTATGATATTTCATCCATTGTCTTATCGTCCCACCTGTGGTTAAGGTAGTGTTGAAGCTTATGATATTTCATCCATTGTCTTATCTGAATTGGTGTGTTTTTCGACGCTAGGAACCCTCTAAAACGGGATTATATCATGGGTATATGCAACCACGTAGCAAAATTGCCATTAAAATAATGGATTGGCTTTGTAATTACTGTAACCAAATTATGTGACCTTTTTATAAATAATCTAGTAGAAATCTCTCTTGGTATATCTGAAGAAGTCTCGAACGAGAACTCTCGGTCTCGTTTCGATGGATCTGGTCTGATAGGATAATTGAATCCTTTTGGTCGCTAATTCCGTGTTTTCTTTCTGTGAACAGCCACCAACATTTCTGAATTGTGGTCAATGAGAGCATCGCAACCAAGAAAAACTTGTACGTCATTCGTAAAACTTGTGTAGATCAAAGACAAGGTGCTTATGAATTCGCTGACAAAGGCATTCGTAAATGCTGAGTATACTTGGGAAGTATTTGTACGCCTTAAGATAGGCAACCCAACTTGCATATCTCTGAGGCGTGAATACACCCGAAGATTGGATTGCCAAAATTGCGGGAAGACTATAGTACGGATTATCTATACTTTTGTGCTTTTCCCAAAAATTGGTTCCCGATGTTGCATGTATTCGTCGATGTACAGACTGTGATGATATGTGTATGATATCGACTTTCTAAACTGTTTTTGTTATGAAATCGATAGATAACACATTGCATAACAAGTGGCTGAGACAATAACAGCCCCGGCTGGTTAATACGTGCTACCACCATGCTACAGTACACAAAGGTTTATTTGTTTTTAATTTTGTTATATAGCGTCGCTTTTCTTCAAATTTTGGTTAATCGCAACGATCGAGTTAAGTGGTGATATGTTGAAATTGATGTAGAGATACTCATAGAGAACATCCATGACCAGGCAGGGATTCCAACTCGGGACCACTGTGCGCGCTGTAATAACCACTTTACCAGGGAGATCGACCCATACAATGTTTCGAAGGACGTTTTTAAAAAAATTGAAATAATTTAATGAAATTTCAAGGATTCAACGATTGTCTATCGGCATCTAGACTGTTCTTGATTTCATGTACAGAGGAACCACACCCAAAACAACTGTGCAACGTAATCCCGCGTGGAGAAGAGGGGCATGCTTCCTGTGGCCAGAGTTGGATGGATGAAGGGGAAGAAGATGCGCGAAGGATTTTGGCCGAAGATTCTTTTTGTTTGTGGTCGCTCTATAGTTTATGTCGCTTTTATTCCACTTTAGGTTAATCGCGACGATGAGAATGAATGGTGATTGATGAGATGGATGAAGTGAAAATCACAAACACACGTGGATGACACAACACAAACCCCGCAGAGAATGATCCTGGCTGTAGACTCCAGAGCTTTGTTAGCCTGCAAAGTGCTATCCAGGACGTACACTTGCCTCACGTGGTATTTTTGACCGAGATGAAATTCGGCCGACATTGTTCACAGTGTTAGATTGCTTTTAAGCAGAATATTCTAATAATTCGTATAAAATCAAGTGAACGATGTCTCTAGACGTATATTTATACTGACTTGCTACTCTTTTCCTGAGAATTTTGAATGATATGAGGGTTACCAACCCAAGAAAGTTTAACAAGACATCTCCCAAGAGGGGACAAACACCGAAATTAGAACGTATTACCGCTTGCCTTCGTTGTCAAACGTTAAGTCGCCTATTGTTGCCCCGGCTTGAACCAGCTCATAAATGAGTTTCTCACGAATTAATCTGCGTGTCTTTCTCTTGTGTCGGCAAGATCTGGAGAGAAAGTTTCGATTGTGAGTCACCGTGCTATAATTATTTGCCATTTGTTTCGTAAGGTTGTTGGGCAATGTCTAAATGTTTGTACACCGGATGCAGGACCGACGCACAACCTGGATTGTATTTCGTTGGGTTGCATTTGACATTTTGTGAACCAGCACCGGTCGTATTTGGGAAATAATATATTTCACCTGACAGTCGGTAGAGGGCATAGACGTCGAGTAGCTTAATTGCCCTGCATAGTTGTGCAAAGCCGAAAGAGACACTGCTATATCTCCGAGATTAAAATTCCAGCACTTTTCTTTCCAATAAGAAAGCTGGAACATTACAGGAGACCAATGGCGTACTGAAGGTAGGGCTGATGTGGCAGCAGATCTCCCAAAGGCATATATAAAAAAATAAGAACTTAAGAAAAACATTCAGAGTTTCTGAGAGAACACATTTCAGTGTAACATATTTCATTCTTAACTTTTTTTAAAATTTATCGAAAGAGGTGTATTGCGTACCATCAGCGCTGTTATCTTTCTACAGCGGGCCGTCCCAAACTACGGCCCGCGCCATGTTTTTTTAAAATTTTGTGTGTGTGTGGCCATTCAATTTCATTCTGAGCCATTATATTTTGTGCAACTCTATCGTTAATATGACCCACGAACCTATTGCTCAGAAAATGAATTACCCTTCATTTAAATAGAAGTTTGAACGGCTACAGGCGCAGACATGGGAGGGAAATAAGAAACTTTCTGCCCTCAAAAGTACTTGCCCCTCCGTTGGGGGGGGGGGGGGGCAGAGTACATTTTTGTCACTTCAATATTCAATCTCGGTTAAGAATTTGGATAGAAGAAATGCAGCATGTATAAAAAACATTGCTAATCTTTCTTCCTCTAAATTCGTTAGTAATTAATCTCAGTGAGGTTACAAAATACTAATTGGAATAGAATAGTATAGAAGGCATGTGACGTCAACCAAAGAATTAGTGTACAAAACGGATTTTCTCCTCGGTAAACTTATTTTTAAAGCAGTTTCTGTTACACCTGCGTGTTTATGTTGTTAATTTTAATGTTTTCATTAACTTATCATAATTATGTGTGTGTGTGTCCACAGTATAGAGGATATCAAACAAAATCTTCTCAGTAACATTTTTGTCGTTGTTGCGTCATTTCGGCGCTACAGTCGAAAAGCCCGTTTTCCCGCCTGTGTGCTGGCAACCCAACGCTATGGTGACATATTTGACGAAACTTACTGCGGTGATATAGCGCACGGCAGTATTGCATGGAACACAAATTTTGTGAAAAATTACAAACTACCACCGACCACACTGTGTGCTGTAAAACGAAGATAGGAACGCGTCCAGTAGCCTAGAGGAAGGTGAACCAAACATTACAATGTAATGTTACAATATAAATATAATAATACAGTAATGTTCAGTTAAAGTACCGGCATTACCTGTTTGTACATTTGTGCGCCTAAAATTGAAAGTATGTTTATTTCTTCAAAAGCTGAGGCAATAATTAATGAACATTGGAAGGCGTCTTGGATTCGAAGAAATACGTTATGTACCATATATAACATTCATTTCATTAACACCATCTCCTGAGCGAACATCGTACTACACATTGCAACCGCAATTCAACTCAACTTCGAAAAGTAAAACATAGATAATATTTCTTAAATTGTGTATACATTTTTTTGGCACCACTATACATATTTTTATGCTTTGGTAGTTACTGGAATGTCCCCCCCCTGGAAATTTCTCAAATGCCACAAAATTGTGTGTGTGTAATTTTGGGATATATTAGATGCAGTTGTTGCTTTATAGTGGCTCACAACGCATATCCCTTGCGGTTTCTAGCCATCGGTACTGCCTGTTTTCTGTCACACTGATTGAAACCTTTCGCATTTCTTTTGAAAGCCAATTCCGCTTCGCGTCTGTTCGGTCCTTCTCAAAGACTCGCAATGTCCTCATTGAATGGGAAAGAACTTTCAATGACCTTGATAATTCATCGAGCAAGAAAAGAGGAGGGGGGGGGGGGGCGAAATCACTTCGACCATATGGTCGTCGTGATGTGAATCATGAGAGTTTAATGTGGATGGGTCGTAAATATTAACGTAAATTGCGTCTTGCATTATTATTCTTTCGTGAGTTTGCAGAAATGAGGAGGGGAAAAAAGTTTCAAAAGAGATGCTGCAGGTCCTAAAGAGAGAAACTGGTTTTCGAGCCTCGCCCCTTTCCGAATCCATTTGCAGTGGCCTTTGTCTGAAACACGCGAACCTGTTCGCCCCCAGGATCTGGCCTCCACACCACGATAAGTCGCGCTTATTTCATGGTCACAAATAAAGAAATTCTTTAAAAAGAAAGAAGTTTCCGTTGTTAATGCATTCAGCGGCAATGAATCTGCAAAAAAAGATACATTGATTTAGAATAAGCTGTTTTTGTCGACAAAGAATTTGGGCATTAAGTTTCTTCTATAGTGGAACCGCAAGCAAAATAACCCTGCCCAGAATCTGTTTCGCGTGGAGGGGAGGGGCAAGCTTCACCGTGGGCCGAGCCAAAGGCATGGAGGGGATGATGCGCAAAGGCTTCTGGACGAAAGTTGTGGTTGTGACCGATTTCTTTGGGTCACGTAAAATAACGCACACGTAAGACGAGAGGGTGATTACGAGGAACAGGAATAGTGTGTAGGAAGAGTGTTGGATTTCAGTGAGCGTGTTTTGCATAGTGTCGCAATAGAAGCTGTAGCTAGGCGGGAAAGAGCTTGAATGCTATTGGATAATATTGCATGGTGTGATTATGCTAAGACCAATCACAGCCTTAGAGTTGCAATGGGGTGCAAAAGGGACGAGAACGATGCAGTTGGTAACAGAAAAGGCGTAACATCAACTTTCTCGGTTGGCAGTAGTGCCTTCAGACGCGGCGTTGCGAGTTCCCCGCGATTGACCAAGCTTTATCCGCGCGTCGAGAAAATACTTTTAAACGCATTAGACGGTAGTTTAAATCGTTAGTAAAGTTAAGCTTGTGAAGAGTTGTTATTGAAACAAATTGTTACTATTATAATCCCACGCCACATTCTCTGGCATAAGAAGAACAGGATAAGAAGAAAAGTTGATATTGATTATTGGAAATACCACTGTTTATAGTGTAAAATGTAGTGAATATTGGATTTGAAGATTTATTTTCAAATACAAGGTAAAAATTAGATATTAATAGTAGTTTATTTCCTTTTGTGTTAATCTTATTTACTGTTCACTAATTAGCTAACTAAAGACTTGCGAGTGACTGGTCGGTCTGGTGCCATAAACCCAGAATCACAAAACAAAAACGGTTGAATGGTCCCACTATACACTCTGGTATCACTTATTTCACACCGTATTGAACACCGGCGTCGGAATGTCTTCGTTGTTAGGGTTAGTTCTTTTAGTATAAATACAGTAAAGTTTCTCCGGGTTTGACCAAAAAGGCATGATTCGTGCTAAGAGCTAAGAGCTCAACAACGAGAACATTTAAACGCAACCGACGAAGCCTCCTGACACGCTCCCACCCTCCCTGCCCGTCTTGCAACGTTACAGTACCGCTCTCCAGCACGAGAGCGCTCTTCCACAAGTAACAGGAGGTAATATACACAGGGCGATTAAAAAAATATCTTGCCACTTTCCCAACGCCATAGCTCTCTAATGGGCCTTCCCGATGGCGCCGTGGTAGCGTCGTCGCCTTGTAATCAAGGGGTCCCAGGTTCGATACCCGGTGGAGACACATAGTGGTTCGGATCCCACTTTAAAAACTGTAGGTCCAGTCTCGATTAGCCTTACTGTGCATAAAGTGGACTTAAAACACCAAATCAATGAATCAATCAAAAGCCACGGCTCCACGAATTACTGTACAGGAACGGCGTAGAAAGAGGTTTATTTCAAGGTCACAGCCTTTTTGGATAATTTCTCCAATTACCTGCAGCAAGATGTCTTGGCGAAGTTAATCAGACAATACGCATTTTTCCACCTACGCCACGAAACGAGACGAGAATATTAACTTCGACGAACTTCTATTCATGTACAGTACGTTACTGTGTTGTAATTCGTTAGAAGGCTATGGCGTTGTGATAGTGTCGAGATCTTGTGTGAATCACCCTGTATATATTTTATCTTCGTTACAAATTGTTACAGAGTATTGGCTTAAAAATAAAAATGTATGCACATTGTTGTTGGTTAAACGAGCAAAAGGAAATGAAGATGTCCAGACCACTCAATGAGCGAAAACGGATTCACCTCAAAAATGATTCCTGTCACGCACGCAGTGACAAGTTGATAAGGAAAAGTGCAGTCGATCTAGTTGGACTTTTCCAGACAAACTGGTTCCTTGGAATACCGAGCCCTGCAGATCCGGTCTTTGGGTGGGTGTTGTCCCCTCTGGAGCCGTGGACTTGTCTAATGAACCACAGCGCAAAGACAAATATGGCATTGCGTGTCCACTGTTCTACGTTTTCTTCTCGCATCTTTGAGCCTACCTACAGGCGATCCACTTCATGACCTGATGTGGAAAGGTGGAATGCGCGTTAACCGGGAAATGAACCTGCGAGTATAGTGGAACCACAAGCAAAAGAGCCTGCGCAGACCCGCGACTCCCGTGCACCGTACTCCCGCGTGGAAGGGAGGGGCAGAGTGGAGCATGCTTCCTTATGGCCCGAGCTGAACGGAAAAAGGGAATGGTGCGCGGAGACTTTTCGCCGAAGGTCCTTTTCCTTGTTGTCGCTCTGTAAGATCTGGCAACAGGTGACGTACACGGGATATGGATTTGGGAGGGGCTGGTCCGATTTAGCTGGCAAGCTGCGTGCATCCAGCCGCTACACGGGCCGCGTCAATAAGCAAATGAAGGCACTGTATGTTACTTGAAGAAATGCCTATGTTTAGTCTCTCACTGGCTTAATTATGACTGTTGAAGCGTTGGAAATTTTAGAGTGAATGATCAGGTTTTGGCTTTTTGTAAACCGCGTTTGGTACAACCTGTGACGTTTCCCGCGCTAGCGATCGCTCGACAGTTTCTGCGCCAATGAGAAACGAGGAAAGAGTCGTCTGCTGGGCAGCGAGGAGCGAATGGAAGCCAGAAGAGAGGCGTTTACGTGGGCGCGTTGCCACGTTGTAGCCAAACTTCCACGTGTTTTGTTTGTCATGTTGTTTTCTAAGCGTGGTTCTGGTTAGTGTGGTCACTGCTTAATCGCAGACTGGTTTCGGCTTCCCCCAAAGCAGGTTACACTCTGTCTACAGCGGCGACGCCCCGTGGTTTGTGCTAGAAGTGTCACGATCGGCAAGCGCGGGAAATGTGACAGGTTGTACAAAACGCGGCTTATACCAGTGACGGCGCTAGAATGAGGAGGGCAAGGGGATCGGATCTCACGGTTGACCGTTGCTCCCAACTCGCCCAGCAAACATGAAAATCTGGATAAACAAAAGCCTCTTTTAGGCTAAATATGCATATTTTTCTATCGTATCTATTTAGGTGTGTAATATGTGCGTCTCTCCTAAAATATATTTCCGCACCTCCTCTGCCTCCCAAATCCCTGTTCGGAGTGGGGGAACGCAGAAGATGTTATCCAGTTAAGGACATAAAGCATCCCCCAGCTAGGATAATGTGTGAGAGCATCCCCCACCTGCTGCACTGTTTCCACATGTTGATCCATACAAGCATCTCCCCTTCCTATTCTCAAACTCTCCAAAGCATCTCTCGACTAGGAACTTCCACTTCGAGTATCTCCGCAATAATTTGTTTCTACACTGTCTGCGTAATCTGTGGAGCAAGGCTGCGCAGAACGATAGAGAAGACGAGAAAGCGAGTGGGCAGAGGAAAGCTGCACCCTGGCAGCCCCGTTTTCCCTCTCACGCGTTCATTGGTCGAGCCCTCTGGAGTACTACTTGCGCAGAGGACTTCATTTCGTTCGCTTGCTCTAGAAATTCCCGTGACTGCTGTGGATTATATGTACAGTCAACGGCAAAGATAATGGTAGGCAAATTGTCCACCACTATTTTCCTTACTTTTTTATTATACATCCTGTGTTGTTTTAAGGAATGAAACTATGTTGGTTTCAAGCAGGCATTGTTCTCTGTTTATTGACGTCTTTATTTCAATTCATTGTCATCACATTGTGTAATTGAGACCGAATGAAAATGGTGGTGGACAATTCGCCTACTGTTTCTTTCGCCGTTGGGTGTACACATTCACGCGTAGGTCTACAATGGCATTTACGTGCTTCAAACATCCAAGCGGCCTTTCTGATGTCATTGTGGCAACATTGTAATCGAGGTGTTACGTATTCGATAGCTGCCAGTAACACCTTGCACTGTAGCACGGGTATCAGTTACGTACTATCTGAGCACACAGTGAGCTCAAAACAAACTGTAACAAAAAAATTTATTGACCCGGGAGAATTCTCAACATTTCTGTCGTTGGTCCAAAAGGATTAAACTTTCCGAAAGTCCCATGTGACCATGTCGTGCTGGAATCGATTTCCACTGGCCTCAGCGTCTTACACGGACCCTGTTCCAGGAACCCCCCTCCCCGCATTGATTCTCGGAACGCGCAGTGCAAGAAAATAACTCATGCCACTTCAGCGTAGGCACTTGGCGAGGCGTTGTCTCCGGGTGTCGCACTTTGAAAGTCATGCGCATTCCGAAGATAAGTTTTTTTTTGCAAGTGGGTGGGGAAACCTCCCACACGAGTTTGGACAGCTTAGAAGTTGCACTGCCTCGAGTTGTGGGCGTGCGATCGTCCGGTTTCTTGACTGGCTTGAAAATGGTAATTTCGTTGGTTGGATTGAGTGTTTGATCTTATTGCTTGTTACAGCTTTATGCGTACTGTTGCATATATATCATACTTTAAGACGGTTTGCGAGAGCCATTCTTACGTCACATATAGAAGTAATATCGCCGCCTCATAAGATCCTCTTTCGTGTGAATGAAAGGTCTGGATTGTAGGTAGGGTGTTCAAAGGTGTTTCCCTTTAATTTTTCCACGAGAGCCTTCGTGTTGCGTGTCGAGTTTCGCGATATTGTTTTGTCGCCGTACACTCCATTGGACGCTGTTTTGCAACAATCATCACATCTTTCAGGACTGAGCGGACGATCTGTTCTTACTGAAATCCGTTGCGTAGCTTTTCTGCCACTTTTAGCTAAACGTAGCGATGAGGATGTAATGATTAGATGAAATTTACGAAAGGACACTCGCAAGGAACACACATGTCCAGGCCGAGGCAGCATACCAAATCGAATCCAGTTGTTTGTAGAATTAAAAAATAATGTAGTCTACCTCTACATTACCAAATTTAGTTCACCAAGATTTGAACCAAAATTTTTTGCCCTTCAAAGTATATTTTGCAATCAATATTTCCGGGTTCATAGTATAGCTAACTAAACCCACGGCCATGAAATCAGGCGGGTGACAGAAGTTCCCGCTGTTGCCACGTCGGAGCACAACCCTGTGTGTTAGATCTCGTTGTAGAGTTGGTCTCTGTAATCCATGTGATACAAACTGACAGTATTTGCTCGAAAGGTCGGGGATGACACAAAAGTGCTGCGGAAAGACGTTGGTCTGACGCTCGAACTAGGCAACGCAGCCCGGTTGACGTTGCCACACCGTGCGCGGGAACCAGCGACTTTCGTCCCGCTCTCGCTCTGCTTTTCCCATACGTGGCAACAGCGCAATTCTACCCAGCCGCATATTTTCATGTAAGTGCGTTTAGTCGATCTCGTCTCGTAAAGCTGTTTAATGAATGGGAACATGGCATATTGAAAGGTTTAGCCAACATGAAGACATATGGGCCAGTTTTGGAAGTAATGTGAGGTCAACACTATGCTCCGGCCGAGTTTACGGCCCAGGTGGGTAAACCTCAGAGTTACTCCATGCAGGGACGTTGCTGGAAAATTCCCATTTGAAATCAGCCACCCCCGTACTTGGGGGGGGGGGGAGGAAGGTAACGGGGTCAATGAAACACGGTGTCATTATTCATATGTTAACATCCCAACTTGCCAGTTAAACTTGTCCAGATTCCTCTCCTCTCCAGAGTTTGTTGACAGCTCAATACAGATGATAGCGATTTTGAGCCGCATCTTGCCTTGCTACATTACGGAACACTGACACTCTTTCTGCCGGAGATAATTACTTTGAGGCTAAATAAACAAATGAAACGAGATGGGTTATGAGCACGTCCAGCCTTAACTAATAACTGTTTTCCGGATCGTCCCACCTTGCGATGTGGGATGTGTGAAGCGGTATTCTTGAGAAAACAGAAAGCCATTGTTACGTAAGCCTTTTCCAGGCTTGGCGATAACTTCTTCCTACCTCATAGTTGGTTGACCTCTCGTCGCCTCATTCTTTCCCGGAATCGCCGGGTTGGGGATTTCGCACAATTTTTACCACCCACGTGAATTCTGCCCCGTGTGAAACTGAACAGAAAGTGTTGGAACTGTTCCAGCTTCGTGGATAATGTTCCCTTCGATGGACAGTTCCGTGTCTTCCCGTTTCGCCGAATCCGCTATCGCCGAGTAGCCTAGAGGCGCATTGTATCAAATATCCCACCTGAGCAAAATTTTCGACGAAAGGGGATTCCCGTTTCGCCGAATATTTTGAAGGGAGGGAATTTTCCCTCCGTTGGTAAATTTCAGCTGTTTGCGGCCGAAGTACCTCATTCATTATTTTAAACAAACTGATTTTTTTTTATAGAAGTTTGGCGAAATTTCCTGTATGATGTGGACAATTTTACTAGTAAGCAACACTGATGGTGCTGTTTTCCGAACATTTACTTCGAGTGTACCGCCTTACTCGATCTCCGACGCTGGACTTCAAAGAGTATGCTACTTTATGTGAACAGAACTGTACAATGAGTTTCTTTCTGACTTCGTTGAAATTATCTATCACCCAAATCCCTGATATTTCTCAGCGGAGGGAAAATTCCCTCCATTCAAAATATTCGGCGAAATGGGAATTCCCGTTTTGCCGAAAATGTTCCTTAGGTGTGTTATTTGTCCCTGGAGCATTCGACGAAAGGGTAGTAGTTCGGTTCTGCTGGGAACATTACTCACCAGGTTCAAAAACGTTCTATATTTTGTTGCACTACTATAGTGGAACCACAATCAAAAAAACCTGCGCAGACCCGCGACTCCTGTGCATCGTGCTTGGAGCGGAGGGGGGAGAGTGGACCATGCCTTATTATGGCCCGAGCTGAACGGAAGAAGGGAAAGCTGCGCGGGGACTTTTGGTCCAAGGTTTTTTTTTTCCTTTTGGTCGCTCTATAGTTAGTTTTTCGTGTCCAAATATCTTTACCTGTCTTCTCTTTAGCATTTAATCAATGAGGGGTTTCCGCTATGAGAACATTCAGACAACTACCTTATGATACTATCTGTGTTCCATACGCAACTAAAAAGTAGTTTCTGCTAATCAAATATTTGTTTAAAAAAGGCGACAAGGAAACGAATATTCACCAGCACAAAAAATATTTTTAGTAATCTTGTTCATTTCTTCAGAGTTACCAAGAAACATGACCGAAATTGCCAAATTTTAAATTTGGTTTATTTTACTTCGCTTTTCTGCCACTTTTGGCTAATCGCGAAGATGATGATGATTGATGATATGATAAAATTGATTTAGACACACTCACAATGAATATCCATGCCCAGGCCGACATTCGAACCCCTAGACCCTTGGCGTCCTCGATGCGCTAACCACTCCACCAGGGAGGTCGGCTTCACTGAATATTGTTCACTTGCACCCTCATCGTGTCAACAACGGAAAAAGTAAACCAAACCAAGATTCACTTCATTGCTTTAAAATTTGGAATGTAGCGGGTTTGCAATACAACATAAACGCTCGCAATAATTAAATTACTGCCTAAACAGTTGTAACACTTTTGATGCATCCTTACGGGCAAGGTCTTGAGGGGCTCTTTACCCACTGTACCACTCGATAATTAAATCTAGTTTTTTTTTTAAATCGTTAGATTTAAATTTTTAACGTAATGCAAAAGTGGTTCCAGCGTTAGGAAAGCACAAATAACGGATATATTTGATCCCCAAGAATGGCCCACGTAAGTTAAAACATGTAATTTCTGAGTATTTTCGTCGCTTTTTGTTAGAAAAAACTGTTTCTGTGCACACTAAAATAGCGAAGGAACACTATTAAGTAGTAGAGATCTACATAAATATATTATTTATGAAAACAATAGAATGAAATTACTTTCTAGTCATTTGATTTTTATCAAATCCTGGGAGCATTTTTTTGTTTCTTTGTTACGAAATAATTGTCTGGTCAACGAGGTGAGACATTTCAAGGGTGAAGAAGATCCATAAATACAAGAAAATATATAAAAATAAGTTGAAATAATCAAAGTATGGAACTCATCCAAGGAGCTGCAGTGATCTGGTCGGTAGAGCGTCTGACAAGTGACAATCACGCGGGAGATCCGGATTCGATTCCCGAAATTGGTGGAATTTTCCCGGCTTTTTTCCCCGCATAAATGTTCCCTATAATTCACATCCTGGGTACGCCAGTGTGTTGAACATTGTTACAACTGAGATAAAAAACAACTTTTTTTCTCTTTTAAATCATAGTTACCCTAACCTAACCTCATAAACTCGTGTTTATTTTCAAGGCATCATTCTGAAAGACGCATGTGTTTGGAATGCTCTGCTTTTCTCCATGCTGCATGGAAATAATAATTCAAATTTTATTATTATTATTAGTAGTAGTAGTAGTAGTAGTATTAGTAGTAGTATAAATAGTAATAGTAATACTATTGTCCCAGATGTTTGACTGAAAAATTGTCCATTTTTTTCCTTTCCACAAGCTCAAGGGGGGGGGTTAAATCCCGTAACCCCCCCTTGCGTACGCCACTGACTGATAATGTTCATAAACAACAAAATCTTCATAAACCATGCAGGGGGTACAGAGGGTCAAGGGTACCGGTCTTGAAAGTACAGACATGCTACCATCTTTGACATGAAGAATGTGAACTTATTGTGAACTTATCTCTAGAACAGTTCGCGAACAGTTCACACGAACAAGTCAAGAATCGGAATCTACTGAAATGGCCTTCAAGAGTGCAGCGTCGGCACGCTAGCCAAGTTTCCCCGATGGCAAATGACCAATGACGTAACCAGAACATCTGAATAAAGGTCGGGTTGTTTAGGCAAAAGGCATGCTAAAAATTAGGCCGCAGCGCCTACGAAAGTAAATAAGCTGTTTGAAGAGCAAAGGGGGAAGGAGAGAAAGGATTGAGGTCGAGCTGAGCGCACTTCCTACTCTTCAACCATCTGGTGCATTGTTTCAATACTTCTATTCTCCCTCCCCCCCCTTTCTCCTCTAGTTCCTACGCATATTCCGTGGTGGAAGACTACGATGGGAGAAATTGATAATGTTGTCGGAGCCTATGGCGTCCGTTTTGGGTAAGCTTGTCTCATTCGCGGCGGCTTCAGATGAAAGGAGTCTGTAAGAACCTTGTTTGTTAATGCAGCGTTGCCACTTACTGCCATATTGTCGAGAAACCAAAATAGTTTTGTCAAAAGTATTGCAGTTTTTTTTCGGTGCCCTGCTCAGTGGCGGCGCCAAGAGGGATGGGAAAGGGGCCGTGACCCCACCATGTCAGAATTCAGTGGGCACTGAAAGTACTGACAATGAGAAACCGTAGATCATTCGAACCCAGGGTCTTTGTTTTCGGAGCACTCTCTACAATCCGCTTGATCATGGATATTTGAACCTCATATTTAACACATTTTCAATGCTTCCTTTGAATTTTACCCCTCCAATATGTAAATTTCCAGTTATTTGGTACAAATAAATAAATCCTTGTGATTACGTAATGACAATATTACTACAAAATGCATTCTTAATTATGTGGTCCAACTAAATCTTCGACAGTCTCCAGTGCCCCTCTCCTACCCCACCAGATGGTGTGTCGCCACCGTTGACCCCGCTGTACCTTCAGCAAAGTAGTTTTCGAAAAATCGCCGTGATATTTCAAATTCTGAAAAATTACAGAATTCCTTCTGGAGCATTGAGACGAGACGCTTTCGTTACTTGCCTTACCTTCATAAATTCAGAACTGGAGGACTTGCTTGGATAAAACATGCCTTGCTGTGTTGTTCTAAACTTTTGCACGTTAAGCAACACTGGAGAAACACAGAAAACAGATGTGTGCTTGTGTAAACAGTTGAATGTCCTTGGAAGCACAAGAGGCGCTACCGTCGCAGGCTAAAGGTTCAAGACGACCTTAATGTTATTGTTCCAATGCAGAAAGACACAATAATTGCTACTAACTTTCTGAATACATATACTTAAGAAATCTTTGATGCTAATACTGCATGACGCGAATCCAAGCATCTTTTCGCGGAGTGTTCTAGCTAGGCATAATAGTTCCTTCATCACTCATGATCGAGGCTTGCTGAGTTATACAGAAGCTACACTAAATGACCAACAAGTATAAAATACAAACCAAAGGAAATGTTTGCGAATAAAATACTAATATGCAAGATAGTAAAAAATATAACAAGTTAGAAATGTTGTTGTGATTGAGCATGATGTCATGTATATCGCGAAGAAGAAGAACAAATATGTTCAATAGTCTGTGCTTTATCAGTTATCTTAGATTCCTTGGACGCCATGTTGTACATATGTTGAGGGATTATTACCTCGTTTGTGTTTTATGTACAGCATATATTTTAATATGTGTATCCATGTTTTCACGTGTACATAAGCATTCCAGTCACTCGGAACGTGTCCAATTTGGAAAGCAGTCTTTTTCATTTTGCTAAATTGATGTACAAATGGGTGAAGTTGATACTATGGCTAAATCGGGCCAGGCCAACCCTCTGTATTCCTGTGCATGTGAAAGAGCTCTCTCTATTTCACATTTCTTTTCTGACACCTTTCGGCAATAGTGAAGATGATGAGCGATGAATAAATTAAACTGATGAAGAGGCACTCGCAAATTAACATCCATTTAGTGTGTGTGTGTGTGTGGTGAGAAACCCAATTTTGTAATAAGCATGTACAGTCACGGACATTCCTGGGTTGTAACAATTCCATTGAAAGTATATGGGTTATAACAACATTAAGCCTTGTTTCGATGATATGAAAAACTCAATATGCTGACCAAGGCAGAAATTTATTTTATTATAAAACATAAACTAAACGTAACGTTGGCTTTTTACAACCCAGAACTGTCCGAGACTGTACAACTATCGACCTAATATTCTCTATTGCCTCATTTTCTTCCTACTAGCCCTGCACCTATACTAATTCAAAGCCACCAGCCGCCGCTGCTATTTAGCACGCATATGCGACTTTAATATTACTGGTTTACTCGAAGAGGGGGCTACACATTTTTCAATTGCGAGCAATAATAATTATAATTTTAATAATGCCATAAAATAACCCCCGATTACCATTTTTTATCTTCGAACAACTTTTAAGGTTAAACATGGTAATTATGAATTATTTTATAGTGCACCCCCTAACCCCCCCTCCCCCAACGCAATTATGTAATATCCACGTTTACAATTCCAGCCCACTCTGAAACCCGCCATTGCGCACATTGTGTTACGATACAGGGCCTACCTACCACTGATGACGTGGCATGTAAAGGAAAGAAGCGCAGGCTTTGTCTAAAATAAGGCTTTGGTCAAATTCCCAACTATTATTGGAATTACATACCATAGATCGAGGTTCTTGTCAGTCATAACAGAGAAAATAAAAAAAATGAACTTTCAGGAGTGGCAAGAATCACCGTAACTACTAATTTTGCGGTTGTTCTACCCTAAGTGACGTAATTTCTCGTCATTCAATAGCATGATTGACTCACCTGAATGTACTTATCTTGGGCATGGCATTGGAATTCCGTTCGAAAACAATGCTGCTGTAATTCAAATCTCATAACGAGCCCATTTGAAATCTGCATTCGCATTGCTTTCTGAATACGTAAGACTAGGTGTTCTTGGATTCACGTACGTGTAATACATCGTTGCATTACGTAACGTTCATATTTATTTTAAATGGCTTCAAATAGAACAGAACAAATATTCTTGCGTAGACCGAATTCAGGTAATGGTAAAAGCTGGCAGAGAGTGGGCCCGTGACCAACAAAGTAAACCCCATCTTAAAATACAGGGTGTCCGTAAAATATAGCACCTTTTTCGAAACATTTTTAAATATAACCTCGGCCTCCCGGGTGGCGTAGTGGTAATCTTCGCTTTGTAATCAAGGGGTCCCTGTTTCGATACCTGGTGAAGGCACATAGTGGTTCGGATCCCACTTTAAACTGTAGGTCCAGTCCCGATTAGCCTATCTGTGTATAAAGTAAACTTAAAACAACAAACCAATCAATCAATTAAATATAACCTTATATTACTTTTTAATGCGTTTTTCTTTGTTTCGTCATTTCAAAATCATTTCAAAATTTTTAGGGTGTAAATATCGCAAACCATGGCATGAGAAGAAAATAATGGCGGACGCACATAAAATGTCGGTGCTTCGTAGTGCAGGCGGAGGGAGGGCGCCAGACCACAATCGTGCCTAGGGCGCTAAAATATCTATCTACGGGGCTGTTGTACAGTGGGATCCATGAGTATTACCCTGCAAATTGTCCATGACTATTTTCATTACTTTTTCTCTTACATCCTGTGTGTTTTTAAGCAATGGATTTTTTATGTATGCTGGTGCAGAAGTTGTCAACAGCTTGTCTTGAGTTTTCTTTTAATTCTTGAAGCTCTTATTGGGTCAAATAAAGTCCACGAACATGGTGATGGACAATTTGCACTGTAATACTAATGGATACCACTGTACAGCATCAGCATTTTGCACGAACAGTTCATATGCGCATAGGCTTACCAGACGTCCTCTTTTACCCGGATATGTCCTATTTTTTCGAGTCGTAAAAATGGTCCTGTCGGGTTTTTAGGAGAATGGGGAAATATCCTCATATTGGTGGTATAGACAACTGCTTCAACTTCAAGATTCGTAACAAAATTTTATATTTGTAAATAATTGTTAATATGGTTTCCGTGTTCAAGTTCAAAGTAAGGAAATACAACACACTCAGTTGCAAGCGCAAAGACAATAAACTTTTCTTCCAACAAAGAATGAATCTAGTTTATGCAGTTCATTATTAGTAATTTACACAACCGCATAATGGTACCGGCATAGTAAATAAATATTAGAATATTACGACATTGTTCGCTAGAGCGTTGTTATTATGACAATTAACTTTAAGCATCAAGTAACAGGAAATTTGAAAGATCTAAACGAGTTATATAATACTGCTTTAGCAGATTCATTTGTGAAAGATTTTTTTAAACTATCTTCAGGGTCGTGTAAAAATTGCTGTCAATGTAAGCCGAGACATCTAGCGACCAACGCCTGAACTTCTGATAAACGTAGCTTAGAGTACCTAAGTTCATAAATATTGAATTGTTAGAAAATCTTACGTGATTGTGGAAACCACTGTCCTTTTCAGAATCAGCGAGTTCAAATACATATAAAACACCCAACATTTAAAAACAATTTTACCCATGCAGACTAGTGTTATTACAGTCGGGACGCGATAAGAAGCGGCGTGCAATCAGAACGCAGAATGGCAGAACGTGACGAAATTCTGTCTCCTCGTTGGCTGCCATGTGGCTGGGGGTTTTCTACGTTGCCACGTTCGCACAAACACACGGACAGGCTAATCAGCTGTTGGCAAGCTCGGGAAAAAATTAAGCGTCACGCGAAATTAAGCACGTACGTATCAGTATGCTAATATATGTTATTTCCGTCGTAAAGTGATAATTTAACGAATCTAGAAGTTTGAATCTGAAGTTTCTTGTAGGTTAACGTTAAATTCCCGTGTGAATTTTACATTCTGGCAAGCAGGAAACATTTTCTCTTCCTGCTCTACACAGCAACCGAAAACCTTCACTGAAAGAACCTCTGTTGTGTTTTTATTATGGTATATTGCAAGCATCAGTTACCGGCATATATTTACTTGTGTTGTATCGTATCATAATTACCTACAAAAGAAAATGCGTCTTGTGTTATGAACAACTGTGGCAAATCGTTCTCCTTTGATTTCATGCCGCCTCTCTTTGCCTTCTTTGTCACACCGCGACGTTCGTCTTTTTCGCAACTCAATACCGACCGCAGCTATGCCCGCCTATTTTTTTTGTATACGAAACTCGCCCTTTGTTTTGTAACCACATGGAATTTATACTTCTGTGACATAGTTGAAGCTTCAGAATGTACAAATGAAATGTATTTCTTGAAAATTAGGGCGAATAACGTATAAACAAATTACGTACAACTTGGTTTCGTTAACACGTTTTTTAATTATATTTTGCGGAACCTACAAAAATTTACCTTTTATACAGAATTTCACAGAAGTGAGTTACTGTATTACGGAGAAGAATTTATCAAGAACAAATCAATTGTGTGTGAATTGATTGATTGAGTTGGTGTTTTAAAGTCCACTTTCTACACACTACGGCTAATCTGGAATGGACCTACAGTTGGAAGTGGGATCCGAACCACTATGTGCCTCGACAGGGTATCGAACCCAGCACTACTTGATTACAAGGCGACGACGCTTACCCTACCACTGTACCATCGGGGAGGCATATGTGGGTGTGTGAAGTGAGATAATTTGGGAAGCTACAGGATAATACAGGCTCTGGCAATACAGAGTTCAATTAATTACAACGAAACGTTTGGCAATTGCTCGATTTCCTAAACATTAATGATACATTTGGTACATGTTTAATTAATGCTTCGATCTACCAGTATATAAAAACATAAAAAATGAATGAAAGGACAGAAGGAGTAGTTAAAGAATCACTTGTTTTTGCTGAGAAATGGAAGTGTCCCGTTGTTGACTGTTTAACCAGATGTTTAATCCTACACGTGTTTCTGTGGACTCGCGAAAATCCTGAAGTAGGGCAATCCGGCAACTGCGCGTCGCTACCATAGCGGGTGGTTCCATGCCGCTTGCTAGCGCGTCCCGACTGTAGTTATACTGAAAGAGTGTATAATTATTTTAGAGCGGTGTGTAATCTGCAAGCTCACCAAAGCACTAGTAAACACAAAACTTGTGTTCGAAGTGCTGCATCTAAAAATGTCCTCTTTTTTAAAAAAGTTTGTCTTCTGATAACCCTACATGCGCACGGCGGGAATTTCAAGTAAAACTGCAGCAGTCTAGTTGCACTCAGTACTTGGTACATGTCTCGCCGCGCGCTACCTGGAACGAATGTGAAGAAATTGGTGCAACTTTTCCGGACACCCTGCATTTCGCCTTGTTCACCCGAACGAAAATTATCGGTGACACTGCTTCACACAATTCAACAATCTGCACGAACACACGCATACTCGAAAGTTCCGCCTCAGGCAACGCCATATAAAGCAGACTCCAAAAATAGCCCACGTCGAATGTTCCCACTTCGTGCACCAATCTGAAATGTGTTTACCTAAACGAACACGAAGCATCTGCACTGTCGCATCTTTGTTTATTTGAATTACCTATAATTTTCGAATAACGACAGCTGTGCATATCACCAGCTGTCACTGTTATCGTTTTCAGATTAGATTAGACTCGCTAAAGTTCACCGAAGTCACACGAACAAGCGCCTTCAAGTCTCTTCGCAGAGCTAAGTACAGGGTGGTTCAAAAGTTCCTCAGATCTAAGTACAGGGTGGTTCACAAGTTTCTCTGAGCAAAGTACAGGGTGGTTCAAAAGTTTCTCAGAGATAAGTACAGGCTGGTTCAAAAGTTTCTCAGCTAAGTACAGGGTGGTTCAAAATTTCTCAGCTAAGTACAGGGTGGTTCAAAAGTTTCTCAGAGCTAAGTACAGGGTGGTTCAAAAGTTTCTCAGAGCTAAGTACAGGGTGCTTCAAAATGTCTCAACGGTTTTTGTTTTCAAAAACAGAAAATATCGTCAGTTCAAATGTTTCACTTTGCATGAATACACTGTGCGCAGTCTTCCCTTAGAAATAAATTAATGGCGCCATAAAATATTATAAGGCAGCTTCTGTTTTCCAATGCCACCCCCAATCTTATTACCTGGCCAAAAGCTGTATATACAGGAAGACGCTAGCTTTCAACCATCCCCGCCCCTTCCCCAAACGAAACTTCCGGATCGAGCCTGCTGGTTTAAAGTTTACAAAAATACAACAGGAAGACAATGCTGAGCAGTGGCGGCGATTGGGTTCCAAAACCGGGGGAAGGGGCAAGGACAGTTCACTTTCGCTTGGCAGATAAGGTTTAGTATAGTGCGGGGGCAAAAGTGGCAAAAAGTGGGGGCATGCCCCCCCCACTCCTAATCGCAGACACTGGACAACCCTTCTTTGAGACAGTCTAGCCGGAATTTTCAAACGTTTGGAATTCCTGGAACTGCAGCCCACTGATCCCTCCACGCTCACTTCTTGCCGTCCCCTTTGCAGTGATGTTCCTGTTTTAAACCGAAAATTCCTCCTGATTCCTCCAAAATTCCCTTTCCATCCTTTAAATTTTCTGTATTGGTAAAGGCGTTTCAATCTCTCATCGACAAGAGTTCGAACCTGGGGCCTGTGGCTTCGTAGCACGTCACGCTCACCCGCTTCCTTTCAGAGCTAGCGTAGTATATCGATTTGACCTATTTTCGGTCCCATAAAACACATTATATAGTGCATGGCGACCGCACATCTACATCAAGGCAATTTTAAATCGGAAGGAAACAATAGTAAAAAAGTAGACTACAGTAGACTCGCGATTATCCGAGCTAATTGGGACCGAGACTACCTCGGATACGGAAAAACTCGGATAATACGGAGATAATGTGCTAATAGGTCGTAAATGACGAAACAACACTTAAAACTGTCCTTCCGCTTACGCCTCCAATCTCCAACAGTCACTTCCCCGACTCCATAATCAGCAGCAACCTATACTCACCTTTATCCAACCCTTTTATTGCGTTGAATTTTGTTTCCAGAGAAACCACACACCTTTTCCGTTTGCCACTCATACTACGTTACTCGCTTAGAATAGGCTACACAGATTTAAACACCACCGTAACAATCGGATACACCGACAATGTAACGAACACGTGCAGCGCGGACGTTGACTTTGACTCCAACTTACTAGTAAACAAACAGGGGGTGCGTTATCGCGAGTCTACTGTAGTTGTAAAAAAAACACACAAAGAACAAAATAAGTCAAAATAGTACCAAAGGAAACTAAGATCAGTTTCACAATAGCATTACTTATGCACAATTTTGTCTAAAGACGAATATGAACTGAATATATCTACTTGGTTTGAGATGTTGAACTGATTTGGTAGCATATGGAATAAGGAACGTTGCACAAGTCTGGGACTTGCTTGGTTTTTTTGTCCAGGCACTCGGAAGGAGAATTCGTGCAGTGGGATGCTACATTTTAAGTTTCCATTAATGATCTTACATAGTAATTTCTTATCAGAAATGTATATACGAGATTCTGTAGTACTTTTGTAAGTTTACAAGCAGATCTCTCTTAGGTAGGTGTCTATATTGAACGATGGAGAGGAAAAAGCTGAGAACACGGTCGATCTTGGAGGTATGAGAATAGGTTCGGTGTAGCGTCAAATCATCGCCGACAAAACATCGCCAACAAAACATCGACGGTACAAAACATCGACAGCACAAAACATCGACAGCACATAACATCGACAGCACATAACATCGACAGTACAAAACATCGACAGTACAAAACATCGACAGTACAAAACATCGACGGCAAAAACATCGACCCCAAAAACATCGACGGCAAAAACATCGACAGTACAAAACATCGACGGCAAAAACATCGACGGCAAAAACATCGACGCCAAAAACATCGACGCCAGAAACATCGACGGCAAGAACATCGACAGTACAAAACATCGACGGTAAAAACATCGACAGTACAAAACATCGACGGCAAAAACATCGACAGTACAAAATATCGACGGCAAAAACATCGACAGTACAAAACATCGACGGCAAAAACATCGACGCCAAAAACATCGACGGTACAAAACATCGACGGTACAAAACATCGACACCAAAAACATCGACACCAAAAACATCGACGGCAAAAACATCGACAGTACAAAACATCGACGGCAAAAACATCGACAGTACAAAACATCGACGGCAAAAACATCGACACCAAAAACATCGACGCCAAAAACATCGACGGCAAGAACATCGACAGTACAAAACATCGACGGTAAAAACATCGACAGTACAAAACATCGACGGCAAAAACATCGACAGTACAAAACATCGACGGCAAAAACATCGACGGCAAAAACATCGACGGCAAAAACATCGACAGTACAAAATATCGACAGTACAAAACATCGACGGCAAAAACATCGACGGCAAAAACATCGACAGTACAAAACATCGACGGCAAAAACATCGACGGCAAAAACATCGACACCAAAAACATCGACGGCAAAAACATCGACAGTACAAAATATCGACAGTACAAAACATCGACGGCAAAAACATCGACCCCAAAAACATCGACGGCAAAAACATCGACACTACAAAACATCGACACCAAAAACATCGACGGCAAAAACATCGACACCAAAAACATCGACGGCAAAAACATCGACAGTACAAAATATCGACAGTACAAAATATCGACAGTACAAAACATCGACGGCAAAAAAATCGACACCAAAAACATCGACGGCAAAAACATCGACGGCAAAAACATCGACGGCAAGAACATCGACAGTACAAAATATCGACAGTACAAAACATCGACAGTAAAAACATCGACAGTACAAAACATCGACGGTAAAAACATCGACGGAAAAATCATCGACAGCAAAAACATCGACACCAAAAACATCGACGGGAAAATCATTTTTTGAATGTTTTCCACACTAAGGAATTCAAATCTCATCCCGAATATTTTGAGATGGCTGCCCTAAATTATAAAGTGAAACGAACAATGCGTAATGAGCGAACTCAAGTTGCCAACTTACAGTGCTACCGTGCTACCAATGTACAATGGTCATTGTTGTAAGAACGGCCCGCGAGGTCGAAACATGCCCTCTCAATAAAGACGTTATTGTTATTATTATTATTATTGATAAAATTACAAACAATGAGATTGAGCAGTGAACGTGATTGTTTAGTTTCTGGTAACCATTTATCACTTCTCGCCGGCAGCGTTTGTGGTCGGGGGAAGGGAAAGGAAGGCTCCTGCGTGTGAAAGATGAAAAGACCACCGACTATTGTTATTCCTTGTTTATTAGACGCAGGAGACGGAAAGGACCAAATACAACTTGACTTTTCCGTAGTGACTTTCTTTCGGTTCATGCACTGGTATAGAACGTGTGCAAGTAATATAACTGCCCCCTTGCAATATTGTCTTGTCCCCTTCCCCTCCAGACATTTTCCCTGGGTGCCGCACCACGAAGCACCGTGTTGTATTTGAATCAAGGGGTCCGAAGTTCGATTCCCGGTGGAGGATAGTTGCATAGTGGTATGGATTTTTTAAACTATCGGCTCAGTTCCGATTAACCCTTCGTGGGTCACACGAGAAAAAAATACCTTGTTGATCGCTCACGGTGCCAGAGACCGGGCTCTTAATATATGTTAAATTAAAGGTCTAAAACGCCAAATCCTCAATTATTACGGTTAAATATATATTGTTTTTTGTTATAAATATATTTGCAAACAATTGAGATTGTATAAAACTACGAATTGCATGTTTCAGTTTTAAAAAATAAATAGGCTATACAGTACAAAATAAATAATAGGCTATTCCAAATACCGAAAATTTCAATGTTACATGTGCACCCATAAAATAATAATAATCGTTTAAGTCCTCTTTATGCACAGGGAAGTTAATCGGGACTGGACCCTCAGTTTAAAATAGGATCTGAACCACCAAGTGCTTTCACTGGGTATCGAACCCGGGACCCATTGATTACAGGGTAACACTGTGTTTGTTGCAGAGACAATTGGAAAAATTAGTTTCTTTTGGAAATAAAGTAACTGGTGATTGAAAGTATTTTTAAATTTTTCACTGCACTCTTATAAATGTTAGAGTGATGGGTATCAATGACCATCTAGTGAGTCACTTCCCCTCAGAATATTTGCTCTTATTCCCTTACGTCCACCTTATCAGGAACGGCGTTCCAGGCGGGCTAGGGGACTGAAGCCCCACAAAACATCTCTGGCTCCCTTCTCCCCAAGATTATTATAGTAGGTTAGACGCATTTCGACCAAAAATTGGAAAAACTAGAAAATTTCTCACTCAATATTTCCCATTAAAAAACTTCCATTTGGCCAATCATAATTCACCAAACTTGCTACAAAAATTGAATCACTATTTTTAGGAATAGGTCTATAAGGTGCGAAAATATTTTTTTAATAAGTAGGAGGACGTTCAACACCTAACGAACCTTTAAGCTTCATTTTCATAGACGTGCGCACGGGGAGGCAAGGGTGGCCGACTGTCCCATCCCTAATCCTTTACTTAGAAATGCAGTATAATCTTTTTGCAGTTATAATATTATACTCTAAAAGAATGTTACCTATTTTTAAGCCGATACATGTCCAAGCAACTACGGGAGAGGGGGTTGCTTGTATTACTTTGTATATAATTGAACTATTCCAGTCCTTTTTGTAGGAAATTTCTTGTTATTAACACTGTGTTGCTTAATGTGACTGGCGAATAAATGGCTCATACTTGGAAATTAATAAATTATGTGTACTTGTTTTGAATCTGAACCTGAGAGATTAATTTAAAGTCACATATAATTTAAACAGTGTGATTTTTTTTAATAATGCAATACATATATAGCTTAATTCCAAGTAGTCCAACAAGGCATGGTATCTTCGAAAGCATCTTAAGAGATGCAGGATAGAAACTTATTCCTTTAAAGATCCTATCTGTAACAAGATGGGTTTGCTGTGCGAATGCTATGGCAGTCATAAATTATTTCCGTAAATATTTGACATAGGAAATAGTCTCAACTACAAAAGTAACTGAAGTGAAGGCAATAGAAGATTACTGCTTTCGCAAGTGAGATGGCGGAAGCAAGGGTAGCATTGCCCGTCTAAAATTTTCAGGTTTATTAAAATTTACAAGTCAATGGTACTTTTATTGACCTCTTCGGACCAGACGAGCAATTTTTATGATTTCACAAATGTGACAGTTGTTTCACAAAATAAAAATAACCTTAACGCTATTTTTATGACCTAGAAAACTTTTGAATCCTCCCCCAAAAAAGTTAAGCGGCAAGTTCGATTGTGACCCCCTAAAGTTAGATTGCAAGTTACGCCCCTGAACTTGGATAGAGAAATTCCTCGTGAAACAAAAAAAAAAAAGATAATACGTGGCAAAATGATGTCTAAAAGTGGCGGCGGTTGGTTTCCAAAACGGGGTGGGGGGGTGGGTGGGGAGGACAAGGACAGTTTACTTTCCCTTGGTACATAAGGTTTAGCATAGTGCGAAAGATAATGTGGCAAAATGTATGGGGGGTGCAACTGCCCCCTCCCACGCTCCCATAATCTCCGCCACTACTTAAATGTGAAAGAACATTTTTCTACTTTGCAGCAAATCATGGGTTACCTTCGTAATGGGATTGGTAACTAGAGGTTGAGTGCTGTATTTATTCCTTCAAATGTAACAGTTATTTAACAAAATAGTCCTGGATAATATTTTTATGGGATGGAAAAACTTTTTGATTATCGATTAGTGCAGTGGCGGCGATTATGTTGGCATGGAGGTGCAGATGCCCCCCACACTTTTTGCCGCTTTTGCCCCCGCATTATGCTAAACCGTATGTACGAGTAGAAAGTAAATTGTTCTTGCCCCCCCCCTCCCCAAGTTTTGGAACCCAATCGCCTCCACTGCATTTAACTGTTGATGAATAACACAAAGTTTATAAAGTTCGTTAAAGGCAATTTCGAACGTTTCAACCTTTGCAGGCAGTTGCTGAAGGGTTCTTATTTCTAATTCCCTTCCATATCACAACAGTAGTGAGCGGCGTAGGATTGTAGCTTTCCGTAGTTCATAAATTCGGAACTTTCTGAATTGAAACGGCCAAATCCAATTAACACATCACTTACTGTCCTTAGTAAAGCTTTCCTTTAATTTAGAAATTAATAAATCATAATTTTAATATTCTCTTCACTTCTGCATTCACATGCTGGAATCGAAATGGGCTACCATGACAATGCACAAATTATTTTCTAACCTCAGAAATGAGGTTAATATACATCCAACCAACTAAATACTGCAATACGGTGCAAAAATCAGCACGCTTGGGGAATGTAGGCATACTCCTAAGACTCCGAAGAGCATTAACTTGCCCAAGCGTGCTGACTTTTGCACAAATTGCAGTATATTATAGTGGAATTCGAGTCACTTAATGAAATGTACCCCCACCAGGGATCGAACTCGGGATCACTTGGTTACAAGGCAGCAGTCTTATTGCCAGACTACCTGGGTCTGGAACTCAATTTTAATATTTCTAATTCATAGTTTGTTAACTCCTTGATTTCATAACGTCGTATTTCTCTCTCTCTCGGAATTTTTAGCGATATGGATATACGTATGTATACGGTGCCTTTCACGGCCGAGGTGGCCGTTGGACGGCGGCTAGCGCGTCGGAAAGTAAGAGCACATCTACCGGCATTTAAACCCACAACTGTACGCTGACCTTGGCATTAGACACATATGTGCTTCAGTATCCAGACAGCTGTTGTCCAGTTTGCACGTGTTTGTGAAGTGTTAAATTGTTAACAAGTGTTTTAGATTGTTTTGTTTTAGTTTACGTATTGCCAGCTTTTTCTGCAGTCTAATAATACCACGCTATCCGTAAAATTTTAAACAACGAATTTTTATATACGACTCTTACGTCATTACGAATTCTTGTAGGGAAGTTAGAATGCGTTTCGAAGCAGAATTCCCAGATGTTCCTGTTTCACACAGAGACACTGTTCTGTTACTTGGGAACAAATTTAGGAAAATAGGGTCTGCTCTTGTTAAGGTAAAACGGCATGTGCTTACTGAGGATAAACTAGACGACGTTGGAACACGATTGAAACATACTCCTCAGAAATCTCTCCGGCGCCTTGCAGAAGAAACGAACATATTTCTAACGTCATCGTGGCGAGCTAAAAAGCTTTTATACCGGACGCCATATATCAGAAGAATTGAAAGAAAATATGAAGAAATAAATTGAAGCAATTTCGGAAGAGGAACTGATACGTGTTAGTGAAAATTTCCTATAAATATGTGGATGCAGGAGGACATCATTTCAAACAACTTTTGTAACACGGTATGTTCAATACAATTGTACGAGCATATTTAATTACATAGCTAGCGGTTCCAGTTACGCGGATGTTGCACCCAGTTTGCCGGAAGACGCGTTCCTACTTCCCGGTGCGCTTTCCGTCGCTCCACGGCCACCTCGGCCGTGAAAGGCACTGTATAATTATGACATGAATGAGAGAACATTGCTAACACTAATATTGTCGGTACTCGAATGAGGAATTAACTAACAAACAGAAATGAAGCTTAAAGGTTCTTTAGATGTTGAACGTCCTCCTGCTTATAAAAAAATATTTTCTCACCTGTTAGACCTATTCTAAAAATAGCGATTAGATTTTTAGGGGAATTATACACACTTAGCTGTATGCACATGTTCTTCGTCACCGTTTGCACCTTCAACAAAAGAACAACCCCACAATCACCAAATACATCCAACTATTAAAAAATTATACCCGTATATAAATATATGTGTTAAGGAATCACAAAATATAGTTTTCTCACTCAATATTGGCACAAAATCAATGGAAACTTAAATTTTCCTGAAAACCCAAGAAACTTAGACTCTGTGAAATTGTCGCGCGGTATTTTTATGGACCCGCCAACTCTCAAAACGCAGGAAAAATATCGGCCAGTATCTGAAAGTAAAATCCAACCAGTGGTGGCGATTAGGGGGGAGGGAGAGGGGGGCAGTTGCCAACCCATTTTTCGCCACTTTTGCTCCCGCACTATACTGAATCCTATCTACAAAGGGAAATATACTGTATTCCCCCCCCCAGTTTTGGCACCTTGCCAAACGGTTTTGGAACCCAATCGCCGCCACTGAATCCAGGGGATAATTTCCGATGTCGATACTATTGTTATCAGCCGATACTGATACAACGACATTCGGTATAGTCTCAGCCCTAATAGGTATATATTGTTTTTGTTAATTAGTTTCACTTTTTTGCCACATTTGGCTAATCGTGACAATGAGGATGAGAGATATAATGAAATTGATGGACACTCACAAAGAATACACATGGCCAGTATGTAATATATATATATATATATATATATATATATATATATATATATATATTCTGTGCCATTCCCAGAAACAAATTCTAGTTCCGCCTATGTGTATTTATGTCCAACACAAACTAGTACCAAAACTTACAGCTAAATAAATTCCAATGGACGGAATTCCTTAAATTATTCTCCTTATTTTCTTATGTTCATATAAGGCTGTGTATTTTGAAAAAAAAAAAAAAACGTTGTTTGTTAAAAACACCTCATGCACAATCTACATTTGGGACAAAAAATTGTAGCAACCCTTCTGGTGTGACTGGCAGAATTGATATCAGTTGCAGATTAACAAACCCTGATGTTTGGGAGAGACGATGTTTTGAAGGCTTCTGTCCAGTGGCTGTCACAAGGGGTCTACAGATACCGCTGCGTGAAGGTGGGCGGGGGAGGTAAAGCAAAGGGGCCCCTAAGTCGGTTTCGTACCATAGTCATCAAGGAACATTTCTTCCATGTCCACAATATAACGAGCATACAACGATCCCGTCTATGCAGTTAAAAGCAGCTTGCTAGAAAGCAGAAGGAAACATGACACTTCGCATTGTTTACGATTCCATTGTTTGAGCTTTGGGGCAAGAATCAAGTGCTAATAATGATATTGTTTTGATGTCAGAAAGTGCGCGTGCAGAGCGAAATTATCGAATCAATGAAAACAACCATGCAACAACCATGGCTCATAAGAAATCTAAAAACAAATCGACCAATGTAGGCATGTTTGGTCGAAAGAAAGAAGAGCTGTAGCTTCATGATGCTATTATCACAACACTAAATCCAATTCATGGAACGAATCAAGATATAAATTTCACCTGGGCGAGTTGGAGTTCTAGCGCCCCTCTACTTTCCACTCTGTTACTCACCCCAGTCTTTCTACCCTGCTCCTCCTACTTTCCGCCATCCTTCAATAATAATAAAACATGACTGCATTATAAATTAACTGTTTTAATGACAAAAAAAATAGCGATGTTTTTGGCGTCCATGTTATTCGTGTCGATATTTTTGGCGTCGATGTTTTTGCCGTCGATGTTTTTGGCGTCGATGTTTTTGGTGTCGATGTTTTTGCAGTCGATGTTTTTGCCGCCGACGTTTTTGCTGTCGATGATTTTGCTGTCGATGTTTTTGCCGTCGATGTTTTTGCCGTCGATGTTTTTGGTGTCGATGTTTTTGCCGTCGATGTTTTTGGTGTCGATGTTTTTGCCGTCGATGTTTTTGCCGTCGATGTTTTTGTCGTCGATGTTTTTGCCGTCGATGTTTTTGCCGTCGATGTTTTTGGTGTCGGTTTTTGCCGTCGATGTTTTTGGTGTCGATGTTTTTGCCGTCGATGTTTTTGGCGTCGATGTTTTTGCCGTCGATGTTTTTGCTGTCGATGTTTTTGCCGTCGATGTTTTTGCCGTCGATGTTTTTGCCGTCGATGTTTTTGGTGTCGATGTTTTTGGCGTCGATGTTTTTGGCGTCCATGTTTTTGCCGTCGATGTTTTTGCCGTCGATGTTTTTGGTGTCGATGTTTTTGCCGTCGATGTTTTTGGTGTCGATGTTTTTGCCGTCGATGTTTTTGGTGTCGATGTTTTTGCCGTCGATGTTTTTGGTGTCGATGTTTTTGCCGTCGATGTTTTTGGTGTCTATGTTTTTGCCGTCGATGTTTTTGGCGTCGATGTTTTTGGTGTCGATGTTTTTGCCGTCGATGTTTTTGGTGTCGATGTTTTTGCCGTCGATGTTTTTGGTGTCGATGTTTTTGCCGTCGATGTTTTTGGTGTCGATGTTTTTGCCGTCGATGTTTTTGGCGTCGATGTTTTTGCCGTCGATGTTTTTGGTGTCTATGTTTTTGCCGTCGATGTTTTTGGCGTCGATGTTTTTGCCGTCGATGTTTTTGGTGTCGATGTTTTTGCCGTCGATGTTTTTGGTGTCGATGTTTTTGGTGTCGATGTTTTTGCCGTCGATGTTTTTGGTGTCGATGTTTTTGCCGTCGATATTTTTGTCGTCGATGTTTTGTGCTGTCGATGTTTTGTACTGTCGATGTTTTGTGCTGTCGATGTTTTGTACTGTCGATGTTTTGTACTGTCGATGAAATGTAGGCGATGTTTTTGTTGTCGATGTTTTTGCGTCGATGTTTTGACGTATAACCATAGGCAGTATAGGATCAATTATGTGTAAACATACCGTTCCGAAAGTTTTACTCTGTCTTGCCATGTAACAGAAACATTATATGTTTATTAAGAGCATGAGCCAACATCATAGCATGACGTACAGAGTTACGTCATAGGGAATTGCATCATAGAAGTGATGAATAATAGACACACAAAATGAAACGTTCAATAACTCAGACGAATATATTAATGCTTTCTTTTCCTGGCAAAGAAGATTCCCGTATACTTTATTCGCCTGAATGTTTTGTCAGTAATCACAAATAGTAACACTGCCGTGTTACCATTACACTAGGGTGACCAGATCCTTACCAGCAAAAAACAGTACACACACATACTATGACAAACTTTCTTCAAAAAAGGAAAGACATAAAGGACAAAAGTTTTAAAAATAATTATTCTTTTATTTGATGAATCCCCAAAGTATATGAGTGGCATAAAACAAAAATGAAACTAAATGTATTTAAAATTTGACATATTAAACAAACTACAGTTACACTTTTAAGTCTTTAAACCAATTCCAATAACTTCAAATTAACAAATATTTCATAATCAAATGTACCAATATTTAAGTATCATCCTTAATGGTTCTGTACTTTTGCTTCGAGTGAATAGCATGTAATAACTTTGTATTTTCCATAACCATATCATGGAATTCACTACAGGTACAACTGAAATTATATTTAGTTATTATTAGGTGTTTCAGAGTTTCAGTTTTCAATTGAGATTTCTCAGCAGTCCATATGTTATTCATTAATGAGAAAAATCTCTCAGTGCGTGCATTTGTGGCTGGAAGGCACGAACTGAAGTCTACAATATCAAATACCTGATAAAAGGAAATACATTTTTCCTGAAAATATTTGAATATCTCAACCCATCTTAAATCTACTCTCATTTGAGCAGTGTTCCATGCTTTCAATTTTTCAAGAGTAGCATACGCTCTTACATTTGAAATTTCATCAGATAAGAATCATTAAGTTGCTTTCCTGACCATTTGTTGAAAAATTGTACGCTATTTTGCACCCTGTCCCATTCGATCATCGAATCCAGTTTTACCCAATCCAACACAGTCATTTCAGAAAAGGGAGAGGACCACTGTTTAATATATTCAATACAAGTTGAATTCCTCCAGACTTTTCAGTTTCGACTGCACTATAAGAGGCAAAAAAAGGCAGTTATATCTGCCAACTAATTTTTGTTTAAGTTCTTCAATCAATGCACAACCTTCCATTATAGAAACATATTGACCCTCTAGAAAGTGAACAAAGTCATTAAAAAGTGCTGCATTGGAATGGATAAAGTAAAGCCATATTTCAGATAGGGGGTCCTCAAAGAATATTTTAATGATTGTGGGACACTTGTCCTGTGATAGAAAGTATGATATCAATGCTGGATAGAGTTTAAGTATCCGCTCTACGGCTGGCAACAAAGAGAGACACCTAGTTTTGCTATAAGAAAGAAGCTTTGAGAACTCTTTGAGAACTCTATCTCCACGAAGTCACAAAATTCACGTAAAGCATGTTCACGTACTGTATATATGTAAAAATATGAGTATATTTTGTGCACCACACTTTCTATGCAAATCGATAAACAGTCCATCGTAGTTTGTACGCAATTATTCACTATATGTGCAGAACAACCTACACCTACAATAGGTTTGTTTAAGCATTCCTGAACAATACTGTAAACATTTTTTTTTTTTTTTTACCTTTTGTTTCTGCTCCTCCAAAGTTGCAGTTGGTGTTGTCAGCACATAATCCAACAACTTTAGTTTCATTGTTGTATTCATTTAATGTCTTCAGGATATACGAAGACACAATATCGGACGTTTCACCGCACTGATCTTGAAAATCCAGAACTTTAACATGCACTCCGCTCAAAGGAAGGAAGTAGCGCACCAACAATGGAAAGAATTTCGTAGCTTTATGGTTCGACGAATCTGTATAAACTGTAATGTAATTAACTGATCCAACCCTTTCTGAAGCTCTCCAATTGCATAGGGGCTTATCACATTTGTCACGATCGCTTCACATTTTGTTCTTGCACAAGCATATTGTGGTTCGAAGCGCTTCTTAACAAGTTTCGAACTACAGTCTGTAGAACGAAACGATTGATTATGTTGCACTGTATGAAATGGAAAACACGCTTCTGCTGCTGCCAATTTTTGTTCTTTAGGCCCAAAATTCTTGTTTCGGAAAAATGTAGAAAGAGTAGCACTAGATGCAGCAGCAGCGTCCGCAGATTTGTGTTTTGCCGTTTGCATATGTTGTGTTATTTCAGACCTTCCACTGTTTGCAATTGAAAACTCACCTGAACATTTTTCACAGTGCCCACACACCCCGACCACAACAGAAAAGTATGTACTGCATAAACTGTTGAAATAGAAAAAAACAAAATAAAATATAAATAGAAAATAAATATTTGGACTTCGGAAACCGAAGTAGAAATCAGGACATTTCGCAGGACATATGTGAAAGAAAGGACATATCTTAATTTTATACATGGCTTCGCATTCTGCAGGACAGCCCATCAAAAAAAAAAGGACTGTACTGCGAAAATCAGTACGGATGGTCACCCTACATTACACTGTCAAAGCTCCAAACGTTTATTCACTGTTTTAGCTTAATTGTAGATGGCAACACTGGATGCAAGAAAGGAGAGTGACGACAAAAATACATTTAGAAAAAAGAAGAAACGAATAAACTCGCACAAAACGAGTGGGAAGTGGGGCTGGTGCGAGCTAGGGAATGTTGCCAAATTATTCAATGGAATGGCTCGACCATTACGTCTAATTGTGACATGTCATTCGATGAATGGAGGTGACCTTCGCGATGAAAAATTGTACAATAGATGGCGTTCACAGCGGACAGAGGGGACAGGAAATGAGAAGCAATGAAAGCTGCGAGAACATTTAAACGCAACCGACGAAGCCTCCTGACACGCTCCCACCCTCCCTGCCCGTCTTGCAACGTTACAGTACCGCTCTCCAGCACGAGAGCGCTCTTCCACAAGTAACAGGAGGTAATATACACAGGGCGATTAAAAAAATATCTTGCCACTTTCCCAACGCCATAGCTCTCTAATGGGCCTTCCCGATGGCGCCGTGGTAGCGTCGTCGCCTTGTAATCAAGGGGTCCCAGGTTCGATACCCGGTGGAGACACATAGTGGTTCGGATCCCACTTTAAAAACTGTAGGTCCAGTCTCGATTAGCCTTACTGTGCATAAAGTGGACTTAAAACACCAAATCAATGAATCAATCAAAAGCCACGGCTCCACGAATTACTGTACAGGAACGGCGTAGAAAGAGGTTTATTTCAAGGTCACAGCCTTTTTGGATAATTTCTCCAATTACCTGCAGCAAGATGTCTTGGCGAAGTTAATCAGACAATACGCATTTTTCCACCTACGCCACGAAACGAGACGAGAATATTAACTTCGACGAACTTCTATTCATGTACAGTACGTTACTGTGTTGTAATTCGTTAGAAGGCTATGGCGTTGTGATAGTGTCGAGATCTTGTGTGAATCACCCTGTATATATTTTATCTTCGTTACAAATTGTTACAGAGTATTGGCTTAAAAATAAAAATGTATGCACATTGTTGTTGGTTAAACGAGCAAAAGGAAATGAAGATGTCCAGACCACTCAATGAGCGAAAACGGATTCACCTCAAAAATGATTCCTGTCACGCACGCAGTGACAAGTTGATAAGGAAAAGTGCAGTCGATCTAGTTGGACTTTTCCAGACAAACTGGTTCCTTGGAATACCGAGCCCTGCAGATCCGGTCTTTGGGTGGGTGTTGTCCCCTCTGGAGCCGTGGACTTGTCTAATGAACCACAGCGCAAAGACAAATATGGCATTGCGTGTCCACTGTTCTACGTTTTCTTCTCGCATCTTTGAGCCTACCTACAGGCGATCCACTTCATGACCTGATGTGGAAAGGTGGAATGCGCGTTAACCGGGAAATGAACCTGCGAGTATAGTGGAACCACAAGCAAAAGAGCCTGCGCAGACCCGCGACTCCCGTGCACCGTACTCCCGCGTGGAAGGGAGGGGCAGAGTGGAGCATGCTTCCTTATGGCCCGAGCTGAACGGAAAAAGGGAATGGTGCGCGGAGACTTTTCGCCGAAGGTCCTTTTCCTTGTTGTCGCTCTGTAAGATCTGGCAACAGGTGACGTACACGGGATATGGATTTGGGAGGGGCTGGTCCGATTTAGCTGGCAAGCTGCGTGCATCCAGCCGCTACACGGGCCGCGTCAATAAGCAAATGAAGGCACTGTATGTTACTTGAAGAAATGCCTATGTTTAGTCTCTCACTGGCTTAATTATGACTGTTGAAGCGTTGGAAATTTTAGAGTGAATGATCAGGTTTTGGCTTTTTGTAAACCGCGTTTGGTACAACCTGTGACGTTTCCCGCGCTAGCGATCGCTCGACAGTTTCTGCGCCAATGAGAAACGAGGAAAGAGTCGTCTGCTGGGCAGCGAGGAGCGAATGGAAGCCAGAAGAGAGGCGTTTACGTGGGCGCGTTGCCACGTTGTAGCCAAACTTCCACGTGTTTTGTTTGTCATGTTGTTTTCTAAGCGTGGTTCTGGTTAGTGTGGTCACTGCTTAATCGCAGACTGGTTTCGGCTTCCCCCAAAGCAGGTTACACTCTGTCTACAGCGGCGACGCCCCGTGGTTTGTGCTAGAAGTGTCACGATCGGCAAGCGCGGGAAATGTGACAGGTTGTACAAAACGCGGCTTATACCAGTGACGGCGCTAGAATGAGGAGGGCAAGGGGATCGGATCTCACGGTTGACCGTTGCTCCCAACTCGCCCAGCAAACATGAAAATCTGGATAAACAAAAGCCTCTTTTAGGCTAAATATGCATATTTTTCTATCGTATCTATTTAGGTGTGTAATATGTGCGTCTCTCCTAAAATATATTTCCGCACCTCCTCTGCCTCCCAAATCCCTGTTCGGAGTGGGGGAACGCAGAAGATGTTATCCAGTTAAGGACATAAAGCATCCCCCAGCTAGGATAATGTGTGAGAGCATCCCCCACCTGCTGCACTGTTTCCACATGTTGATCCATACAAGCATCTCCCCTTCCTATTCTCAAACTCTCCAAAGCATCTCTCGACTAGGAACTTCCACTTCGAGTATCTCCGCAATAATTTGTTTCTACACTGTCTGCGTAATCTGTGGAGCAAGGCTGCGCAGAACGATAGAGAAGACGAGAAAGCGAGTGGGCAGAGGAAAGCTGCACCCTGGCAGCCCCGTTTTCCCTCTCACGCGTTCATTGGTCGAGCCCTCTGGAGTACTACTTGCGCAGAGGACTTCATTTCGTTCGCTTGCTCTAGAAATTCCCGTGACTGCTGTGGATTATATGTACAGTCAACGGCAAAGATAATGGTAGGCAAATTGTCCACCACTATTTTCCTTACTTTTTTATTATACATCCTGTGTTGTTTTAAGGAATGAAACTATGTTGGTTTCAAGCAGGCATTGTTCTCTGTTTATTGACGTCTTTATTTCAATTCATTGTCATCACATTGTGTAATTGAGACCGAATGAAAATGGTGGTGGACAATTCGCCTACTGTTTCTTTCGCCGTTGGGTGTACACATTCACGCGTAGGTCTACAATGGCATTTACGTGCTTCAAACATCCAAGCGGCCTTTCTGATGTCATTGTGGCAACATTGTAATCGAGGTGTTACGTATTCGATAGCTGCCAGTAACACCTTGCACTGTAGCACGGGTATCAGTTACGTACTATCTGAGCACACAGTGAGCTCAAAACAAACTGTAACAAAAAAATTTATTGACCCGGGAGAATTCTCAACATTTCTGTCGTTGGTCCAAAAGGATTAAACTTTCCGAAAGTCCCATGTGACCATGTCGTGCTGGAATCGATTTCCACTGGCCTCAGCGTCTTACACGGACCCTGTTCCAGGAACCCCCCTCCCCGCATTGATTCTCGGAACGCGCAGTGCAAGAAAATAACTCATGCCACTTCAGCGTAGGCACTTGGCGAGGCGTTGTCTCCGGGTGTCGCACTTTGAAAGTCATGCGCATTCCGAAGATAAGTTTTTTTTTGCAAGTGGGTGGGGAAACCTCCCACACGAGTTTGGACAGCTTAGAAGTTGCACTGCCTCGAGTTGTGGGCGTGCGATCGTCCGGTTTCTTGACTGGCTTGAAAATGGTAATTTCGTTGGTTGGATTGAGTGTTTGATCTTATTGCTTGTTACAGCTTTATGCGTACTGTTGCATATATATCATACTTTAAGACGGTTTGCGAGAGCCATTCTTACGTCACATATAGAAGTAATATCGCCGCCTCATAAGATCCTCTTTCGTGTGAATGAAAGGTCTGGATTGTAGGTAGGGTGTTCAAAGGTGTTTCCCTTTAATTTTTCCACGAGAGCCTTCGTGTTGCGTGTCGAGTTTCGCGATATTGTTTTGTCGCCGTACACTCCATTGGACGCTGTTTTGCAACAATCATCACATCTTTCAGGACTGAGCGGACGATCTGTTCTTACTGAAATCCGTTGCGTAGCTTTTCTGCCACTTTTAGCTAAACGTAGCGATGAGGATGTAATGATTAGATGAAATTTACGAAAGGACACTCGCAAGGAACACACATGTCCAGGCCGAGGCAGCATACCAAATCGAATCCAGTTGTTTGTAGAATTAAAAAATAATGTAGTCTACCTCTACATTACCAAATTTAGTTCACCAAGATTTGAACCAAAATTTTTTGCCCTTCAAAGTATATTTTGCAATCAATATTTCCGGGTTCATAGTATAGCTAACTAAACCCACGGCCATGAAATCAGGCGGGTGACAGAAGTTCCCGCTGTTGCCACGTCGGAGCACAACCCTGTGTGTTAGATCTCGTTGTAGAGTTGGTCTCTGTAATCCATGTGATACAAACTGACAGTATTTGCTCGAAAGGTCGGGGATGACACAAAAGTGCTGCGGAAAGACGTTGGTCTGACGCTCGAACTAGGCAACGCAGCCCGGTTGACGTTGCCACACCGTGCGCGGGAACCAGCGACTTTCGTCCCGCTCTCGCTCTGCTTTTCCCATACGTGGCAACAGCGCAATTCTACCCAGCCGCATATTTTCATGTAAGTGCGTTTAGTCGATCTCGTCTCGTAAAGCTGTTTAATGAATGGGAACATGGCATATTGAAAGGTTTAGCCAACATGAAGACATATGGGCCAGTTTTGGAAGTAATGTGAGGTCAACACTATGCTCCGGCCGAGTTTACGGCCCAGGTGGGTAAACCTCAGAGTTACTCCATGCAGGGACGTTGCTGGAAAATTCCCATTTGAAATCAGCCACCCCCGTACTTGGGGGGGGGGGGAGGAAGGTAACGGGGTCAATGAAACACGGTGTCATTATTCATATGTTAACATCCCAACTTGCCAGTTAAACTTGTCCAGATTCCTCTCCTCTCCAGAGTTTGTTGACAGCTCAATACAGATGATAGCGATTTTGAGCCGCATCTTGCCTTGCTACATTACGGAACACTGACACTCTTTCTGCCGGAGATAATTACTTTGAGGCTAAATAAACAAATGAAACGAGATGGGTTATGAGCACGTCCAGCCTTAACTAATAACTGTTTTCCGGATCGTCCCACCTTGCGATGTGGGATGTGTGAAGCGGTATTCTTGAGAAAACAGAAAGCCATTGTTACGTAAGCCTTTTCCAGGCTTGGCGATAACTTCTTCCTACCTCATAGTTGGTTGACCTCTCGTCGCCTCATTCTTTCCCGGAATCGCCGGGTTGGGGATTTCGCACAATTTTTACCACCCACGTGAATTCTGCCCCGTGTGAAACTGAACAGAAAGTGTTGGAACTGTTCCAGCTTCGTGGATAATGTTCCCTTCGATGGACAGTTCCGTGTCTTCCCGTTTCGCCGAATCCGCTATCGCCGAGTAGCCTAGAGGCGCATTGTATCAAATATCCCACCTGAGCAAAATTTTCGACGAAAGGGGATTCCCGTTTCGCCGAATATTTTGAAGGGAGGGAATTTTCCCTCCGTTGGTAAATTTCAGCTGTTTGCGGCCGAAGTACCTCATTCATTATTTTAAACAAACTGATTTTTTTTTATAGAAGTTTGGCGAAATTTCCTGTATGATGTGGACAATTTTACTAGTAAGCAACACTGATGGTGCTGTTTTCCGAACATTTACTTCGAGTGTACCGCCTTACTCGATCTCCGACGCTGGACTTCAAAGAGTATGCTACTTTATGTGAACAGAACTGTACAATGAGTTTCTTTCTGACTTCGTTGAAATTATCTATCACCCAAATCCCTGATATTTCTCAGCGGAGGGAAAATTCCCTCCATTCAAAATATTCGGCGAAATGGGAATTCCCGTTTTGCCGAAAATGTTCCTTAGGTGTGTTATTTGTCCCTGGAGCATTCGACGAAAGGGTAGTAGTTCGGTTCTGCTGGGAACATTACTCACCAGGTTCAAAAACGTTCTATATTTTGTTGCACTACTATAGTGGAACCACAATCAAAAAAACCTGCGCAGACCCGCGACTCCTGTGCATCGTGCTTGGAGCGGAGGGGGGAGAGTGGACCATGCCTTATTATGGCCCGAGCTGAACGGAAGAAGGGAAAGCTGCGCGGGGACTTTTGGTCCAAGGTTTTTTTTTTCCTTTTGGTCGCTCTATAGTTAGTTTTTCGTGTCCAAATATCTTTACCTGTCTTCTCTTTAGCATTTAATCAATGAGGGGTTTCCGCTATGAGAACATTCAGACAACTACCTTATGATACTATCTGTGTTCCATACGCAACTAAAAAGTAGTTTCTGCTAATCAAATATTTGTTTAAAAAAGGCGACAAGGAAACGAATATTCACCAGCACAAAAAATATTTTTAGTAATCTTGTTCATTTCTTCAGAGTTACCAAGAAACATGACCGAAATTGCCAAATTTTAAATTTGGTTTATTTTACTTCGCTTTTCTGCCACTTTTGGCTAATCGCGAAGATGATGATGATTGATGATATGATAAAATTGATTTAGACACACTCACAATGAATATCCATGCCCAGGCCGACATTCGAACCCCTAGACCCTTGGCGTCCTCGATGCGCTAACCACTCCACCAGGGAGGTCGGCTTCACTGAATATTGTTCACTTGCACCCTCATCGTGTCAACAACGGAAAAAGTAAACCAAACCAAGATTCACTTCATTGCTTTAAAATTTGGAATGTAGCGGGTTTGCAATACAACATAAACGCTCGCAATAATTAAATTACTGCCTAAACAGTTGTAACACTTTTGATGCATCCTTACGGGCAAGGTCTTGAGGGGCTCTTTACCCACTGTACCACTCGATAATTAAATCTAGTTTTTTTTTTAAATCGTTAGATTTAAATTTTTAACGTAATGCAAAAGTGGTTCCAGCGTTAGGAAAGCACAAATAACGGATATATTTGATCCCCAAGAATGGCCCACGTAAGTTAAAACATGTAATTTCTGAGTATTTTCGTCGCTTTTTGTTAGAAAAAACTGTTTCTGTGCACACTAAAATAGCGAAGGAACACTATTAAGTAGTAGAGATCTACATAAATATATTATTTATGAAAACAATAGAATGAAATTACTTTCTAGTCATTTGATTTTTATCAAATCCTGGGAGCATTTTTTTGTTTCTTTGTTACGAAATAATTGTCTGGTCAACGAGGTGAGACATTTCAAGGGTGAAGAAGATCCATAAATACAAGAAAATATATAAAAATAAGTTGAAATAATCAAAGTATGGAACTCATCCAAGGAGCTGCAGTGATCTGGTCGGTAGAGCGTCTGACAAGTGACAATCACGCGGGAGATCCGGATTCGATTCCCGAAATTGGTGGAATTTTCCCGGCTTTTTTCCCCGCATAAATGTTCCCTATAATTCACATCCTGGGTACGCCAGTGTGTTGAACATTGTTACAACTGAGATAAAAAACAACTTTTTTTCTCTTTTAAATCATAGTTACCCTAACCTAACCTCATAAACTCGTGTTTATTTTCAAGGCATCATTCTGAAAGACGCATGTGTTTGGAATGCTCTGCTTTTCTCCATGCTGCATGGAAATAATAATTCAAATTTTATTATTATTATTAGTAGTAGTAGTAGTAGTAGTATTAGTAGTAGTATAAATAGTAATAGTAATACTATTGTCCCAGATGTTTGACTGAAAAATTGTCCATTTTTTTCCTTTCCACAAGCTCAAGGGGGGGGGTTAAATCCCGTAACCCCCCCTTGCGTACGCCACTGACTGATAATGTTCATAAACAACAAAATCTTCATAAACCATGCAGGGGGTACAGAGGGTCAAGGGTACCGGTCTTGAAAGTACAGACATGCTACCATCTTTGACATGAAGAATGTGAACTTATTGTGAACTTATCTCTAGAACAGTTCGCGAACAGTTCACACGAACAAGTCAAGAATCGGAATCTACTGAAATGGCCTTCAAGAGTGCAGCGTCGGCACGCTAGCCAAGTTTCCCCGATGGCAAATGACCAATGACGTAACCAGAACATCTGAATAAAGGTCGGGTTGTTTAGGCAAAAGGCATGCTAAAAATTAGGCCGCAGCGCCTACGAAAGTAAATAAGCTGTTTGAAGAGCAAAGGGGGAAGGAGAGAAAGGATTGAGGTCGAGCTGAGCGCACTTCCTACTCTTCAACCATCTGGTGCATTGTTTCAATACTTCTATTCTCCCTCCCCCCCCTTTCTCCTCTAGTTCCTACGCATATTCCGTGGTGGAAGACTACGATGGGAGAAATTGATAATGTTGTCGGAGCCTATGGCGTCCGTTTTGGGTAAGCTTGTCTCATTCGCGGCGGCTTCAGATGAAAGGAGTCTGTAAGAACCTTGTTTGTTAATGCAGCGTTGCCACTTACTGCCATATTGTCGAGAAACCAAAATAGTTTTGTCAAAAGTATTGCAGTTTTTTTTCGGTGCCCTGCTCAGTGGCGGCGCCAAGAGGGATGGGAAAGGGGCCGTGACCCCACCATGTCAGAATTCAGTGGGCACTGAAAGTACTGACAATGAGAAACCGTAGATCATTCGAACCCAGGGTCTTTGTTTTCGGAGCACTCTCTACAATCCGCTTGATCATGGATATTTGAACCTCATATTTAACACATTTTCAATGCTTCCTTTGAATTTTACCCCTCCAATATGTAAATTTCCAGTTATTTGGTACAAATAAATAAATCCTTGTGATTACGTAATGACAATATTACTACAAAATGCATTCTTAATTATGTGGTCCAACTAAATCTTCGACAGTCTCCAGTGCCCCTCTCCTACCCCACCAGATGGTGTGTCGCCACCGTTGACCCCGCTGTACCTTCAGCAAAGTAGTTTTCGAAAAATCGCCGTGATATTTCAAATTCTGAAAAATTACAGAATTCCTTCTGGAGCATTGAGACGAGACGCTTTCGTTACTTGCCTTACCTTCATAAATTCAGAACTGGAGGACTTGCTTGGATAAAACATGCCTTGCTGTGTTGTTCTAAACTTTTGCACGTTAAGCAACACTGGAGAAACACAGAAAACAGATGTGTGCTTGTGTAAACAGTTGAATGTCCTTGGAAGCACAAGAGGCGCTACCGTCGCAGGCTAAAGGTTCAAGACGACCTTAATGTTATTGTTCCAATGCAGAAAGACACAATAATTGCTACTAACTTTCTGAATACATATACTTAAGAAATCTTTGATGCTAATACTGCATGACGCGAATCCAAGCATCTTTTCGCGGAGTGTTCTAGCTAGGCATAATAGTTCCTTCATCACTCATGATCGAGGCTTGCTGAGTTATACAGAAGCTACACTAAATGACCAACAAGTATAAAATACAAACCAAAGGAAATGTTTGCGAATAAAATACTAATATGCAAGATAGTAAAAAATATAACAAGTTAGAAATGTTGTTGTGATTGAGCATGATGTCATGTATATCGCGAAGAAGAAGAACAAATATGTTCAATAGTCTGTGCTTTATCAGTTATCTTAGATTCCTTGGACGCCATGTTGTACATATGTTGAGGGATTATTACCTCGTTTGTGTTTTATGTACAGCATATATTTTAATATGTGTATCCATGTTTTCACGTGTACATAAGCATTCCAGTCACTCGGAACGTGTCCAATTTGGAAAGCAGTCTTTTTCATTTTGCTAAATTGATGTACAAATGGGTGAAGTTGATACTATGGCTAAATCGGGCCAGGCCAACCCTCTGTATTCCTGTGCATGTGAAAGAGCTCTCTCTATTTCACATTTCTTTTCTGACACCTTTCGGCAATAGTGAAGATGATGAGCGATGAATAAATTAAACTGATGAAGAGGCACTCGCAAATTAACATCCATTTAGTGTGTGTGTGTGTGTGGTGAGAAACCCAATTTTGTAATAAGCATGTACAGTCACGGACATTCCTGGGTTGTAACAATTCCATTGAAAGTATATGGGTTATAACAACATTAAGCCTTGTTTCGATGATATGAAAAACTCAATATGCTGACCAAGGCAGAAATTTATTTTATTATAAAACATAAACTAAACGTAACGTTGGCTTTTTACAACCCAGAACTGTCCGAGACTGTACAACTATCGACCTAATATTCTCTATTGCCTCATTTTCTTCCTACTAGCCCTGCACCTATACTAATTCAAAGCCACCAGCCGCCGCTGCTATTTAGCACGCATATGCGACTTTAATATTACTGGTTTACTCGAAGAGGGGGCTACACATTTTTCAATTGCGAGCAATAATAATTATAATTTTAATAATGCCATAAAATAACCCCCGATTACCATTTTTTATCTTCGAACAACTTTTAAGGTTAAACATGGTAATTATGAATTATTTTATAGTGCACCCCCTAACCCCCCCTCCCCCAACGCAATTATGTAATATCCACGTTTACAATTCCAGCCCACTCTGAAACCCGCCATTGCGCACATTGTGTTACGATACAGGGCCTACCTACCACTGATGACGTGGCATGTAAAGGAAAGAAGCGCAGGCTTTGTCTAAAATAAGGCTTTGGTCAAATTCCCAACTATTATTGGAATTACATACCATAGATCGAGGTTCTTGTCAGTCATAACAGAGAAAATAAAAAAAATGAACTTTCAGGAGTGGCAAGAATCACCGTAACTACTAATTTTGCGGTTGTTCTACCCTAAGTGACGTAATTTCTCGTCATTCAATAGCATGATTGACTCACCTGAATGTACTTATCTTGGGCATGGCATTGGAATTCCGTTCGAAAACAATGCTGCTGTAATTCAAATCTCATAACGAGCCCATTTGAAATCTGCATTCGCATTGCTTTCTGAATACGTAAGACTAGGTGTTCTTGGATTCACGTACGTGTAATACATCGTTGCATTACGTAACGTTCATATTTATTTTAAATGGCTTCAAATAGAACAGAACAAATATTCTTGCGTAGACCGAATTCAGGTAATGGTAAAAGCTGGCAGAGAGTGGGCCCGTGACCAACAAAGTAAACCCCATCTTAAAATACAGGGTGTCCGTAAAATATAGCACCTTTTTCGAAACATTTTTAAATATAACCTCGGCCTCCCGGGTGGCGTAGTGGTAATCTTCGCTTTGTAATCAAGGGGTCCCTGTTTCGATACCTGGTGAAGGCACATAGTGGTTCGGATCCCACTTTAAACTGTAGGTCCAGTCCCGATTAGCCTATCTGTGTATAAAGTAAACTTAAAACAACAAACCAATCAATCAATTAAATATAACCTTATATTACTTTTTAATGCGTTTTTCTTTGTTTCGTCATTTCAAAATCATTTCAAAATTTTTAGGGTGTAAATATCGCAAACCATGGCATGAGAAGAAAATAATGGCGGACGCACATAAAATGTCGGTGCTTCGTAGTGCAGGCGGAGGGAGGGCGCCAGACCACAATCGTGCCTAGGGCGCTAAAATATCTATCTACGGGGCTGTTGTACAGTGGGATCCATGAGTATTACCCTGCAAATTGTCCATGACTATTTTCATTACTTTTTCTCTTACATCCTGTGTGTTTTTAAGCAATGGATTTTTTATGTATGCTGGTGCAGAAGTTGTCAACAGCTTGTCTTGAGTTTTCTTTTAATTCTTGAAGCTCTTATTGGGTCAAATAAAGTCCACGAACATGGTGATGGACAATTTGCACTGTAATACTAATGGATACCACTGTACAGCATCAGCATTTTGCACGAACAGTTCATATGCGCATAGGCTTACCAGACGTCCTCTTTTACCCGGATATGTCCTATTTTTTCGAGTCGTAAAAATGGTCCTGTCGGGTTTTTAGGAGAATGGGGAAATATCCTCATATTGGTGGTATAGACAACTGCTTCAACTTCAAGATTCGTAACAAAATTTTATATTTGTAAATAATTGTTAATATGGTTTCCGTGTTCAAGTTCAAAGTAAGGAAATACAACACACTCAGTTGCAAGCGCAAAGACAATAAACTTTTCTTCCAACAAAGAATGAATCTAGTTTATGCAGTTCATTATTAGTAATTTACACAACCGCATAATGGTACCGGCATAGTAAATAAATATTAGAATATTACGACATTGTTCGCTAGAGCGTTGTTATTATGACAATTAACTTTAAGCATCAAGTAACAGGAAATTTGAAAGATCTAAACGAGTTATATAATACTGCTTTAGCAGATTCATTTGTGAAAGATTTTTTTAAACTATCTTCAGGGTCGTGTAAAAATTGCTGTCAATGTAAGCCGAGACATCTAGCGACCAACGCCTGAACTTCTGATAAACGTAGCTTAGAGTACCTAAGTTCATAAATATTGAATTGTTAGAAAATCTTACGTGATTGTGGAAACCACTGTCCTTTTCAGAATCAGCGAGTTCAAATACATATAAAACACCCAACATTTAAAAACAATTTTACCCATGCAGACTAGTGTTATTACAGTCGGGACGCGATAAGAAGCGGCGTGCAATCAGAACGCAGAATGGCAGAACGTGACGAAATTCTGTCTCCTCGTTGGCTGCCATGTGGCTGGGGGTTTTCTACGTTGCCACGTTCGCACAAACACACGGACAGGCTAATCAGCTGTTGGCAAGCTCGGGAAAAAATTAAGCGTCACGCGAAATTAAGCACGTACGTATCAGTATGCTAATATATGTTATTTCCGTCGTAAAGTGATAATTTAACGAATCTAGAAGTTTGAATCTGAAGTTTCTTGTAGGTTAACGTTAAATTCCCGTGTGAATTTTACATTCTGGCAAGCAGGAAACATTTTCTCTTCCTGCTCTACACAGCAACCGAAAACCTTCACTGAAAGAACCTCTGTTGTGTTTTTATTATGGTATATTGCAAGCATCAGTTACCGGCATATATTTACTTGTGTAGTATCGTATCATAATTACCTACAAAAGAAAATGCGTCTTGTGTTATGAACAACTGTGGCAAATCGTTCTCCTTTGATTTCATGCCGCCTCTCTTTGCCTTCTTTGTCACACCGCGACGTTCGTCTTTTTCGCAACTCAATACCGACCGCAGCTATGCCCGCCTATTTTTTTTGTATACGAAACTCGCCCTTTGTTTTGTAACCACATGGAATTTATACTTCTGTGACATAGTTGAAGCTTCAGAATGTACAAATGAAATGTATTTCTTGAAAATTAGGGCGAATAACGTATAAACAAATTACGTACAACTTGGTTTCGTTAACACGTTTTTTAATTATATTTTGCGGAACCTACAAAAATTTACCTTTTATACAGAATTTCACAGAAGTGAGTTACTGTATTACGGAGAAGAATTTATCAAGAACAAATCAATTGTGTGTGAATTGATTGATTGAGTTGGTGTTTTAAAGTCCACTTTCTACACACTACGGCTAATCTGGAATGGACCTACAGTTGGAAGTGGGATCCGAACCACTATGTGCCTCGACAGGGTATCGAACCCAGCACTACTTGATTACAAGGCGACGACGCTTACCCTACCACTGTACCATCGGGGAGGCATATGTGGGTGTGTGAAGTGAGATAATTTGGGAAGCTACAGGATAATACAGGCTCTGGCAATACAGAGTTCAATTAATTACAACGAAACGTTTGGCAATTGCTCGATTTCCTAAACATTAATGATACATTTGGTACATGTTTAATTAATGCTTCGATCTACCAGTATATAAAAACATAAAAAATGAATGAAAGGACAGAAGGAGTAGTTAAAGAATCACTTGTTTTTGCTGAGAAATGGAAGTGTCCCGTTGTTGACTGTTTAACCAGATGTTTAATCCTACACGTGTTTCTGTGGACTCGCGAAAATCCTGAAGTAGGGCAATCCGGCAACTGCGCGTCGCTACCATAGCGGGTGGTTCCATGCCGCTTGCTAGCGCGTCCCGACTGTAGTTATACTGAAAGAGTGTATAATTATTTTAGAGCGGTGTGTAATCTGCAAGCTCACCAAAGCACTAGTAAACACAAAACTTGTGTTCGAAGTGCTGCATCTAAAAATGTCCTCTTTTTTAAAAAAGTTTGTCTTCTGATAACCCTACATGCGCACGGCGGGAATTTCAAGTAAAACTGCAGCAGTCTAGTTGCACTCAGTACTTGGTACATGTCTCGCCGCGCGCTACCTGGAACGAATGTGAAGAAATTGGTGCAACTTTTCCGGACACCCTGCATTTCGCCTTGTTCACCCGAACGAAAATTATCGGTGACACTGCTTCACACAATTCAACAATCTGCACGAACACACGCATACTCGAAAGTTCCGCCTCAGGCAACGCCATATAAAGCAGACTCCAAAAATAGCCCACGTCGAATGTTCCCACTTCGTGCACCAATCTGAAATGTGTTTACCTAAACGAACACGAAGCATCTGCACTGTCGCATCTTTGTTTATTTGAATTACCTATAATTTTCGAATAACGACAGCTGTGCATATCACCAGCTGTCACTGTTATCGTTTTCAGATTAGATTAGACTCGCTAAAGTTCACCGAAGTCACACGAACAAGCGCCTTCAAGTCTCTTCGCAGAGCTAAGTACAGGGTGGTTCAAAAGTTCCTCAGATCTAAGTACAGGGTGGTTCACAAGTTTCTCTGAGCAAAGTACAGGGTGGTTCAAAAGTTTCTCAGAGATAAGTACAGGCTGGTTCAAAAGTTTCTCAGCTAAGTACAGGGTGGTTCAAAATTTCTCAGCTAAGTACAGGGTGGTTCAAAAGTTTCTCAGAGCTAAGTACAGGGTGGTTCAAAAGTTTCTCAGAGCTAAGTACAGGGTGCTTCAAAATGTCTCAACGGTTTTTGTTTTCAAAAACAGAAAATATCGTCAGTTCAAATGTTTCACTTTGCATGAATACACTGTGCGCAGTCTTCCCTTAGAAATAAATTAATGGCGCCATAAAATATTATAAGGCAGCTTCTGTTTTCCAATGCCACCCCCAATCTTATTACCTGGCCAAAAGCTGTATATACAGGAAGACGCTAGCTTTCAACCATCCCCGCCCCTTCCCCAAACGAAACTTCCGGATCGAGCCTGCTGGTTTAAAGTTTACAAAAATACAACAGGAAGACAATGCTGAGCAGTGGCGGCGATTGGGTTCCAAAACCGGGGGAAGGGGCAAGGACAGTTCACTTTCGCTTGGCAGATAAGGTTTAGTATAGTGCGGGGGCAAAAGTGGCAAAAAGTGGGGGCATGCCCCCCCCACTCCTAATCGCAGACACTGGACAACCCTTCTTTGAGACAGTCTAGCCGGAATTTTCAAACGTTTGGAATTCCTGGAACTGCAGCCCACTGATCCCTCCACGCTCACTTCTTGCCGTCCCCTTTGCAGTGATGTTCCTGTTTTAAACCGAAAATTCCTCCTGATTCCTCCAAAATTCCCTTTCCATCCTTTAAATTTTCTGTATTGGTAAAGGCGTTTCAATCTCTCATCGACAAGAGTTCGAACCTGGGGCCTGTGGCTTCGTAGCACGTCACGCTCACCCGCTTCCTTTCAGAGCTAGCGTAGTATATCGATTTGACCTATTTTCGGTCCCATAAAACACATTATATAGTGCATGGCGACCGCACATCTACAGCAAGGCCATTTTAAATCGGAAAGAAACAATAGTAAAAAAAGTAGACTACAGTAGACTCGCGATTATCCGAGCTAATTGGGACCGAGACTACCTCGGATACGGAAAAACTCGGATAATACGGAGATAATGTGCTAATATGTCGTAAATGACGAAACAACACTTAAAACTGTCCTTCCGCTTACGCCTCCAATCTCCAACAGTCACTTCCCCGACTCCATAATCAGCAGCAACCTATACTCACCTTTATCCAACCCTTTTATTGCGTTGAATTTTGTTTCCAGAGAAACCACACACCTTTTCAGTTTGCCACTCATATTGCATTACTCGCTTAGAATAGGCCTACACAGATTTAAACACCACCGTAACAATCGGATACACCGACAATGTAACGAACACGTGCAGCGCGGACGTTGACTTTGACTCCAACTTACTAGTAAACAAACAGGGGGTGCGTTATCGCGAGTCGACTGTAGTTGTAAAAAAACACACAAAGAACAAAATAAGTCAAAATAGTACCAAGGGAAACTAAGATCAGTTTCACAGTAGCATTACTTATGCACAATTTTGTCTAAAGACGAATATGAACTGAATATATCTACTTGGTTTGAGATGTTGAACTGATTTGGTAGCATATGGAATAAGGAACGTTGCACAAGTCTGGGACTTGCTTGGTTTTTTTGTCCAGGCACTCGGAAGGAGAATTCGTGCAGTGGGATGCTACATTTTAAGTTTCCATTAATGATCTTACATAGTAATTTCTTATCAGAAATGTATATACGAGATTCTGTAGTACTTTTGTAAGTTTACAAGCAGATCTCTCTTAGGTAGGTGTCTATATTGAACGATGGAGAGGAAAAAGCTGAGAACACTGTCGATCTTGGAGGTATGAGAATAGGCAGTATAGGATCAATTATGTGTAAACATACCGTTCCGAAAGTTTTACTCTGTCTTGCCATGTAACAGAAACATTATATGTTTATTAAGAGCATGAGCCAACATCATAGCATGACGTACAGAGTTACGTCATAGGGAATTGCATCATAGAAGTGATGAATAATAGACACACAAAATGAAACGTTCAATAACTCAGACGAATATATTAATGCTTTCTTTTCCTGGCAAAGAAGATTCCTGTATACTTTATTCGCCTGAATGTTTTGTCAGTAATCACAAATAGTAACACTGCCGTGTTACCATTGTCAAAGCTCCAAACGTTTATTCACTGTTTTAGCTTAATTGTAGATGGCAACACTGGATGCAAGAAAGGAGAGTGACGACAAAAATACATTTAGAAAAAAGAAGAAACGAATAAACTCGCACAAAACGAGTGGGAAGTGGGGCTGGTGCGAGCTAGGGAATGTTGCCAAATTATTCAATGGAATGGCTCGACCATTACGTCTAATTGTGACATGTCATTCGATGAATGGAGGTGACCTTCGCGATGAAAAATTGTACAATAGATGGCGTTCACAGCGGACAGAGGGGACAGGAAATGAGAAGCAATGAAAGCTGCCATTTAGTATCATTGGGCGACACTGTGGGCTTGCTTCAAATCCCATTACCCCTGCTCTTTTGCTCACTCTCGTGAGAATAGCAGCTGCAAATTTACGCACGACTTTTTGCATTTCTCTTGCTGAGTTTACGTTACAATGCACTTTCTGCACAGTATAGAGACGCCAGACAAATTTTAGAAACTGTAAATGGGAGGGGTGAGGTATACAATATTCTTAATTTCGAAAGTTAATACGGAATATTGTATGTGGAATGGTGCCATCACATGTTGATAGTCACAAACATTTTTACTCTAAAAGCCATGATTGCCTAGACATTTTCCACCCCATTCCCTCTTTGCAGTTCCCCGAATAGCAACAAGAAACGTACATGCAACACGATTTGAATTGTGACAGAAAGGGTAAGATAATTTAAACATTACATTCACTATCATTGGTGCATATTCATTCTTTTCTTCTAAAATGTTAACGACTTTTTGAAAGAAACACTGTTATTGGGGGGGGGGGGTGACACAAAGATAACAGCCTATAAGCCCTATACTGAACTCTTAGCTTGGAATGGCCTATAGTTGCTTTTCTTGGGGAGCCATGCGTCGCCACTGTTTCTGCAATAAACTACCTTTTTCGAATGTATGCCGTCTTCTTCCTCAGTTAAGTACGCGGATGCACATTTTTTTTTGGGGGGGGGAGGCAGCTTTCAGGTTGAAGTGGGAAGCTACACGTGCCCCTTTAATTAGCAACAAATCATTCACTGCGCATGCGCAGCCAACAGACCGAGGAGACACGATGCACGTTATTGAGAAATCTGCCCAGTCCGAGTAGCACGCAAGCGACAAGCAACACATGCAACATGTCCTCTCGGTGCGAAAGGTTGCATTCATTTGCATTATATCTGAAGGTTCGTTTCCAAGTAACACGTGACGCTGGTCACTTTAGTCTGAACGTTATTTAAACAGTATATTTTCTCTTTTTAACCGCCACCCAATAGAATTTTCTGCAAATATCCTTGAGCGTAACGTTTATATCGCAAGAGGGGTTATATCTGATGAAACAATTTGACATTTAACGTGTTTTGGTTTTCAAGAAAACGGGTGGTTTGAAAGCGGAAATCGAGTCTTTTGAAAACAAAAACAGGAAAATTGTTTGAAAATCGGTTTTGAAAAAGCAAAAACCGAAATCTATAAGCAGTTATGAAAAACAAACAAAAGAAAGTTTTACATTACTATATAATTATAACTTGGAGTGTTCATTGATGCTTCTCTTAACACGCAAATTTGTTGAAAGTGCACCATAAACATGTACACAATTTATTACAGGTTTTCGGCTTCTTAGTTTTGAAAATAGGTCACCGCACCGTAAGGTTATATAACAGTGACAACATTGTCATGTAACCCGTGCAACAGACCACTCCCCTTCATTGAAGGAACACACGTATATTGACTAATGACCCGTAGAACTTTTTTTTTATATACTCATTTCCGTTTCGTGGCCAGCATCTAGTGCCAACAGATAAGTCGATTGAGGAGAAAAAGGGTTGAAAGTGGGCAGATGGACCTACGAGGGGGTGGAAGAGGAAAGGGAACACCACGATTTATGATACTCGCTTGGCAGATTCGGCCTCCGCTGCCGGAAGTAGTTCTTGAGTGGTTGAGGAAAAAAGTAAGAATGCGGGAAAGATCAACGAGCCACGTCTGTTCCAATCCTATTTCCTTCAGTCCAGTGTTGCCAACTGAACTGCTTTTGCTTGATTCTCTGTTATATATATATATATATATATATATCCGTTCATTTGCACGTTTTCCTCATAGAATGTTGAAGCGCTAAACTTTGGATTCCTGCACCAAGGCGCGCAAATAAAGGTGAGTCGATATAGTATTACGGCAAACCTAACTACCGTGACGTCAGCAAGAGTGCTTTTTCATTTACTGTATTTCCAGAGATCATCAAATGTTATTTATCACAACTCTTTTATGAATAAGGAACACTAAATAAGGAGCATCATTGCAAAATGGTGTCCGTTTCTTTGATTTCGTTTTACCAACTACAATTAGTTCGTCCGTTTATAGTGGGCATGAACTAGGAATTGCCCGATTTCTTCTTTCTTACCCTCTTTCTCGCCACCATCTAGTCCCGACCTGAGTATTCCTTTGCGAAGGTTCTAATTTCATGCAATAATTGTCACCCGCTTCACCACGATTGCATAAAGAGGCAGGAACGCGACGTAAATAAGAAAAATAGAAGATTTGTTCTTGCCCTAATTTTCATTATGGACATTTCTCCTATTAGGCACTAAGTAAAAATCCCCTTACAGATTACCATTGGAATCGATTGCATGACTGTTCTTCTATTTACCCTATACATTAAAAAGAAAAGAAACTAAATGACGTCATCTTGTCAACCAGTACCTCTTTCCTACCTGTGATTGTCTCTCCTGTATGTAGCCACCTTGTTTTATGCTTTGCAAGCCCTTCCATCCATTTCATGGTGATTGTGTGTAGAATCTGTCGATAATGTATTGACCAGAATTATTATTTCACCTCGATTACATGTTAATACGTATAACGAATAGAGCAAACACCTACTGCAAGCGATGACAGTTAATGTACTGGCAACACTGAATATATCATGACATCTGTCTTCTGACCTGCCCCCTTTTTCACCCTTTACTTCGATCTAAACGAAGCCCTGGCACCAAGATAATAAAAACTTGGCAGGCAACAGATTTACCAACAAACAGATCACCTCTGCTGCTTTCAATGTGTTTAAAAAAGACAAGTTTAGCCTCTGCGTTGAGAAATATGTGTCGGATGACGACGTTAGTTTAACGCTATCTACGATAGATGGCAGTGTCTGTTTCTCAAGAGTACGAGTGTCTCTGGTTTTTATTTTTGTGTGAGGCTTCTGGAGCTTCCGAAATAGTTCTCACTTGTCTGTTTAGCCCGCCAATAAAAGAAGGAAGAAAGATTAAACATGTAGTAAGTAGGTTAAGAAAAAGGAGCAGTAGGAAAAGAACTTTGATAAACTTGATACAGAAATAGCTTCTCGGTTTTTGTTTACGATAATGTGTGTCTGGGTTTTTAGTCTTCCATTATGCCTCTTCTTCGCGGCGGCGCCAAGTTGGGGGCGGGGGCAATGGAGGATCCCCCTAGACATGTAAAAGCTGACAATAAATCGTCAATTAATATAAGACTGAATAGTGACGTCTAAATTGGGTAATCGCTCTCCCCCACAACGTCTAAAGTTAAACCACTTCTTACCAAGATGTGCGAAGCTAAAGGACCCAAAAGAACTGTAGATCGAGTCTATATTCTTTCCTCCACTTTCTCGGCCTACGAGTTGGTGTTTTAAGTCCACTTTATGCACAGTATGGCTAATCGGGACTGGACCTACAGTTTAAAGTGGGATCCGAACCACTTGTGCCTCCACCGGGTGTCGAACCCGGGACCCCTTGATTACAAGGCAAAGACGCTACCACTGCGCCATGGGGGAGGCCCTCTCTCGGCCTACGAATATGATGTAATATGTTCTAACTGTAAATCGCTAACGAAATATTTACACCGAAATTGAAGTTCTAAATTTAAATTTGATTGCAGCTGGCAACAATGCTGGGTTTTTGGCGTTCAGATAACTTCTATACCAGTTCTGTTTCAGAAGTGAAGAACAATTTGCCAGAGTTGGCAGGAACACCCAGCTAGTTTCAGAATTGAATACTTATGGCAACTTTTTATTATTCTTTATGAAAAATTGATAGTTCTCATAACATTTTCCCCTTAGTCTTCCATTTTAAATCGATCACTTGGGTTTAGAAAACTACATTCTTTTTTCCTGAATGTATGTTGATCTTCTCTTCTGCTTCTTCAGGCTAATCGCGATGATGGGGATGAATGATGATTTAGAAGTCAATGATGATGGGACACGCATAAAGGAACACTCATGCTCAGGCCAGGAATCGAACCCCTTAGAACAGGTTTTCCAATTAAAGTTCTGTACAAAATATGTTGATTACAAATCGTTAAATACTTTTCATAGAATAGGTAATTCTTTTCACTTTTAACAGAAACAGATCTCACAGTAGGTGTGTCATGCACCGCTTAGACCCACTCTTGTTCTTCCCCCTTCTCCCTGTCTTCGGCATGTGGAAAATATTTTCTATTATTTATTTCCTCTGCAGTTGTAATGTCCTCTTGATGTATGGCAACGGAAGTAAGATGGGCGTTCAATTTTAGCTTGATGACGTTCGTGACGTCATGTCGATAAATCGTTTAGATCCTATTGTTTCTGGATCCACCCTCGCAGAACTTGCCTTTGGTGGGTTCGGCTATCAATTGTCTTGCTGGTCTTATACTTGTGGATGTTACCTTACTCAGATCGAAATATATCCGATTGTCTGGCTTCGCGATAAACAACGGAGCATGAAATTGTTATTTTGTCATTATGGTTTCACGTATCGTTTTTTTCTCAAGTTTCTGAGTGAAGTGCTCACTTTTATTTTGGTCAGGGAGTCTCGTCGACCAAGTGTCGGTATCGTCTCGAATTTTCACAACGTCTTAATTCTTTTTTGTTTCTGTGACACATCGTTCCAACGGCATGAACACTAAAATAATACTGTATTTTATCCTGAATATATACAATAATGAATTCACTTTGCAATTACAATAACATATGGTAAAAGGCAAAGTCCTGCACATGGGAACATGCCGTGATTACGTATGGGAGGCAAGGACGCATGGACGTCCGCAGGATTTTTTCCAGGGAGCGGCAAGCAAGGTATTTTTTTCCAGGGGGAGGCAGCATATTTTCCTCCAAAATAGTGATGCCTCCTCAAGAAACACTATTTCAGTCTGAAATTATCATGTTTCTTCAACGAATTTATAATAATTTACATAAATTACTGTGACTGAAATGAAATTGTGTGAAATATATAATTTTTTGGTACACATTCATTTTCCAGGGGGCCGTTGCCCCCCCCCTTCCGGACACCCATGCAAGGACGTACTTATAGGAGGAGTTCAGGGGGTCCGGACCCCCCCCAAAAGACTTACCTAGTATGAAAATTAATAATGATAATATATTTTTTCGCATTTGTTGTGTAATCAATGCTGGCAAGGATTGGAAGGGGGTCATAGAACTTTGGTGGACAGTTCCAAACAAGATTTAGGCACATTACTACTTAACATTAATGTGCATACAATATTAATCAGGAAGTGTAGTTTCGTCAACGGGATCGACATCCTTTTTTTGTTATTCAATAAATATTCAATTCGTTATCTATTTGATATTAATTTCCATGCCAGGGCAGTTGTTTTTATACAACTTTTGGCCATTTGTAAGCTAGATAATGAGTACGTATTGTTCGTATCTCTATTCTTGTAACATCTTCTTACCTATGTAATAATAACAATACAATACACAATATTTTAATTAATAATATTTAATTAAGTTTAATACAATTATTTTAACTTAAACATTTATATTATTATTATTATTGCAGGGACACTTGGTTAGGACCCCCCCCCGAAATATATTTCTAGACACGTGGCTGATTGGGGGGTGGGGTGGAAATAGGACCCCACACATTCGTAATCTCGGCAACCGTGTGAATACCAGGAGTGAACTTCAATCTCCTGAACTCGCTTTTTTCCCTCACATATCATTAGTATACGTGTACGACACTTCTTTAGTACCACATCGTGCTACAATCTATTAACGTAGCATTGGTTCCTCAATGAAAACACGTCTAATCGGTTAATGATAGACTGTGACGTGATTGATCTTATCATTTTCTTGGACATTCCTGAAGTTGTTTTTCTTCAGAGTTAACAGCTATCATTCTTGTGTCAAACACACTTCAAAGTGAAATTAGCAGTTTTCAGCAAATTTTTTTCACGATTTCCTTGTGTGCTTACGACAGTGTTTCTCAACCAAATTGTCCATGACTATTTTCATTAATTTTTCTCTTACATCCTATGGGTTTTGAAGCGATGGATTTTTATGTATGCTGGTGATGAAGTTGTCAACAGCTTGTTTTGAGTTTTATTTTAATTCTTGAAGCTCTTATTGGGTCAAATAAAGTGCACGAACATGGTGATGGACAATTTGCACGGTAATACTCATGGAACCCACTGTACTTGTCGAATGAGAGTTCGCCTCCATGTTCTCTACCAGAGTGCTTCAAGGAGACGATTTCGCTCGAGCGGCAAATAGTTCGGACGAACGACGCTAGATCGCGTACGGAATTGAGAGCTTCTTCGCTCGAGCGAATAACGCTCGAACATGCAAAACGAGCGGTACCACTGCAAGCACGGTAGTACTCGTATAACCGTAATTTGTATGTAGTAGTGTGCTCTCAAATACAAATCGTGAGGTGAAAGACGCATGCAAATTGAAAGTTAACGGAAAATAGTCATCATATCCATATTTAAATGTATTTTAGTCTAGCTTATCAATACACCGTTGCACGTACTTGAAATAGATGACCGTGGGCTGAAACTACCAAGGCATGTGCCTACGATTATTATCACATTAAAATGATATTCGATTGTACACGCTCGAGGTTGGAAGATTTGAACGAGTACGATCGAGCGAAAGTGGTCGCATGCAGGACGTTATCCTCTACGATCTTGAAAGTACACCAGTGTTGTAGAGCGACCCCTGTTGTGTGTATGTGTGTGTTGGGGGGGAGTTCCATTATCTCGCTGCTCAGTACAATAAAATCAGGGTTGTTAGAGGTTCAAGAACCCATAAATTCGAATGGGTTCTATTGAGTTCCGCTGTAGGACCGAAGCCTTTTATTTCGCACAATTTAAATTCGGCACACGTTGTGTATTGTTTCATTGGAAGAAAATGTTCCTGGACAGTATTTAAATTGATCCGGAAAAAAGGTCCCTGGACCGTATTTAAATTGATCCGGAGAAAGGTTTCTGGAAAGTATTTAAATTGATCCGGAAAAAAATATTGCTGTGCCAATTTGAAATACGTTACAGATAAAAAGGTTCTTTACGGTCCAGAACCCATTTACGCTTTCTGATTTTCTCTCCTGGACCGGAATTGAATTTATTTAAAATTCCTGGACCTTTAATAACCCTGAAAAAAAGCATACAGGATATGAAGCACATAAGGAGGATGTAATTAAAATCCAGTTAATCCTGACGATTTTTCGCAAGTTTATGTTGGAACATCTTCCTTAAACATATGCACGTCTAAGTTTTCTTGATTTAATCACATCGATGAAGATATTAATGCACATAAATCCATGTTTAGTTATCGGAAAAGAAGTTACATGGGTGTGTTAGAAGCGCTGGTTAAGGACTTGCGCAGAGGAAGAGATCTTGAAGAAACGCCTGGTGACGTGTAATGTTGACGACAGCAGAAGACGCCCACAAATTAAGATTTTTTTTTTCTACTTCGCAGCAGCCACTCCCATTGCTAATTCTTTACGCATTGTGGACAGGGTAATGATGACTTGTCAGTCCGTGACGGAGCAGTGAAAACACCCACAGTGTCTGAATGTCCATGAATTTGAACTGAAAATGGATCAAAATCAAGGACACAGAGTAGTGACGTGCCCAATGGGGGAGTTTGTGGGGCTATAACCCCCACGTCCTTGCCTAACTTTTAAAGAAATAGGAAAGGAAAGTCGGATAGGCGAATAGATGTTAGAATATAGGACAGTTTGCTAAAAGGAGTCATAAGTCCCTCTTCTCCCCTTACAAATCCCTGAGCACGCCACTGATGGAACTGATCGATACTTATTCATTCGAGTCCAGCAGGACTTTCAATTGTGTTGAAATAGCCCTTAACACGTTATAGTTGAGTAGTCACTAACGTTGTTGCCCTAAGAGATTTCGAATTCGAATGATTGATTTGATTTTCGATGAAGGGGGATAAGTTCAAGTCACAAACACATGAACAGCACAACACAATTCCTACAGAGGATTATACTGGTTGCAGGTCAAGGCGCCAGAACCTCGTTAGTCTGCAACAACAGTGCATTCCAGGGTGTATAGTGTGCAAGTGAGGTGACATTTGGGTGCCTTTGCAAAAGGTCAACACAACGTTTCGAACTCTAGTCCGAGTACTGTGTGTATCGATCAGTGTAATCTTATCATCATTCATCCTCATATGGCAGAAATGGGACGTAAAATACAACAATGAAACACTTGATAGCAACGCGTAATATCGTTTGGAGGAAATCACAAATACGTTTTTCAGTTGTTTCGTATTGGAAGCATTCCAGAATGTACAGCATATTGACGTCATCATTGAAATGTTGTAAATGACTACTCCAGACTACAAAGTACTCTTGTACTATCTTTGCTGTCACAGTGTAGCTAACTCAATGTGCATTTCTACACTCGAGGCAGCCACATTTCAACGTTTATAGCAACCCGAAATACGAAACGTGTTCCTTTCCATCCGATGTAGTGAAACTAACTTTACGGCTCAGGGAAATAAAGAAGGATACGCTGCCTACACGAGGTGCATAGTTTCACAATACACACGCGGTGATCATATTGAATCATCGCCACTGATAATTTCGTCCTTCATGTGTCTGACGTGGGACACGACGTTGCGTTATTCAAGCGCAGTCGCCGACCTCTGTGATGGTGTGGTTAGCATACCGCGCTGCGGCGGAATTCGAATCCTGGCCTGGTGTTCTTTGTGAGTCTTGTCTTTTCAACACTCATCCTCATCTTCATCTTCGCGATTAGGCAAAAGTGGCAGAAAAGTGAAGTAAATCATATCAATCAATCAAGAGTGTCTTCAAAATGATGTTTTCACTTATATCGAATCTTCTTTCCTGAACCTCGATGTGTAATTTCTCGTTAATGACGTCACGTTATCATATTCTTCAGGAAAAAAACATACTCGGCAGCAGCGTATTTTTAACATATTCATCGTTTTTTGAAGTACATAAGTTAATCAGTGATGTCATTGCGTATATGATAAAGACATTCTTGCTTAAAACAACACTCTAGATAGGAAACACATACTCAATCAGATATGATTATAGTATTTACAGTACTTTGAAATTATTTCTGTGAAGCAATCGTATCCAAATCAAAATTATCTTGCTGTGCATATGTTTAGAATTTTATAACAGAAAAAAGATAAAACGTAAATAAACAAAATATCAGGTAGTACTCGGTATTATTTTTGTAATATGTCCTGTCAGATTCTTCTGGAATTCTTCCCTTTTTATAGAGATACAGTAAACTATTTATATTAATTTGCGTTCTGATTGTATTGTACTCGTATGCTATTAACAGAATTGTATAGGGGTCCCAGGATTCCACCATTCCCAACCGTGTCACACCGTAGTGTAGGTCCAGTCCCACTTCATGTACAACCTTAGTGACAATGAAGTTCGACCAGTCACAAATATAGGAGTGCGTTGTGAAAGAAGGAGAACACATGCATATGCGGAACATATTTTATTCAGCAGGCTACATGGAACAAAGGAAAACATAAATTTCCGCTGCAACGCAGCAATGTATGGTGTCCACACAAAATAAAATATTTTCGTCCATCTACACGTGACATTGAAGTTCGACCACTGTTAGAGGGGATCCTGTTTACCATGGTGTGACGCCGCCCGTCGACGAATAACTGTGGCAATGCGTCGGGGCATGCTGCGGACGAGTCGTTCAAGGTATTCCACATCGATGCGGTGCCATTCCTCCTGCAGGCAGGCGATAAGAGCAGCCACTGTCGTGGGTCCCCTCTGTTGCACACGTCGCTTAAGAATACGCCACACATTCTCAATGGGCGAGAGGTCGGGACTCGATGGTGGCTATGGCAGAGTTCGCACGCGATGGCGAGTCAACCATTCTCTTGTCAGCCGCGCTGTATGAGGCCTGGCATTGTCGTGTTGAAAGATGAGACGCCGCCTGTGGAACAGGTGCCTTTGCACTGTGGGAAGATGCCGCTCCAGTATGCGTGTATAGGCGTGTGCATTCACAATGCCCTCACAGACGTGTAGTGGGCCAACCCCAGATGCCGTCATGCATCCCCATACCATCACTGACACAGGTTTCTGTACCCGACGTGCATAACATTTTGCTTCATTCTGTTCCTCCTTCCGACAAATGACTGTTTTCCGTATTTTCCCGTACACAACATTGAAAATGGATTCGTCCGTCCACAAAACCCTGTTCCACTGCCAAAATGTCCATACCCGGTACATTCGTGCCCACCGTAGTCGATTGCCTTTGTTCAACATGGAAAGGAAGGGTTTACGTTTTGCCTTGTACACTCGGTAACCGCATCGCTGTACGTAACGGCGAATGGTTCTGGTTGACACTTCAATGTGAAAGCGTTCTCGAGTCCACAGTCGTAATTCGGCCACAGAAACATGATTGTTGGTTTCGATATAGCGCCTAAATATCCGTAGGTCACGCACGCTCAGCAGGCGTTTTCGACCGGGTGCCTTACCTGGCTCTGTAGTACCCGTATTTTGGTGGTGTTTGATGATGCAGTGGACGGTTGACTTGGGTAAGTTCAGTTGGTGCCCTATTTCCCGTTCACTGAGTCCATCCCGTTGCAACTCCACCACTCTTCTCCTCACGGTGTTGTCAATAGGTTTGCCCCTGGCCATGGTGATGATGCACTGCGGTTCCTCGGTGCACAGCACGCGCTTATATACGGCGGACTCCCTTATCGTGTCCGTGACGTCATGCTTCCGTCGAATGCGCCACTATCTGGAATTTTCTGTATGGGTCTGGTGCCTGGTCGAAGTTCAATGTCACGCGTATAGTTCCCCGTTTTCGTTGTTTACGTGACCTTGGGTGCAACATGCTGGGATCACGATTTTTGCCTACTCACACGCCTCCTCTTACACACATGCGTCACTTCTGCGGGTCACCCATTCCACCGCCTATGCCTCTGTGCATTTAATCACGTATTCCTTTCTGGTCGAACTTCATTGTCACCAAGGTTGTACCTAAACATAATGAACTTGAGAACAGTCCCGTATACATGATTTCATTCCGGGGAGGACTATTAACTCTGCAAATTTTTATATGCGTCTATTCCGTACATTCTACAACCATGTGCGTCTCCAGAAATGTTTGTAGGGAGAGGGACAGGTCATTGATAAAACTTGAATAGTATAATAATAATTAATATAAAATAATAATAAAAACACCTCTTCAGTTTGAACTTTGAAGTTACCGTGTTCCTGCAAGGATCTCTACCAGTCTTACTTGTAATTATTAGTCCGTCATAATAATTAATGCAAATGACTGTAACAGTAAAGAAATATGTACATAAAAATATAGACTGACATTAATTTTCCAGGGTGGGAACGGTCCCCCTTGTCCCCCCTCTGGACGCTAGCTTACCTATACTATATTCGTAATATTGGTGGCTGTAAGCCGACACTGAACAAAATATGCGCCTTATAATTTGGTTTTATGTGTATACTTAGCTAATATTAATTGACATTATCTTTTTCTTTGCAGCTCTGCAGAAAACAACCTGACATGGCTCCAGCAAAAGCAACAGAAGCTACGGGAAAGAAAAGAATATCAGAGAAGAGCAGAACGGCTCCCACAGGAATCACGCCTCATGTTCGAGCTAAGAACGGTCCAGAATCGCTTGAACAGGCCACGCGAGGAAGATGGATACGCCAGCGACACGACACTGCTATCAGATATAGGAGGAACGTCGAGAGAGAGCTCCCCGGGAAAATACGGCAACTACTGCACTCCATTGCATATCAACACGACGACCACGACGTCATACTCTAGCCACAGCCCTCGGCCTGAAGTTTTGCCCGGGGCTCCTCTCAATTACTCGTCTCCAAATAAACCGTCGTCGGGCAAGGGAGGTTCAGCTCCTACCTCACCCTTGCTGCCACACCGGACGTCTTCTCGTGAGCGCACTGTCCGCTACAACCAGTACCTGACCAGTCAGCGCCCCCTTGGCAGACAGAGATCTGATACGTCGTTTGACCGTGAGCGACCCTTTGTAGCAGTGAAAAGGGCGCATGAACAGGCTCGAAAACAAGGCGATGGCGAGTCACATGTAAGTACTAACATTTTGATTTATTTGCTGTGTTGCTAGCACATATTGACTTTCATGATTGTTGAGATTATTGCGATGTCAGTAATTCAATAGTTGGTTTTGAGAAGTTTGAAGTCGAACCAGCTGATGCTCATGTCAAGTTGTATAAAGTGTGGCTCAGTTCTGCCAATTGGTACGTTGTTCTGCACAACATGAGTGTTCTAGATAAACTGCTGCTGTGTTTTTAATTTGCAATTCTGAGTCAAGCCATAGAATTTCACATGCAAATATTACACAGTAGATGCAGATCCTCCCTCCCCCAAGTTATTATTAATTACCAGATTATCTTTATCAGAATTAAAATGTACAAACAGTTACCCCACAATAGTCTCAGGAATCTTGTCCTCAATAAAATTCGATGTGAAACTTGACTAATTTGGTTCGAACTGTACAGAGATTCCAAACTGGTGCTTCAGTTTCCAGTTGCTTCATTTGACTCCAAGCTGCAAATTAAAAAAACATTTTATAGGTAGATGGAGTGGAAGTTGCACATAATATTTCTGTGGATGCAAAGTGTAACATCCAATTGATTCAAAGGAGTTCTTTAAATCAATTTAATCCAGTTTATTTTATTTACGTAACTCTACAATTTAGTCCATACATCTCCTGAGTATTGATTTCTCTCAGAACGTTTGAAATGCAGCCCAAATTGTAATAATCTAGATCTTCTGGAATAAAGTGATTTTCCAACTGCTCATATTGAATGCTACCAAAATTTAAAAAAAAAAAATATTTTTCAAAAGAATAAAAAAAAAATTGCAATCTCTAAGGGAGTTTTCAGACTGAAGCAACATGCAACACATGTGCAACTCTGAACCAGCCAATCAACAGCAGCATTTCACACCATGGCAGCATGACAGACCAAGCCTGCCTTCGATTGGTGATATCCTCAAGCAACATGTGCCATTGTCTCTTGTCGCTTCGGTGTGAAATCTCCCTAAGATTCCCAACATCAATCACAGACTCCCAGTAGGTATAAAAATAAATGCTTGTAAAGTGCGTCTTCATCTTCAAACATGTAAGCTTGGCACTCCGTGTTTTGATTGTTATTCACACCCTAATTATATTAATACTGAATATTTGTAACTGTACTAAGGTGGCGAGCATGTAGTTAGCATAATGTTTGCAATATATACAAACATAGGAACCCACACATTTTTAATTTTGATAGTAATGGAGGTTATATGATGAAGCACCATATGGTATGATCCGGCCACCTTCATCTGTCCAGGTACCATTGAATAGAACCTGGGTGAGCCACTTTCTGCAGGGGAGATTTTTGGACAAATTCCCACCTCATAAAGTAATTAGAAATCTTCTTTTATTGTGGCTAATTTAAAAGAAAAGGAATATTATGTAATAATAGTTGGAAAACTAATATAGAATTATACTTCAGTATATCACTTAATGTTCCAACAGAAATACAACTTGAAAATTTACATTTATTCAACTCTAGGTTGAGAGGTGGTGAAGTCAAGTACACAAGAAAAAATATAGAAGTAACCAAACTTAAACATATTCTTCTGGTGTCATGGGATCTTTAACCCGTTTCAGTAAAGACATTTCGAAAATTTTATCCACTTTCGCAAAACTACAATATTTAAAGTTTGGAAGGTTAGAGCCGTTTAGAATCCCTTCAGAGTATTCAAGTGATATCTATGAGAGTAACTAGACCATAGGCTTGCACATAGGGGAGCAAGAGGGGACAGTTGCCCCCTAATATTCTCACTTAGAATTAATTTAGTGCATAGCAATCTTATCAGCGTTATTAAACAATTTTCTGCTCCTAAAGAAAAATTAAGTATTTTCAAGTTCGAAGCAACTACGTAGGGGGTGCATTATTTTCTGTAATTGGACTACCGAACGTCATTCTCTATCAAATTTCTTGTCATTAAAGCCCCTATCACACGGAACTGGATTTCTAGTAGGAACGCTCTATGCCTCGTGACAGGTTAACTTTGCAGCAGGTTTTATGTATCAATACGCTCGAGAACGGCGCTCAGAATCTTCCGTGCAAGTCTTGCCTCAATCTCTGAGCTGTTGATATCACAGACAGTGAGAAAATGGGAATTATTGCAGCGGAACTATATTCTGTACGTACGTTTTGGGCTATATATACGAAAGGTTGCTGCAAACTTAACCTGTCGCGGGGCTTAGTTGACGCTGGACTAGCTACCCATTTGCTAGTTTTCGCCTCACACGGTACTTGTTACACCGTACTTGTCGATAGTCTTTCGTTCCCATAATGGCGGCCGCGCGAGATGTAAACAACGTATCACTTCACACTCTTAAAATACGATAACTATTCAACCGAGAGGAATATCGCTTCGTATTAAATGGTTTTAGGTAGAGAAGAATGGTACTGATTAAATACATACTTTACAACGTTTACTAAACACGTATGGAAGAATATTTTAGCTTTTTCAATTGTAAACATGCCTTTCGTGCTGTATGCACTCGGAAACCACAGACAAAAAAGGCTACTTTGCAAACTCACAGATTATCTTCACATAGCCAAACTTTGCTCTGATTGGCTGTTCCACAGAATCTAGTCGAAGAAGTTAGTAGCAATTAGAACATGTCCTATTCCTCAAAACCAGTCAAGCAGTCAGCCAGGCGGCCATAATTTCTACCCAGAAAGTCAGTTCATCGCCAACTAGGGCATTCCAACTAGAAATCCAGTTCCGTGTGATAGGGGCTTAACACTCCCACACATTATTCGTTCGTTAGTTGGGTTACCACTATATAAGTTTGCAGAATAAATTGCCCATACTTCGGAAATCAGCAACAGCGATTGGTGCCAACACTAGGGGGCAAATACAGTTTACTTTTTCTTGATAGGCAAGGCATTAAGAGACCATAGTGCAGGTGAGCGAGAGGGAGGCAGAGAAAAATGGCGTCAGGGATGTTGGAATTCTTCTAATACAGTAATTTTCGGTGGGTTCGGGCGCTATGTATGCCCCTGTTCCATACCCATATGGGCTTTTTTTATCCCGACTGAATTTTCCTCAAGGCTTTTGCCCCCTTAATAGCCCGTATCACCGCTGGTGACGATACGTAAAAAATAGCTTCTTGCGTTGGGCTGCTGTGCTCGAACAGTCAAGTGTGTGGCATTTAAATTTTACTGAGTTAAAGATCAAATATGAAATTAATTATATCGCTTAGTTTAATGGTACTTTTAATGGTATCAAAAATGCTAAAAGTACACTTTTTAGTGAACTACACGACTATCCCAATGATTCAAAATGGCTAACTATTGGACTGATATTCATGCACATTAGCACCGGCCTCCGTGATGCAGTGGTTAGCACTGAACGCTAAAATGCCAGGGATCCGGGAGTTCGTTCTTTGTGAGTGTCCCTTCATCAGTTTCATCACATCATTATTCATCCTCAGGCGAAGCCTGTCTTGCACATATTTCAGGCTGAATAGCTATGCACTACTATACAGCTTAGTAATTATTTCCCGCTCCCGCCCCCACGATTACAGCGCATACAGGAGGAGAGATATCCTGCTATTCCATATATGTTGGTACCTTCCTCTAATAATAATAAATTAAAATAATTGTAATATATTAAATTAATAATATTAAAAATATTAATTAATTTTGTATTATTATTACATGAAAAGTAAAAGGACTGTATAAGAATAGCACGTATTCATTATCTAGATTATGAATTGTTAAGATCGCTTCAATTTGTATAAAAAGAACTGCCCTGGCAAGGTAATTGTGAAAGAGATAAACAATTTAATATTTATTAAATAACGAAAAAGGATGTTAGATCATTTTGGCGAGAATTAAAGCTCGTAATTTAATATATTATGCATATTATTTATGTAGTAGTGTGCACAAATCTTCTTTGATACTGTCATCCAAAGTTGTATGATCCCAATGTCATCCTTGCCTTACAATAAGTTCGACCGAAATACGTCTCTCTCGATTATACGACAGATGCTAAACAAAACAAGCATATGTACATTTTTTTAAATTTTAGTACTTCGTAATTCTCTCGAAGGAGATCCGGACCCTCTGAACCCCCCCCCCCCCTTTCCTAAATAATCATTGGCTCCATTACATGCAAGTAATGCAAGTTATGTTGCGATGTTCCTCAATGTGTTATTCTTCTTCCGGACGCTCGGAAGAGAAGGAATTTCGTCTTGTCACAGAAACACGGGGTTGTAAACGTGAGGGCTGGAAAGAAAAGGTCTGTTATGGTCAGACTCTGACCTTCATGAGAGGGGATAGAAGCGGTCAGGGAACCTTGTCGTCTTCCTTCTTTCGGCAGAGCAACCCTCCCTCCAGCAAGGTCTCAATAGGTCTCCCATGCATTGGATTTGCGTTCAAAGGCGGAAATGGAATCAATATCAGTAGGACTAGGTAGAACAAATGACATCTGTCCCGTGCTTTTTTCGAGGGACAGTGATACGGACTTGCACGCCTATGAACTAGACTTACTTTAAAAGTAATTCTAAATATTATGAGTATTGGAATGGTTTTTCGGAATTTGAGGAAGTTTCAAAAAGTGTGTGTGTTCAAGCAAGCAAAATGTTCAGGGGCACCATAACATTGATTTTTATCTATGCTGTTTCCTTTGTGTTGTGCATTTTCATTATATACAGTGTCCAGACAGGTAAGATTATGTATTATGCGCATTTACCAGTATGTTAAGAGTCAATCAGGGTGAAAGAAGAGACGAGAATAAGCACGATTTTTTTAAAAAAATACACATATTTTTTAAACAAAAATTTTTGCAGCTTAACCAACAACTTAATTTTGTCTTATACATTCCCAGAGCCCCCATGCTTCCCCAAGATCTATTCTGGCAGCACATCCAATGGGTTGCATCCCCTATGGAACAACCCCTGGTCAAGCTCATGATTCTCAGCAGGATGGGGGTCTACTTGCTGTGGTGGAGGGACAGGCCCCTGCAGGGGTGGGTAATAATACTTACATGGTGGCAAAACTGGACACACAGTTAACTAACCATCCAGATAGTGCAATTGCATGTCAATCTGCTCCAATGCACCTCACTTTCTCTGAGGTGAGCTTTGCTAATAGATTAAGTAACTTCCATGGAGTATAAAGGTTGCAACCAGTAAGATATGGTGATCATGAATGCACTTTTTTCTTCATGTTTGTTCCAGGAGCTAAATTACTTTTTTACTCACAACCTTTATAATCCAAGGAAAATATCACATCTTGCTTTTGCTGTTGCTGTTGCTACTTCACTTCATTCTTTGCGTTGCCTCTTTTCTTTCTCAGTTTCTCTCTCTCACCCTGATTTTCTGTTCTTAAAAAAAGTAAACAAAAATACTATGCAGGTTAAGTGTCTTGTACTGAATTACAGTTCAACTCAAAATAAGTCTGTAATGACAACTTTTCCATGGATCACATACTTCCATCACTTTATCTTACTCTTACAGAAAAATTACCGTATTTCACCACATAATTGTCGCAGATTTTATGCCAAATTTTTCTGCAACATAATTAGGTGCAATCATCACGTGAAGCTTTTTTTTCAGAGGTTTTTGATGAAATTTTGAGGGAGCGTTAGGGGTTGGTTGGGAGTGTGTGAATAAATCACTGGTGCAAAACAATATACATCATATCTTTGTGACGGTTTAGCCAACATTTTTCTGTCTGAAAGGAAGTTAACATGTTAATTGTTATTAATTTGTGCATTATAGTCTGAATATTAAACCGGAGTAAATTTATTGTAGTGTTACAAAGTACGAACTTCTAAAATTTAATCTTCTGTGTACGAAGATTCTGTACAAGTATCACTGGTTTTGTTATCTGACGTGCCAACGTAACTAATAGGCGAGAAGATTTAGAAACCAATATTTTGACTGAAGAATAGGCGAGGATTATGTGGTTGCAATGATGATTATATGGTGAAATATGGTACTATATATCAATAAAGTGTTATGTATTTTTTTACATATCAAGTGGAACTGTAATTCATTAGAAGAAAGTTTTAAAAAAATCATTCTATCCTTTTTTTTCCTCTATATTCTACAATACAAACATTAAAATCATTCATCATGATGTGAATTTAGCCTTAACTAGAAAGTGATTTGTTTTATCATTTGATACAAATTTACATGGTTTTTATAACTATTGTAGTTTCTAAACGTGATGAATGCTTTTGATACTTATTTTCTTGTTACTGATATTTTTAAACAAATTTTCCTCTTCTCTTAGCTTCTTCAAACAGTGACTGTTGGTAGTATTTGTCTAAAATTTAGCACATGTGGCATTTTGGTAATATGCTCTTGGTGTAATATATAGGTTATAGTTAAAGCATACATTTTATTTATAAGACTCGTTTTAGGTTTTGTAGTTGGTTAGGATTGAAAGTATAACTTGGTCAATATACAGAGGTAATTTCTAAAACGTCACTGAATTGCAAAAATAGTAAAGTAGACACAAAAATGTGAAGATATCAAAATACCAGTGCTACTTTTTCACATAGTTATCACCTGACTTTAGACACTTGTCATAACATGCCAGGAGCTTTTGCGTCCACTCAACAAGAATGTTTTGCAACACATTACTATGGGTTGGATTGAATTGCCATTTCCCTACATTGCTCTAGGATAGGAAAGGAGCCTTGCTAGTGCAGGATGGTGTTTCATTGCTCTCGGCCTCTGATTTTTGCTTATAAAAATCTAACTATTTGTCACATAATGTAATGAATTTGCTATGGACAAACCTTGGTGTATGAGAAGCATAATGACGTCAATGGAGATGGCGCCACAGTCTTTCTAGTCCTTGCGTGGGCATGCACCGATTCTGCAAGTAAATGCCAATCGTATGGATGTGTGCTTTCAGTCTGAGTTCTTAGCCCTGCTATTGTGATGCACCCGGCTTCGGGCTGCTGAGAATCCTTACACTATGCATGAAACATTTCTTCATTATGAAAATATTGGAGTGTGGTGTGCTTTATCAAGGTACCACCGCATTACTGGCCCCATCTTTTTTGACACGATAGTGGATCCAGAAGTCTCTGTGGGAATCTTCAACGAGTTCGTATATCAGTTGGATAACGAGGAACTCCATAATGGCTATTGTCAGCAGGATGGCGCCACTTGCCACACTTATTCCAATGCCAGCATGTAAGAAATTGTGTCCTTTTTCTTTGAAGATCATGTCATTTTAATGGCGACCACTTCAAACACTCACTGTAATGTCACCATGCTTCTCATACACCAAGGTTGTTTCCATAGCAAATTTCATTACATTTTGACCAATAGTTTGATTTTTATGAGTGAAAATCGTTCACAGGAGCCGAGAGTGAGTGAAACACCCTGTAGAATTCATAGGAGCATGGAAGACAATCACTTCAGCAATGCACTTCCATTCCCTTGCTGCACCTAGAGAGTGCAATACAGAACAAGAACATAGCATATTGTCATTGCATATTATTTGACCACCCTTCCTACAGTCCAGGCTTGGCAGCAGCTGTCTTCTATCTGTGCACTGCAATGAAGAGAACTGTGTTCATAGATGACTGTATAGCCAAGTGGCAACATTCTTTGCAAATGGGTCCAATATAAGTACCAACAATGTGAAAAAGTAGTAAAGTGTGTTTTGGAATTTTTTCATATTTTATGTCTGACATTTTTTACAGCTCTCAGCTATAAATATAACCCACGTATGTATGTAATATAGCAGCTTTTAAGTGATCCACACATGTTACAGGGCTGTAATGAGCATGTGAATACATTAATTTTCCCCCTATTGAATAATGTCAGCACAATAAACAAATAATTTTTAAAAAACTGCTATTCTGAGTGCATCATGATTTACAAAGCTTTTTGTGTTGGTGTTTGGTGATATTGAACAAACTAGGATATGGAGCAAAATATGCTTTTTTGGAAATGAGTACATGCTCTATTAAAATTATCTTATTTTGTTGCTGCTTACAATGATGGCTGTACAAGCAGGTTTGGAATTTTGTCACATATTTTTAAAGATTAAGGTGTTATTACTGTACTGTATTTTTTGGAACCTTGAGTAATTATTATTACTGACATCGAGTGGATTAATTAAAGGTAGTAATAATTGTTGTGTATGTGAGCATTTACTGTCATTTATCAGTGAACGTAGTTCTGAATATTTTCTTAAATATCTGTCTTTATTTAGACTAGTATATATACATTATTGCGTTGCACGCTTGACATGTTGTCTTATTGTGGTATGCTACATTAAACAAAATTAAATGAAATCAAAATTTTCTCTTGTTAATAACATATGTTAAGATTGTAGAAAGATAACAGAGTACAATTTGTATATAAAAATTTGGCTGAAATTTCATATTTTTTTGACTTTATTTGTTTATAGGAGTTTTATATAGGTAGTGCATAGAATCTTAACCAACTTTAATATATGTAATTGTTTGGTAATAACAGATGTTTTGCACAATTTTAACATCTTTATGCAATGAGAATAAACGTCACGTGGGCATTATTATTACAGCAAGAATTTAATTTGTACAGCCAAATAACAATATATAATTCTATGATGCATGTTGTAATTGGACATGTGGGTGAAAAATGGTGAAATGTATTTAACATGCAATGGCACTTGTGATTTGTATTTTAATATTTTAAGTTGATTGTACAAATTACCTCTAATAATTACTATTTTTTCTTTACATAATCATTCTTCCCCATAGTACCCTGAAGTAGGGTATGAATTATTGGGCATAATCAACCCAAACAATGATCAAAGATCCATATATCATATTGTATATTTATTATGATTGGCATTTGGATAGTTATTTATGTACACAGTCCCATTCTTGTACTGCAATAATTAATTGGGCTCATTTATTAAAATAATGAATGAAACATATTAATTCAATCATGGTTGCAAGGGGTACAACAAGTTCTAAATTTAAACTTTGTCCTCATTCTTCTAATGTTATTTTAGTTCAGTACATGAGTTTGTTATATTGTTAGAAATTAGTTTTCCTTTTTTTTTTTTTTGGACAACATGTCATGTAAATAAGATTTTTATTTCCATATAAGTTTTGCCATTAGTTGTCATATGTTTTCACTTCTTACAGCCTACTATAGACTGACCATACAACCCTTTCTTGCTCAGATGATATCTCTCTATCTACTTACTCATTCACACGATGCCTGATACGTATTACATTTTACACATGGCCATAGATGTCCTACATTACAAACCCTTTCTTCCACTTCACTTGCAGGTAGTGTGCCACGCTGCTTAGTGTTGTATAGTTGAAGAAGCAAGCATGATTGTTTATTGTGTAAAGAAGAAATAGTTATGTCCGTTTTAGTTTTCACTTAGATGTGTTGGTATGTTGGGCTTTCACAACTGGTATTGCAAGTTGTTTTTGGCAGCATAGTTAAAAATACATATGAGGCGTTTCTGCGACAGTAACTTGCATCAACCATTTTAATACAATGTAAAGACAGAATGTGCTTGTACAAAAGAACATTACTTTAAATAAATATTACTTTATTATTCATTGAAGAGTGAACAGCACACACAAGACCCTAAATTGATGATGCTCACAAGTATTTCAGTGCTCGAAGTTGGGCTGGGGATGATATTCCCCCAGTTAAGGATATTTTCACAAAGCATCTCTCCAGCTATGATAATGGTCTTGTGAAATGGTAACATCACTAGCAGCCGATGTACTGGATATATGTTTCCAAACAAAAACTTTCAACCCTCTGGCATATATCCTTTTGCATTGAAAATGTATCGGAAATGAATAAGTGTAATGGAAGTTAGCAATTGAAATAGTGAGGTGGATCACACATCAGTATAAAGTTTAGGTTCTGTTTAATACATAGATATGCAACATCTTTCTGTTTCCTAACATCTTTGCAATCATTTTGCAATGGCGAAGCATATGAGCTTTGCCATGTGGAAGTTTGTTTGGAAACATACGTCTGGGATACTGGCTCTGGTGACATCATGCTTGCTTAAGCATTCCCCTTCTACAGCATTGTTTCCATGTGAATCCTTACACGTATCCCCCTCACATATCCCATAACTAGACCAAGCATCCCCCAAATAGGAATTACCCCTTTGATATTGAGTGGAACCAGAATGAGTTGAGTTGGAGTTTTTAAGTCTGTTAATCAAGACTGGACCTACAGTTTAAAGTGGGATCCAAACCACTATGTGCCTCCACTGGGAATCTAAGCCGGGACCTCTTGATTACAAGGCGACGACAATACCACTGCGCCATTCGGGGAGGCCCGGAATCAGAATGAGAAACAACTAGATGACTACTGTCAGCAAGGGAAAAAAATGATGATACAAATATATGTTAACGAGAGTGAATATACATGCAGTTTGGATCAAAACTGGGTAATTTCATATCTTTCGGAAAAATTAAGGAAAAAGTCATACAAAAAAGGAATGTGCACTTGAACCCTAATTTTATGTTCCAGATTTTATATTTTTCCACTCCATATTTTTTATTTTCATATCAGATATTTACCATGCCATATCTAATATATATATATATATATAATCACATATTATACCATATCATTTAGTATGGGGACATAATTTACAATATTCATACATAAATGTATACCTTTATATAATATAATAATATTTATAATAGTTGAAACCAGCTAGATGTTGAGTGAGATATTATATCCACACAACAAAAAATGATTCATGAGAGATGTGAAAAACAAAATACTTCATGTACAAATATGGTTCAAGAAAAACTCTGATTCAGATGTAAAATTTCATATATGGAAGTATGAATATTCAAATTTTAAGCAGAATTTTCATCATGTTAACTGGAAACTTTAGTTTTTTCAGAATAAAATATGATATGCTGTCTATTTCACCTGTGTTAAAATGGTTCTGTTAGTTCTGCACTGACTTATTATTTCGTATACATATCTATGCAGGGTTCACCTTTTTAAATAGTTTTCAAATCGAAAATAGAATTTAGTTTGAAACAAGAAAACTTGGTTTGCACAATGTAACTGCCCAACTGTGACAATTATTTACTACTTCAACAGCGAAAGGTCACTGAGATAAAATGACTACAAAATGGCATAAGGCAACACAGTAATTAAATATTTATTGTCAGTGCTGTCATTGTTCTGGGAAACTGGACAGAACGACAAAGTAGGATTTGCATATTTTTTCTTTCATGTGTTTATAATTTAAATGTCAGTGCTGAATTACATTAAATACATTTTGTCCTTTCTTTGTAGTTCAGTTTGGTAGTTGTATGCTGCTTGTAGCTTCTTTCTAGTATTATCTTTTGCTTTTGTCATTCCTATGTTATCTTATAATTTAATAACATGTGCACATGGTAGATAGGTAGGTTTCGTAAAAGTCTTTGTTTTAGAAACAGTCAGTGTTACAAAATGTTAGGTCATAGGTTAGTTATTTTTTGTTAGAAATTACACTACACTTATGAGGCAATTTGATAATTTGGTCATAAGTAAATATTTATACATTTTGTTTCCTATTGTTTGGAATTTTAATTGTATCATGATTTAGTTTAAATATTATGCTGATTAGATTAAAAAAGGCATTGTTTCAAGTAAGATTTTTCTGATATTTATTTATGTTAATATTGTTGTTTAACTATTTTCTGCAAGATACCAGATATTGAACTTACACAGTACTTTCTACAATGTAATGCCACTATTTCTTCCTTAGCATCAGTAAAGTACATAACTAATGTGGTATTGATGTTTTTACACCACTACATGTGTTGCAAAATGCTAGTTTGAATAAAAAAAGAATGTTCATATTTTTACTAATTCTTGGTTTACTGCTTACAGTTGAAGGATGATAGCTTTTCATCATGGAGATCGAATGATGAGAGTGGAAGTCCAAGATCAGGCAGTCCACGTCCACAGACTCCTGCTTTTCCAGTTCATCCACGTACCCCGTATGTCAACCACCAGGAAGGTTCATTATCTGGGCTTCCTCCCAAGAGTCCGACAACCATGCGGTAAGCTTTCATTGTTACGTTAAAATAATACTTTATTTCCTTTTTATTTTAAACGTGTTTTTCGATGTTTGTTCCCGTTGACTATTCCAGTAATTTGCCTATTTTTTTTTTGTATCAAAATGCATGCTTTAGTTTTTGCATGTCTTTATTGTATTTTAATAAATTGGCATAATTAATTAGTTGTTGAAATGGTCCACTCAATGCTTGTTATATTTGCTATGTTAGAGAATGTAGTGTCTTTGTAAAATATTTGTTTGTTTGTTTGAGTAATTGTTTCAAGTCCACTTTATGCACAGATAGGCTAATCAGGACTGGTCCTACAGTTTAAAGTGGGATCCAAACCACTATGTGCCTCCACCGGGTATCGAACATGGGACCCCTTGATTACAAGGCAATGACATTAGCACTGCACCATCAGGGAGTTCAGTAGGGATAATAACCTTTCTGAGCAGGCCTCATGCCCAGGAAGCTATCAACTCGTGAGCACCTAAGGACCTGTTGGGTGAGATGAATCAAGGCAAAGGCATAATAAACCTTTTCCTGCTCCCCTCAAAATAGGCAATAGTTAGGCTGGAGAGTTTAATGAACTAACCAATCTCTAACTACACACTAAGTAAGCTCTATTAGCTTTCAGTGGAGTTTGATAGAAATGCCATTGGTTTTGTTCACATATATACTCAGCGTGGAAATTGAATTTTTACATGGATTATGGAAGTATTCCCTTTTTTAAAGTTCTCTAGGAAGATGTTATTCAACGTATAGACAGAAAGAAGAAAAGTTGAAGAACAACTGGCTGTTACAAAAATGCCAGAGCGTTGTTCTGATTAGTGATAATATTGAGTTTAAGAATGAGCAAGTTCATTTCACATAAGCTTATAGCTGCAACCTGAGGCAAAATCCATAATATAGAACTCGTTTTCTTCCTTTTTCTTTTAACATAATGAAAATAAATTTGAACACTATGCAAGACTGTACCTCATGCCCTAGGGAAAGTTCAGACTGAAGTAACACACGACAGGCAGCATGCGATAAGGTGCTTGGAAAGCAACCACCAGAAATAAGTTCAGCCTTGCGAACCGAAGTGGCATGACATGTTGCACATGTTGGTTCTGATTTGTGGGTCGCTTGTACTGGGCTTTTTTCTCAGTAGTATGCATTGTGTCCCTCCCCCTCCTCCTGGTCTGTTGTTTTTGCATGTGTAGTGAATGTTTTCTTACAGACTGAAGGCCTGCTCATTCCTTATCAGCAGCTGCCATTTAAAGGCCATAAAGTGTGTGGTAAAAGCCATGGAGATGAATTTATCAGTACTATTACAACTTAATACTTTGCCCGTGGTACAACAGCCGGGAAGGGCCAGGGACTACCTATCGACTGCCGGTATCAGTCCCACCTGCCGAGGGGGGAGACCATCCAACTAGTTACAGGGTGACATGTGGTCAGCACGACGAACCTCCAGTCGTTGTTGCAGAATTCCGTGACTGAGTTATGCTACTCATTCGTATCTTCCCAATTTCCTCATAATGATGGGGAGCCACCGGTCCCAAACATTGACCATAATCTCAGGAGAAAAGCTGTAATCCCCCGCCCCCTCCGTAGACTTGAACCTGCGTGCGTCCCATAGCTGGAGTCCAAAGTGTGACACCTTAGACCATGGTGCAGGACACAACTTATTATACAAGATGTTTAATCCTGCTACGGAAGTAAAATTATTTACCATTACACACTACTTGTATTTCCAACTCATTTGTAGCCGGACCCTGTGGCGGACTGGTTAGCACATTGCGCTGCGATGCCAAGGGTCCCGGGTTCGAATCCCACTCGGGCTTGGTTGTTTGTGAATGTCCATTCATCAATTTCATCACTCATCCCCATCTTCACAAATTAGCCAAGAGGCACAAAACGTGAAGTAAAATAAACTAAATCAATCAATCAATCCAACTCATTTGTAGGATTTTGGAGGGGGTAGCAGCTTCAGCCCCCCAGAGCTCACCTCCTGACTATGTGCCTGACTAAGGAGCCTGTGTTCACTTTGGTGCGACGAGTTGTTTGTCGCTTCGGTCTGAAAACTGTCTTATGTAAAATTCTTCTCAGAGGACCCTAAATACATCCCTCTTCCTCAAAATAGTGTGTCAAGAGTTCACAAAGCTTTTGTGAATGTAAAGTAAAAATATTCAATTAACTATCTTTGTTTATAACATTATCTAAACACTTCATCACACACGTTTAGAACAAACACCCCCTCCTCCCTACTAAATAAAAGAGAATTCATTTTTTGGGGAGTGAAACATGTAAGACACGAGTTGTTAAATTATAATTATTAAAATTTTCAGGCACAATTTTGCTTTCAGTTTTTCCTTTGTCTGAAGATGTGTTACATACACAAACTACATAGACGTCTTGAAGGAGGGGCAAGGTAGGGCCCTGGAAAATGAATGTCCACCTAAATATTATATATTTCACACATAATTTTATTTCAGTCACAGTAATTTATATTAATTATTACAAGGGCGTTGAAGGAACATAATAATTTCAGACTGTCACAGTGTTTTTTGAGGGGGCATCACTATTTTGGGGAAAAATATGCTTCCTTTGCCCCCCCTGGAAAAATTACCTTGCTTGCCCCTCCCTGGAAAAATTCCTGCAGAAGTCCATGATGAACTATTTCATCCTTTGCAGGCTTTTATTAGGAGAATTAATTGCATAAATATCATGATGTTCAACAATGCTACTGATAATGAGAAACATGAATAAAACACAATCTTCTTATTTTTCAGTTTAACTTTTATTGAAATTATTAACATAGAGAAATTGTTTACTACTATTTTTCTTCTTTTTGAATGCTCATTTTCTGATTATTATTATCTATCATTTTTTCTGTTTTGTTGTGAAAAACAGTGTGTGGATTATACATTAGTGAAACAGAGATATAGTGTTGGATATGCTAACGTGTACTTCCTATTGATACAGATTTAGTGTCCTTTAGTAGTGTACATGAAATCCTCTTCACCCTATTCTTAATGTTATAAAAATACATATAATGTTCAAGGCATATTGCAGATACATTATAGATGCACCTTGTAATAGAAAATTCCTAATTTCCATGTAGTGTATTCTGATTGTACTAAATATAGATTTCGTAGACTAGTGTGTTTTGGTCTTGTAAAGGTAGATTTCGAAAACTAGTGTATTTTGGTCTTGCATTTTTAGAGTAGTTTTGAAATGTATCTGGCAATGGTATTAGTGGAGAATTACATTTGATTAGGGATCCTGTTTAGAAAGTTTTATTGTTACTCTCAAGTAATTAGTAAGCTGTGATTGTGTAATATGCTTGTGAGCTAAGTAGAATTTTCATTCATGGTCCTTATCACAAAAGAACGGCATTCTATATTGTTCAGTGTAGATGTCTGCATCTTTTTTAAGCATCAAGATATTTTGTGTATCATTGAAACCGCTAGTAATTTGTAGTTAGAAAAATGCACTTTGCGTATGTTTGTTTTTCTTCTGATTTTGATGGTCTTGTATCAATCTATTTTCATCTTCCCTCCTTCCGCTGGTTGCTTTAGAAGAGCCCTTGGTTTGGCTAATTCAGGTTCTGTTAAAAATCTTCGCAAGTGGCCTTCCAACTCTTCTGTGTCTAGGTAAGGGAAGCATGCGTGCTTTGTGTGGAAGGAAATTGTCGAGTTGTTTAGGTGTAGGAGTAGATTTGACTCCATCTCACATGTGGTTTGTGAAGTTCATACAAAAATTAGAAGTAATGTAACGTCTTTTGATCCATTTAGACAGTTGATGCATGACAATGTTTTGTTTGTTGTAATTTTACACTTATAACATAGCAAACTTGGAGGCTTTATACAATGATGTACTTAGTCTCTTGCCCAGAGGAGAAAGTATTGCCATTGCCCTATGTTTCATAAAATAAACGAACAACAGATACATGAAATTATGGCAAAATATAGCACCGATTTATGTGTCAAATAAGAAGTTATAATCCTTTTTTACTGCTTCATCTTACAAGATTCCTGGGAATGTCACTGTACCATTTAAAACATTTTCATCACATTGGTGACCCATGAACTTTTTTTTAATAATCTCAGTTGAAAGTTTTTCCCATCAGTTTAGAACCAATTGGTGAATTGTATTCAATTGGAACCAGTAAATGCATCAGGAAAGTTTTCACTTAAAAAATAGCATAAATACATGGAGTGTGATAATAAAATCATTAAATGTGTTTTGTCCTGGAAATATTACAAAGTGGCTGATCTATATATTATTATTATAATGCTTGACGATGAATAAACAAAAGCTTGCTTTTTGTAAATTGTTACACACTTGTTGGGGATTTTTTCTAATGTAAGCCCCTTTTAGAGTAATTGGAACTAGAAGTATTGCTTAATGTGCAACCTTATCAGTAATCTAACTTCATATCACTGATACAAAGGAAAATCAATATACGGGGGTTGTAAATAAAGTAGTGGCAAGACTGTCAGGAAAAGGTAATGACACCGTGCATATGCTATCAGGCAGTGAGCAATGTCAGTTTGGAGCCATGCTGATGTGTGGAGTGTCAAAAGTGGTTGGTACAGGGAGTGCTGTTGTGTATGCAGGAGGTTGAAATGAACTCCATTTTCTGTACTGCTCTAAAACATGTTTACAAAGGTAGAACAGTGATTGTGGATCAAAATCCAGGTTTGATCATGCCAAAAATGAACAAGAATGTAATCAAAACTTGCATGAAGCCTGAAGCAACAATAACTAACCTTACCTGATGGTTGCACAATGGTGACAATATTGGTATTCTAGCATGATGCAATTTTCCTCATGTTGAGGTTGTTCTCACGAATGCATTGCAACTACCTAAAAAATGCACTTACCCATTATGCAACCATCAGGTATGGCTAGGTATTGTTGCTACAGGCTTCATGCAAGTCTTGCTGATATTGTTGTGCACTTTTTTCCACAGGCAACCTGGATTTTGATCCGCAATCAATGTTCTACCTTTGAACCTTTGTAAACATGTTTTAGAGTAGTACAGAAAATGGTGTTCATTTCATATACACCACAGCACTCGCTGTACCAACCACTTTTGCCATTCCACACATCGACATGGGCCCAAACTGACATTGCTCACTGCCTGATAGATAACACATGCATGGTGTTATCACCTTTTCCTGCCAGTGTTGCCACTACTTTATTTACAACCCACATGATGACAGTTTTTATAATGGAAAATGTAAACATATAATCTAACAAGAATTATATTATGTTATTCTTGTGCCTCTGTTTAGTAGATAATGTCATAATCTTTGACCTGATTCTGGGCTGTATTCAATTAGTAGTCCATTTTAATACTTAGCATGCAATGCAAATTAGCCATTATCCATTATAGTGTTTCTACTACTTAACACCTATTCTAACACCTTCTTTCTAGTTAGCATCTCTTCTCTCGTCTTCAGGCCAACAATATGGCGGGGATTGAACATACACCAGACCAGTGATTTCACTATAAGTTCTGCCTGTGTGCTAAACAAGTTACTATTTCAACTTACTGAGAAGGGGCACCATATTCGCTTGAATTTTACGCTGGGATGGCTTATAGGGTAGATCAATTACTATTAATTGTACTTCATTGTTGTGTTAGCACATAGAAATCATTGTTAAAATACAATATTAAATTCCATACTTTGGAGGGGCATATACGCATAGGGGGGGAACTGTGATTGATATATGAGGGGTTCAGAGCAAAAGTGGCGTAACTCCATTCAAGAAAAGGCACATTTTAGTAACATTACTACTATCTTTAGCTGTTGGTGCACAAACATAGTGGTGCCTATATGAGCAAGAATTTGAAACTGAGGAGATGCTTACTTGTAGAACTGAAATGTTGATACTTCACAGTTTTAAGCAGTAGCGTGGTGCAGGTTTCTGTGCCCCCACAAGTGATATATTGGGGACCCCTTAGTGATGAAATTATGAAAACTACCATTACATCAGTGGCGTATACTGCATTAAGAACCTGGGCTATCGCACCATATCATAGTGTTTGAATGGACAAGAATTTGCTGGTGGGGTGTTTTTGTTTTTTAACAACTCATTTGGGGTGGCAGGTTGAAGTGATGTGACTCTGTGATTAAAAATATATACTCATAAATAAAACATGGAAATGTACACTGTCAGTAATGAAAGGATTTCAAGAATTTCATTCTTATTTGCATAAATAAAGAGGCCCATATTGTGAAATATTATGTAGGCCTATATACGAGAATAAAAATAAAATTTCAATCTACCTATTTTCACGATTTTAAGTTAGGGTTCTCCTTGTTGGCGCAGTGGTAACGTCGTTGTCTTGAAACTAAGGGGTCCCTCATTCGATACATGGTGGTTTAGATACCACTTTAACTGTAGGTCCAATCCTCATTAGCTTATCTGTTCATAAAGTGGACATACATGAAAAATCCACAACGATTTGGAGCTTATCGTCATTCGTAAGCCGAATAGACAGCTTATGTCCCTCATTTCATTTCACTACACAACACATATCATTCACAAAAATACAATCCACTCACTACTGTATTCACACACTGCCTCTAAACAAATTCCTTGCACCAAGACACTCGATGCGATCTAGATTAAAACTGGTCCTTGTCATTTCGGTAATTTTAAGATGCACTCATAAACCATTCCTGCTCAGCCAACAATTTTCTACTCCCCACTGTATCTCTAGTTAGTTGTTTGAAGGTCAAGGACCTCTTTCTCAACTCCTCTGCAAGCATTCAATAATGTTCTTATCCCTACCATATGACACATGATAATGTGGCTTCAAAATTCCCCATTCCTGGGAAAATTACATGCTGCGAAAAATTGGTTTGCAACATTGACCCAGACTGTTGAGGAAGTTCAGAGGGTTTTCCCCCTACCATATGCAACCATGTTCTCTCTCCTGTAATAGTTTGGCTCCACAATTCCCCGATCCTGGGGAAATTACATGCTGGGAAAAATTGGTTTGCAACATTGATGGGGGCCCTGTCAAGCTTGCCCGTCACCCCCGTTACAGCACCTTGAATAACGTAGTGTGGAAAACGACCCAAGAAACTGGTTCCCCAGACGGATGAGTAACATAGATGGCAGTGCGATCAATGTAGGTGCTAATTTTCTTATGGAAGTAATGTGGCTTTGTTAGTTTTTGGAATATATTATGTAGAGTTGTTTGTATTGAAAGGCGGTACGTGAATTGATGGAAACAGTTATATTTGTGGAGTGATTTGCAGTCACGAAATGACATTAATTTGGAAAGAAAAGTAAAATAAAATTAATAAATAAATAGCATGCATAACACAAGAAGAAACATTGCAAAGTGATTCCGGACATCAGGTGTTGGATTGTGTACTAGAGTTTTATTTTTCTATGTTATTAGAATATAAATAGTATCCTGAGAGATATTTCATACCGAGGCGACAAACCACAAGTGTCGCTTCGAAGCGAGCAGTCTGTAATCAATGCAGCCTTTCGAACCATAGGGACACAAGCTCTGACTGCACTGTTTCCTCAAGGAGATTTTACACCAAAGCGACACGCGACAAACGATACAAGGATTTCACACCAAAGCGACATGGGTCCTTCGGTCCAAGGCAACTTTCACACCGAAGCGACACATGTTGCTTGGAAACGAGCCAATCAAGAGCAACATTTCACATCGTAGCAGCATGACGGGAAGCACAGGCCAGGGTTCGGTTAGTGAAATCCTCAAGCGATAAGTGTCGCGTGCCCCTTGTCGCTTTGGTGCACAATCTCCCTAAAGCAAGACACTCATTGCATCGCGCATGCGCGAACAACAAACCACGGCAACATGTTGCAAGCTATTGAAGAAATGCCCCAGTTCGAGCGACGCACAAGCGACAAAGACACGTGTGACTTATCGTGTCGCCTAGATCTGTTGTTGTAATGTGAAGTTTTTCGTGTCGTCTATCTCTTGTTCGCACAATTAGCAGCAAACGCTTGCCAATAGACTGAAGGCACCATGTCGTTTGTCACTTAGTTGCGAACTCCCCCTGTAGCGCGTTGCTTCGTTCTGAGCACCCTTCCTTTAAGGAGCTTTCTGACCAAAGTAACAAGTAGCACGCGAATTCGCCATATGAACGTGTCGTTTGCTGTTTGGACCCTTATGTGCAATGAATGCTATTTTACAGTCTGGAAGTGTGTGTCACTAGTGTGACAATGTGAACATCCCGTGTCGCTTGTCCCATTGGTTTGAAAGTTTCCTTACACTCATGTCGATGGCACTAAGAAAGTTTTGTGGGGTTCCCCTTGTCGTTTCATGCAATCATCATTATCATCATCGCCGCGATTAGTTTAAAGCAGAAGAAAAGAGACAGTAAATATCCAAAATACAAATGCTCCAGTGTGTATATCTTTAAATGATGATGATCATAATAATAATGAACCTAATTCATACACAAAAATTTAGTTGCCAAGAGCATTCCACGTGTATTTTTTCTCCCGTGTTATTAACGAAAGTATGACGATAACAGGACGTGGTCGACTGTCTAGAATGTTCGGTAATATCTTCGCAACCACTGTACCAAATATCAGAGCAATTATCACATTCGTAGAAATGCTTCATGTAAAAGAATCAGACATTGCAGCAAAAACTCCATTTACTTCCATTATAAGCAGACGAATACCAAGCACCGGGTTCAACACCAGCACCTCTAGCGGATCATTTTCGAGTAGAACCAGCCAGAGCGCGCAGAACTGTGCCATTTTCCACACTACGTTATTCAAGGCGCTGTATCCCTGTGGAGTTGCCCGCCGGCGCTGGTCCAGCCGTCTTGCAAATTCAAAGAATGCGGGCAATGTTTCCAACTCCTCTAAGAAATCAGGTTCATTTTCTTATTGAAATGAACAATTTTATGAACATTTTCTGATAGATATTTTTTTCTGTATTTTATTCACTGAGTCTGGGCTTCACAGATAGCGTAGGTAGCCCCGAATATACGCCTCTGCATTACATACCATTGACGATACCACAGGGGTGGATGAACGTATAATAGTTAGATAGCTCCCACCCCACACCTTTCCCCCCACACTTCTACAAGAAATTAACCCTTGTTAACCTGTGGCTTCCCAGTTTTGTTTTCACCTTATATATCAGTGTAGTAACTTCTGGAAACTAAAACTGTATGATCTGAATCTCTGATAAATAACTTGATAGGAAATTGGAAATATTTTCTTTTACTTCACCGCAAGCCATGAAGTAAAATGAACTCCACAAAACAATTGTGACATTTAACTCATACACTGCGCGACAGAAAAAGGGTACTGGCCATTAGGACAAGGTTATAATTGTCCCCTTATCACTGAGTTTTGTGCTACTTTGAAGTGTTTAACAATTAAAAGAAAAATCAAGTACCCTGTCACAGTATTGCTAAGAAATTGAGAATATCTTGTTCCATGTAACAGGTGTGGACAATGTTGGAAATTTATCTCTGCTCTTATATGAAAAGTCTTGGGGCCCCCTGAAAATATTTGGTGGGTAGTTACATTTTAAAATATCACATGTTAAAATAATATTCGTGGTAAAAGTTCATCAAGTTTCATTTACACTCTATCTTTACGACAAATGGTTAATGAAGTATGAAATGAAGGTTTTTAGCTATTGATGGCCATCTGTGAGCAAGTAAGTTAATTTGGCACTTCGGAGGGGACCCAAGTGTCAAGTTGCCTGGTCACTCTAGCTGAGTAGTACGTCCATGCTATTATTGAAGACGTCTTATGATATGTTACTGGAAACTGAGTATGTCACCTCTCACATATTAAAAATAATTAAAATCCCTCAATACACTATCATTCTCAGTTTCGTGTGCAACTGAAAATTGACATTGATAACCATGTAATAATAAAAGAATGAACACTCTTCCTGTGTTGAGGGATATACACACAATGCACCACAAAGCATGGATATTAAAAGCTGCAATGGGGTATCTTTGTTTGTTCAGATAAAATGCGAAAGGTGGAAGTTATTTACTACATCATTTTCTGCCAACCATATTGAGCAGATCTTTAGTGTATGTTCATTTACTTCATCTCTGTCCATGTACTTTTATGGATGAGGTATCTTTTCACATTTGAAGCAAGAAGCATTTAAAATATATTATGTTAATGTGCGACTGTAGAGGCAGGTCCATCCCTACTGTTCTACAGCCAAGGCAAAGTTTTAAACCATCTGGCACATATATTTTGAAATTAATAACATTGACTGTTACACATTTCACATATGTAGCTAATATTCAGCTGCACCATTTGATTTTCAAACTTTGGCATGTTTTTAATATTCTTATCTTTTAGGAAACTAACAAGGAATCATTGCATGCAAAATTTTTTTTGTTGAATTAAATTTCTAAGTATTTTTTGTATGGAAAACAAAGAGTAGATTGGTTTAATGCAACATGATTTCAAAGTCTGTTGGATAAAACAGGCAGTAAAATGTTTTAATTTTTCTAAAGCGTAGCTACACAAGTCGCAGCATAATTTATAATGAATAATAGACATGCATATATGTACATATTTCTTTAAACAATATTTCAACTCATCAGGTGAATACCAATGATGGAGAGTTATGAGCTAAACCTAATATGTGACCTCTAGTATGTTTTCATATGTTCATTTGTTTTCATGATGAAATATGAATTATCGTTATTTATCCAGTTAATAAATGCCTAAGTATCAAATATAAATAGTAATTGTGATAATTTTGTAAATGAAGGGTCAAAGGACAAAACCTACGAGTCCAGTGGTGCCATTTGATACAATATGAAGAAACGTTTTGTTATTAAAATTTCATTCACTTGCATATTACTTGCATAAATAAATATAAATAAATCATCAATGACTTTTTTTCTTTCTTCAGAAAATGAAGTTCAATAATTTTTTCTTTAAATGCACTGTGAATCCAGAGTTCCAATTTACATATTGTTGCAATTTACACTTCTATATTCAGTCTTCATGATCCTAATAAAGCAACATGTTATACTATTTCCCCCAAATTTACTTTTTCATGCATTTTAAGCTCATTTGATCTTCCTTCCCCTAAAAAATGTAAGTGTGACATTCTAGTATCTACAAACAGTTTTGACTGCTGTTTTTCACTAGGTTGTTGTTGTAGCCATGTGTTGTGTTGAAACAAATTTATTGCTTGATTTTTTTTCACTACTATGATCATGGGTAGATCTGTACATGTATATTCATACTTCAAGCCGTTCTGAACATTGTGACATATCATGCCATAAGAATTCTCATGGCTAATCCTTTAGATTTCTGTTTGCATATTGTCAGTATTATCCTTGAGAGGTAAAAATGAATAGTGCCTGCAATATCATTATTCATGTTTCCTTTCTCATGCAGAAATGCTTAAAATGTCAAACAAATAAATTTTGAAAAAAGAAAGAAATTCATGGAGAATTGAGAATTTTTTTAACAAAACCTTAAAAAAACTGTTAAAATCAGGGAAATTGTTTTTCGTTGTGCTTGTCTTTATGAAAGAGACACATTTAACTTTTTCTTCCAATCAGCTTCGTCATAAGCATAATTTAGCAGGGTCAAGTAGACAGCTGCTTACCCCAAAATTTTCAGGTTTATTAAAATTTACAAGTTAATCATACTTTTGTTAACCTCCTGGGCCTGCGGAGCAAAGTAATGAGTAATTTTTATGATTTTGCAAATAAAGCACTTATGTAGCAAAATAGCCATGGATGCTATTTTTATGGGATAAGAAACTGTTTGATTTTACCCCTTCCCCAAAGTTAGGTCCCAAGTTGTACCTATGAACTTATTGATTGAAGATGTTTTGGATTAAAAAAAAAAAAAATGTTCATGTGTTTTCAGCAATATTGAATAAACGTTATTGATTTGAATAACGTGCTAAGTTGAAGACTTATTTAGAAAGTTAAAACATTGAATATTCCTGTAAAATTGTTAAAGTCATGAATTTTTTTTGGTACACTGAGTGGGAACCATGTTATTCACAGACAGTGTGTTATATCTGTTGTTTGTTCTTATATTATACAGTCCCGTGCGAATTATTCGGAACAAGATATTTTTATGCATAATAGAGTCTCAAACGTGACTATGGTTTCATGATGATGAATCTATAACAAATTGTGTAATACAAATTATATAACAGAAAGAAGAACATATTAGCTGTTAAGAAATATTACAGATATGTAATTTATTGTTTCTGAATATTGTAATTGATGAATTAGGGTATAAGTACAAAAAAATAAATAAAGTGTGTAGTTATTGTCGTATTTCAATTAATTCGCATGGGACTGTATGTGTGTGTGAATTCGCCCACTAATAAATGTATGAATGTTGAGAAAATATTTCAAATAAAGTACACCAATCAGAAATGAGGTCTACAGTCCCATGCGAATTAATTGAAATATGACAATAACTACACAGGTTATGTATTTTTTCTACTTATACCCTAATTCATCAATTATACTATTCAGAAACAATAAATTACATACTCGTAATATTTTTTAATAGCTAATATGTTCTTTCTTCTGTTATGTAATTTGTATTACACGATTTGTCATAGATTCATCATCATGAAACCATAGTCAAGTTTGAGACTCTATCATGCATAAAAATATCTTGTTCCGATTAATTCGCACGGGACTGTATAGATAAAACTTATACTTATTCTATTTTTGTTTCTTTTACATAACAGCAAGGACCGATCCCCATCCCCAGTAACCATGCAGCAGATTCGACAGGGTTTTATTACTCATTCTGAGAATTCAACAATTCACACTCCTGCCACACCAACTTCCCCAACCGGTCAGTCATCGCCCACTGTCTACTATGGCCAGTCACGGCGATCCTCCATTCACTCCAACAGCGAACCACAGGAAGTGAGCCCTGTTCATGTAAAATTCGTAAGGGACACATCACGATTCTGGTACAAGCCTGCAATATCCAGAGAGGAAGGTAAATTGGTATTTGGTTTCTTATGTTTAATATAAAACTTTTTACATAAAAAGAATATGATTTCATGTGTAGTGGGTATGAAGGGAAACATTTTCTGTTTATGTTTTTTACTTATTGAGTCATTGTTTTGATGCTAGGTGTCCGCTAAAAAAGAACTGTTGCCACTTCCATTTATTTTTCTGTTAAATGACAAATATGTAGTGTCATATGGACAAACCATGTATCAAGGCATTGGCTTTCCTCTTGATTGTGGGAACACGAATTCCATGAAAAGTCGAGTTTTGATCCTACTGTCGAAATATCAGAAAAAAATAGCTTTTCAGGATCAGAACTGTGTAATAATACAACATTTTCCTGAAAAATATATCTGGTTTGGTATGTGTAGAAAATGAGTTTCAGACTAATATTACCATGACACCCTTCTACAGAGCGATCCATTGAAGTGTAGTCTGCTGTGTCAGTGTTTGCGCTATCGTCAAGTGAGGTGCTCGCAACCATATGTCGGCACTGTAGACTGTCTGTGAATCTAGCATGCAAGGTTCCATAAGTAGTTTGAAGAGTGATTTATTGACCTACCAATTTATGAAAGAAGGTGCTAAAACTGGCCACCTTCTTTGTCCTCACATTTTTGACACCTATTCATGAAGTTACCCATAACTTGCTGCAGTTCCCGTTGATTAATGTTGGTAATTTATTTGTGGATTCTATGTTTCAGTTCTTTCAGGTTGTGTGGATTTGACTTGTAAACAGCATTTTTAAATCTATCCCAGAGATAACAATTGCATGGAACTTTTACATCCGGGAATCTTGTTTCAAATCGCCTTTGAACTTCACGTGCTGGTTGAGTTAACACACATGAATCATAAATAAATACACGCTGTGTAGTAGAAAACATTTGCTGAACCAATACACACTTTGCGATTGTATACACAAGAAAAACGCAATAGGAAACAAGTGCTCTTATCACTTCACATTTGCCAGACTAATAAACAATCCCTTATCACTTCACAGTCTTGTGGCTACTTTCATGACCTCTGTAAATACCAGTTTCTAGCCCCTCACAGCTTCTTATGTTAGTGGGTGTCTTAATAAAGATATATCAAAAAATGTGTGCTCATCAAAAGTGACTAGTTTTATAAATCTGGTAAGTCACTTTTGAAAAATAATTACGGAAAGTGTTGTGTGCTTCCTTAATTGACACTTTATGATGCTGACAAATGGTCGCGAGTGTCTCGCTTGCCGATGGCGCAAATACTGATGTGGTGTTCTACACTTCAATCGATTGCATTGTACAATGCAAAAGCATGAAACAGGACATCTAACGTATGGAGGATTTGAGAAGAATAGGTAAAATACAGTGGCTTTACCCTGTTGGCATCTCTGCTGACATGATACTGTAACTTTTAATCTAGTGTAGCTTTTACTATGTTATTGTTATCTGACTGAAAAATCAAATGTCAGTAGTGGCTATCTTGAATGTGTACTTCGTGGTTGCATACGTATAGAATAAAAATGCTTTTTTAAGGGGTTATAACTTCAAAATGAGTCCTCAATGAGTAAAACGTTGCAAATAAAAAATTGTTCACCTTTTTGACTTCGATCAGTGTTGTACAGTGACCATTATATGTTTTAATTTTTGCAATAAATAACACCTTCAGCATGCTTTTGACTTTTAAGAATCATCTTGATACCTTCAGGCAGGAGAAAATTGGAATCACACTTGTGACACAGGAAGATATCCCTAAATACTGTACAAAAAAGAGCATATTTGAGATAAAAGAACAATTATTTTATGTTGGGGAGGGGAGGGTGTCTGAATCCACCCATACTCCTCCTCCACAGGGGCTGTCACTGCACAGAAACAATAATTCCATTTCTGTAATATATCTTGTTACTTACTGAAGTATAACATTGGGAAATGCATAACTGCAAGAAATTAGTTGTTTTATTTTTATTAGGAAGGTGAAATATCCAAAATGAGAGAATATAAAATCCAGGAGTTTAAAATTGAATACGATGGATTTTAATTTCAATTGTGTTTTTATGCATTACGTTAAGAAAATAAACAAATCATGGGTATAAGGTGAAAAAATGCAATAAGTCAATGTATACAGCTTAGATTAGAGAAATTGGAGTAACAAAGAATAAGTGAATTGTTAAGTAGGGGATGGACTAATTTTGTAGTTATATTTCATGTTTCCTTAATTTTTTAGTATTACAATAATTTTTTATGAGTAATTGATGTTATTGTCATTTATAACTTGCTCGCCTCTATGGTGGAGTGCTTAGTACATCATGCTGATGCCAGGAGGTCCCAGTGTCTAATCCTAGCCTGGACATGGGTGCTCATTGTGACCATACCTTCATAAATTGTATCATTTCATCATTTATACCCACCTTCATGATTAGCCAAAAGTGGCAGAAAAGCGAAGTAAAATAGACCAAATCAATAAATCAATCGCTTGAATCCACACTTGAATATAATATAATTGTAGATTGATAAGAATTTTATAAAAAAGGAGAATATTGAAGAGGTGCTTCTTCAGTACATTACCAAGCATCCTCTAGAACATTGTAATAGAATTTATTTTGTTGTCCACATTTATTTATTGGCTGTATGTTTATGTTTTGTAATCATCAGAAAATATATATATATTCAAAGTTGCATGATACTATTTGTTTATTGCAGCCATCAGTATACTGAAGGACAAACCTCCAGGTACTTTCGTAGTTAGAGATTCAAACTCATTTCCCGGTGCTTTTGGTCTGGCTCTCAAGGTGGCCACTCCACCACCTAATGTACAGAGTAAGAGTGGCGATCCATCAAGTGAACTTGTTCGTCACTTCCTCATCGAACCAACAGCAAAGGGTGTCAAGCTGAAAGGCTGCAGCAATGAGCCTGTGTTCAGTAAGTGTCTTTCTTTTCTTTTTGTGCATGATTATTGTGTATTGATTAAACTTAACCATACTGGCTGGTGCAAGTTTACAGGGAGAGCGATGAGGCAATCTCCCCTTACAACTGCCATGTTTTTGGACATACAATTATGTCTTGAAGTTGAAGAGATAAAATATATATTAGAACATAAATTCTCAAAGTGGATTTTAGGAACGGCATTCTTTGCAAGGGAAAGGTTTATAAGGATTGCGTTAGGTTAGGCAATTTAACAGATATCTAGAAAATTGTAAGTTATAGCATGAGATATTAAAACAGTAATAATACAAGGAAACCTCTCTTGAATTTCATGTCTGGTTAAAAAAATCAATTCGTTTTTTGTTTCGAGCCAACAAATTTGACACTAAAATTAATATTTTTTTTCTGCAATGAAAAGGGTTTAACTAGGTAAAACTAGATAACAGCGAAAGCAGTATTTTCTATCTTTTGAAGAATGTTCACATCATATCCTGCCAGAGCTTTATCAGATGGAAATGACTCGTAAATTCAGTTTCATATTTCAGTTTTGCTAGGGCCCAGGAAGTAAATATTCTACATTTTGGGTAACACAGAATTCTTTTGTGTAATATTCAGTTTGGAGAAACTAAATATCACAGGGAATTAATTATTTCCTGAGGGGCTCATAATTGATTTAAGTGCATTGAATAGTTTGCTAAGCATCAGAAGGTTAAATATTTATCACAGTGCAAATATGCCATTTCATCAATGTCAGTATACTGTTGTATACAATGGACTGATAATGAATATAATTTTGTCATAAATTCTGTAAAAGGTTTGATATTGAGTTAAGCGCAATTTCAAACATTTCAACTGTTCACAATTTTATATTAACATTTTGATCCAAACTGAAATTTTGACAAAATTGCCTCATGGGAAAAGCATGCTTGAAATCAAATATATTGGCGTTATTGTTCAGAAGTTTGGGAATTTTATATTCTGAAATTAATTTTAAAAAATCATTATTCTTGAACTGAACTTTGTTGAGAAATGTCCTCTTTATAGACTGGAGTAGTAGCAGAATCCAGTTTGGAATGCCATGGCAATGGGAGTCGTTAATGTGTCAGTTAATGAAAAAATACCAAGCCTTGACATTCAGAGAACTGTTGAGCTGCAGTTTAGTTTAGTTACAACTGCAACTTTAAATTTTAGGTTAGAAATAAATATCTGGCAAAGATCTTCTGAAACATTACAATACAGCATTTCTTACATTTGTATACTAGTTAAATAAAGGTTGCAGCAATGAATCAGGCAATTTTAAATACTCCACAGTTAAGACAAAATAATACATAATACATAATACATAATACATACAAAACATACATATTTGAGACAGAATGAACTAATTTAATACCTGAAGATGATTTATTTGAAAATAGCATTACTATGATAACCTCCATTTTGTTCCAGACACTCAGTCAGTAAGGTAGGAATTTGAGCCACCTCTTCCCAGAAACTATCTTTAAGTTCATTGAGGGTTGGGTGGAAGACTTTCCTTTCAATTACCCCAAAGTAAAAGTCACATGCAGACACCGGTGATCTGGCTATCCAAGGAATATCCTTGTTGTTGTTTTTGTAATATGCTTTACAGCGAATGCATGCTGTGCCTCGTTCTATGATTTCATCAAAACTAAATGTTAAGATGGCGGTAGTTACGTGTTACCTCTGCAGAAACAACTAGGAATATCCAGTGTTGCAAAATTGCCCAATTCATTGCCACGCCCTGTACGAAGAACTGCGTGAATGAATGTCAACTCCAGTACTGTTGTGGGGGAAAAAATATAAATAGGATGATGTATTTGCAGTTAAACAGGATGGCTACTCGCCAGGAATTCCTTGAATTCTGGGAATTCTGCGTGAATTATTACCTCCGGGAATTATACGTGAATTCTGCTTGAATATATATCCATATCTGTGAAAAATTGCAACTTTTATTATTCCAAATCTCATTGAATTTTATATATTTATAAATTCCCTGAAGCAAGTTTTTCACAGTATAGGTTTTATTTTTATCGAAAAAGGAAAAGAAAGTCATGTGAAAAATAATTCTCTCAACCCCTTTCAATTTTTTACTGTCCTTTGCAGAACACACTATCTGACAGACAGACGGACGGTTATTGCAAGATAAGGTATCCTGAAGTCGAATAAGCAAATTTGAGTTTGAAATTGTTCATTGGTGTATCCCGTAACATCTGTGACTTGTGTTTGAAGATGTATTGCAAGTTTGAATATGTGAAATTGCAAATGTCAACTCCTCACCTTAAATTAAACATTTTATATATTTTATGTATGGTTTAATTGAATTGATTTACAATTTTTGGATTCATTGGAATCACATGGACCCTTTGTATTGTTAATATATTTGTGTGTGTGTTTGGGTGGTGATAGTCGTAATGCGTTGAACTAGAGAAAACATCTGCTTGTATCCTTGAATTTTCGGAACGTTCGCCTTGAAAACCGGGAATTATACTTGAATTTTATCAGGTTCTAGAGTGGATACCCTGTTAAATTTAGCTACAGAATATATTTACAAATGCTGATATTTTTTTGTAAATTTGAAATTCCAGGTTCGTTGTCTGCTCTTGTATATCAACACTCACTCACCCCGATGGCCTTACCATGCCGGCTTCTTTTGCCGGAAGGAGAGCCCGTGAGAGATGTGGTGGATGGTAGTGGCACGATGAGCACAGCGCAGATGCTTTTGCAGCAGGGAGCAGGTGAGTAAGGAGGGAAGAGCCATACTCACATATATTGTCAGTTAGAACTAATAACAGGGAAATTTAATATGTAAATTACAGTAGCCTTTCATATACACAGTTTCATTCTACACGTACCAAATCACAAGGATGCATCATGTCCAATTTTTATCCTTGCACTTTTTAACCAGAACATTCTTATCCTTTTAATATAATATGATTTTATCTGAAGGATACTTCAATGGTTTACTGATGAAAGACTCTGCAGAGTGTCTGAGAAGTCCTTGTACCTTACTTACATGTATCCTGTTGCGACCGTGGTGAAAATTGGCCGGTATTCGGTTGCTTGGGAATGATTGATTTTCATGGTTGGTATTCCTACTCTGAAGTTCACGTGAAATACTCACTCAATTGTTGCACCATGGCTGATGTGAGCAGACTTACAGTGCTGAAGAACAGCTAATGGTGTGTGTGTGGGGGGGGGGGTGCACAAGTGAGAACACATGTGGCAAATGATGTATTCCAATGTAATGTAAAGTTACAAAGTACAGTGTGTCCGGATGAAAATATACCATTAAGAAATTTGAATAACTTGGCAACCGTTGGTGATCGAAATGGGCGGTTACGTTTTTTGTGGAAGAAGGAATCATAAAATTTAATGATAAGCAAAAGAAAATTGCAGTACTCACCTCAGTAGATCTCAATATGAGCTCAAACATCAAGTTGGTACTCAACTTCAATCCATACGTTGTGCAACGTTTGACGTGTCACAGACACACATGCATTGATAATTCTTTCTCATATATATACAAGAGGTACCCCCCCCCCCAAAAAAAAAATGGAATTTTGTCACCTTGTTTTATTTTGACCGTACATGTACATGTTGTAGGTACATTCTGGTAAGCATGTCTACTCTAAGTCACCTTCACAGTATTGCCCATGTGCTTTAATGCACTCGTCCCAACGTTTTTCCCACTGTTGAATACAGTTTCGAAACTCCCCTGGCTCAATACTCTTCAAGGTTTTGTCCGTAATGTCTTTGACCTCATTGACGTCATGGAATCGCTTCCCTTCCACATTCCTCTTCATTCACGGGAAGAAAAAAAATCACAGGGTGCTAAATCGGGTGAGTACGGGGGATGGGGCACAAGCACCATGTTGTTCTTTGCCAAGAACTGTCGCACTGACATGGCCATGTGGGTTGGGGTGTTGTCTTGGTGCAGTAACCACATTCCACTTCTCCACAGTTCTGGACTCTTCCGTCGCACACTTTCACGCAATCTTATCAAGACGTTCAGATAAAATTGCTGGTTCACTTGTTGTCCTTGGGGAACAAATTCCCTGTGGACAATCCCATTCACATCAAAGAAACAAATCAACATTGATTTTACATTGGATCGAACTTGACGTGCTTTCTTAGGACGTGCTGAATTTGGAGTCTTCCACTGGCTGGATGCTTGTTTTGATTCAGGATCGTACCCATAGCACCGGGACTCATCCCCAGTTACAATTCGTTTGAGAAAATTTGGGTCCTTGTGCAGTTCAGCCTTCAAGTCGCGACAAACATTCACTCGATTCTTTCTCTGCTCCGCTGACAGCAAGCGAGGCACAAATTTAGCAGACACCCGTCTCATCTTCAAATCGTCATTTAAAATGTGCTGGCAGGTAGTACAGGACAACTCCACTTCTTCAGAAATTTTCTCGATGGTCTTTTGACGATCTTCATTAATGGCATCTTGAACTTTTCCAATGTTTCAGCTGGCCTGGCCTAGCCTGATTTTTCGCTATTGCTGTTATAGCTGGCAACGTCGAAGTCTACTGTGTTGCGTTGCGGTAGCACTGGCAGAGACGATTCCATGCAGCTCAGTGGTTACAGCAATGGCACGGCATGCCAGAGACCTGGGTTCAAGTCCTGGTCGACTCTGCATTTTTTGCAGAAAATTTCTACCTAACTTTATATTTGTTCTAATATATTACTGCTGTTATTACATTATTAATATTATTGTTATTACTACTACTTTATTATTTAATATCAGGCACCTGACTCTTCTACAGACAATCCTGGCTACGTCAATGATTATCAGGATAAGGAGAAATTTTTGTTTTCATGTCGAGCTTGCAGCAAACAGCAGCTTTCAAACTAGTGGATCGTTACCCTATTATGGACTGTTCAAGTAAATGTGTCATTTACAATGTAGTGAAAATCAACTGCATGGTAACAATTCCCCATTATTACAGGTACACGATGTGCAACTTATTTCAACTTGTGGAAGAAACCTCACACATGTTCTCTGTTGTATTTTGCAGCTTGCAACGTTCTTTACCTGTTTACCATGGACACAGAGTCATTGACAGGGTCACAAGCGATCAGGAAAACAGTGGCACAGCTGTTCCAAACACACCCTTTGCCACATGCCACTGTTGTTCACTTCAAAGTATCCGGTCAGGGCATTACTCTCACAGACAATGAGCGGAAATTGTTCTTCAGGTACGTGTAAAGATCTGGTTCAGTGTGGTATTCATTGCAAGACTTCTGGCTAGTAAACTGACGTTTGTACTGTTCAAAAAAACTTGTACTTTGATATGTTAATTTTTTATTATTTGTATTAGTTATTTTAACTTCTTATCCTCAAGGATGAGAATACATGAAATGAAATAAATTAAACAAATGTGCAAAACTATACAAACAAACATCCATGCCTTACTAAAGTTTTTTTCTGAACCCAGAACTTTTAGCTTTACAGCACATTCCAGCTCCTACCAATGAAGGCCAAAAAATCCCAGTAATTTGTCAGAAATTGATTATCTTCATATCATTCTTAATTTTATTCATTAAATTACTTTTATTTGCAAATTTATTGTACTTATTGTTTTCATTGTCTTATTAATATTATTATTATTATTATTAATTTTTACTTTTTAGCAGTAAGACAGGTGATCAACCTCACCCAAGAAAAGTCTTATTAAATTTAATTTTTTGTGTATTAAGATCATGGTATAGTCCTGAAAGGCAAAGCTCATAATTCATTGACTTTTTTTCTGCTTTAATGCATTATTTAATGATGAAAAATAAATGATTTTAAACTCCTCCAATAGGCGACATTATGCAGCCAATTCTATATCCTACTGTGGACTTGATGCTGATGAACATCGTTGGAGCCAGAAGAATGAAGATGGAATGCCGATCAGTTCTAAGTAAGTAACTTTTTAACTTTACTATCTAGTAACAGTTACTTCGCTACAATTAAAAAATCATAGTTACTCAAGGAAACTCTTGTTTTAATGAATCATTACAATTGATATTTGCTTACATTTTTATTATGTATGAAACAGTCCACATCAAATTTATGTCTTTGCATGAGCGAACCCGATAATTAACGATTTAATATCAGTCTCTTGTGTCTACCTTACATGAACACACTGTGTTTTTTGTAGTTTATGCATTTTTGTATCACAGAGCTACTCACATGGAGAAGCAAACTATAGAAAAGAAATATTATATGCTAGACTCGTACAAGCAAAACACATGAGGTGTTTATATATTTATTCTAAATTGAACAATTTTCCTATATTTCTTTCTTGTTAAAAATCTGTTCTAAGTACAAAAAATGTTGTGGCTAATTGGACCTAAGTGTGTGTCTGTTTGTGCATGGTTTATTTTTCACTACAAATGCATTCTGTACCTGTCCATACACAGGTATGTGAATGTCAGCGACAGTGGTTCTTCATTAGCATCCAATGTTAATTGGACATTATCCATTGCCTAATGTTTATGATATACCATATATCTCTGAATGCAAGACTACTCCGAATCCAAGACGACCCCCCATTTTTCAACAAGGGATTACAGAAGAACTATTTTCAAAACTTACAAATGGTTACCTTATTACAAGTAACTGAAGGAGACAATAAAAGTACCGGTACACCAAAATTAAAATCGGATACAGACATCCCTTAGTCAGATACAGATCCCACTTAGTCCTTCTCACTGGAATGGTCCACAGAATCTGCAGTGTCACTGCCACTGTCATTGTGATCTTGCTTTTCTTCCCATAGTAGATCGTCTTCACTCCCATCTAATGCATTTGTTACACAGCACTTCTTAAAGCCATTCACAATTGATTCACTGGATATGCATGTCCAAGCAGTGTGGATCCATTCTGCAATTAGAGATACTGAAGTCTTCTTCAACTTCCAAGTGGTGTAGAGCTGCTTCGGATGGTCTTTAAATGGCTTATTCACCACTACATCTAACACTTGTAGTTGCGAAGTCATGCCTCCAGGAATGATGACGAGATCTGTGTTTAATTTCAGGATTTCTTCCTTCACTGCTGGTGTCAGATTCCCCTTGAAAGCATCAAGGATCAACATCCCACGTTTCTTTAGAAGAGCACCTGGCCTTCTGTTCCAGACTGTGCAGAGCCAATCTATAACCAGCTCATTGGTCATCCACCCTTTTCTGTTGCAACGAAATATGACACCAGGCAGCAGCTTTTCCTTTAGTATAGTTTTACGATTGAGGATGACATAGGGTTGCCTGGGATTCCCTGATGGTGCAGTAGTAACATCGTCACCTTGTAATCAAGGCGTTACAGGTTCGATACCTGGTGGAGGAACATAGTGGTTCGGATCCCACTTTAAACTGTAGGTCCAGTCCCCATTAGCCTTACTGTGCATAAAGCGGACTTAAAACACCAACTCAATATGGTCGCATCTTTGTTCCATCTTCAAGCACACACAACATCACGGTGATTCACGATTTCTCGTTGCCTGTAGTGTGAACCAATACACTTTTGACGCCTTTCTCTTCCACTGTTGTACTGGATGTCATGTCGAAGTAAACAGGAGTGTCGTCAGCATTTCCGATTTGCCCAAAGAGCTCTTTGTCAGTCTTATAACGAGTCGCTGATGCTCGTCCAACTTTTCCTCATATCATGCTGGAAGGTGCTGAGCAAGAGATGTTCGATGTCGCAGCACAAGTCCATTGTGTCGCATCATTCTTGTAAACCACCCAGAGCTGGCTTTAAATTGGACACCGTGTTCCTGTGCCAATTCCGTGCTTTAATTCGTATGCCATCGCAGGAAACTGCCAGTCCTTCTTAACGTTCTCAAGCACAAATGCCACTACTTCCATTTTAAATATTTTTGAAACGCCCACTCTTTGGGCCACTGAAAGCTTTCCTAGTCGACTGAGCATTTTTCAGATGTTCTTTCTCCTATCGCCACCTCCAAGCATTAGCTTCTGTGACTCCATACTTCCTCGATGCCACACAATTGTTTGTTGCTTCTGCATGTCGAACAACCATGATTTTGAAATTTGCATCATAGTAACGCCTGCACCCTGTTGCGAAGTTCGATGTTAAACCACCTTGTTCAACACTACGATCCCTTACGTATGGGTATTATCATAAAATAAAGTCAAGAAGAAAGCGTATATGTACCACCTTTGTATAGTATGGTAGATCACACTTTACTACGAAGTTTTAAAGTGGAATCTGCAATGTCTCACAACAATTGATAAAAAAAATGTTCCCCACAACAATGCTCAAAGTGCATGTGAATGTTCAAGGCTAAAGTGGTAGTCATGGCAGAGGGTAGAGTTAGATCTTAATGGAGACTCGTGGTTCTGTTCAGTAAAGAAAAGGAAAACTCCAACATATGCCATGAAAGCAAGACGACCCCATACTTCTGGGCACGAAATTGCGGCAAAAAACCTAGTCTTGGATTCAGAAATATACGGTATATGCTACCCTTATTTTAACACTATGTTTCAAAAGAGCACATCTTCTCTCCTCCTTGGATGAATAATTTATTTTTTGCCAGTGGTGGTGATTGAACTTATGACAGAGCTATAATTTAGTTTATTAGTGCACTGATCAGTGATAGGTCCTATCCTGACCATCAGGGAAAATAAATTGTGGAAACGAGAAGAGATGTTTTCTCAAAGCATAGTGTTCAGATAGGTGTAGGTCTCCCTCTCACATTTTGATCACGGCAAGTGCCTTTCTCCATCTTCTCGCCAAAAATAACGGCTCCAAGCAAGCTCCAAATAGCATTTTCAGCATTGATTCTTCTTTCAAAAAAACACACGTTTCTGCAATGACTTGCGACTTGAACCCGTGACCTCCACATTTAGAACCTGGCACGCTAGTTCTTCCCAAGTTCTTCTTTTGTGACCCTGGCATATCGGTTAGAGTTTTCCTGCATGTAAAGCAACTATTTCTGCCATTTTTGCATGATAGTGTAGGGGCTGGGAATTATGCATGCTCTCACTTTTGCAGTTGGCTTCTTTTGCGTAATTTCTGTTAGTGTAAGGATGTAACTTGCTTCCTGCCAACAATGGGAACTTTTCGGCAACAATGAGAGTTATTAATTCATTGTTGAAGTCGTTGAAATACTAAGGATTTTTATCCTTTATCCAAATTTATTTTCCTTCAAAATCTCAACTTTCTGCCATGTTTTAAACACAATTACACCACTTTGCGTGCATCCATCTTTCATTATTTCGCAACAGTGAGAAATATCTTCCATTGTTGGAATCGTTTAGCTACGGATATTTATCCTTTATCCAATGGATAATCTCCAATTAATACTGCTTACTGAAAAAAGTATCATTGAATGCTCTAATCGAAAAAAAATATTGCACTGTTTGTTGTGGTATTGTTCATGTAGAGATGTCGATGTTTTATTTGTAACAGCATGGACATTTGTGAAGAATTTCATTTAACTTTGAGCCCATGGTGCAACAGCCCATAAGGGCCTTGGCTTACCTACTGACTGCCAGCCTCATTCCTACGTACCTCAGTACAGGTAGGCTAACATCCAACGAGTTACAGGGTGACGTGTTGCCATCACGATGAATCCCCAGTCTTTGTTGTAGCTTTCCATTCATAGCTCCCCAATTAATTTCCTCATGATGGCAGGCGGCCGGCCACGGGTCCCAAACACTAGCTGAAATCTCAGGAGAACAGTTGTTATGCTTCCCCCAGGAGACTCGAACTAGACCATGCCCTCTAACCTGAGCCCAAAGCCTGATGCCTTTGACAGCAGGTCCATGATACAGTACAACTTCATTTAATGCTAAAATAAAAATTATATTTTGGTTATTTTTTCTATTTTATGCAGATATTATCTAGTTCTATGTGCCACACACTTATTTACTTGATTCCTTCTTGCAGTCGATGTTTTGGGTTTGTTGCCCGCAAGCCGGCCAGCAAGACAGACAACCAGTGCCACATCTTTGCCGAGCTGGAACCGGAGCAGCCTGCGACAGCCATTGTTAACTTTGTCAGCAAGGTCATGATGTCCGGAGTCAGCAACAAGGCAAACATTGTGTGACTTTGAAGTACCTGAGTGTTATTAAAGATGTCTGCCATAAGTGTCTTGAACACCTTGTTGCTCGAAATGGTGTTGAATCCATATCTTCTTCTGCTTATGAATGTGGTATTTCATAAGCTATTGTTGCCTGAGCTTTTAATATACTAAAGCTCTGATGATCTGCGATGCATACCTCTTCAGAGAGATAATATATAAATATAACTCAAAGTAATTTTTATCACTGGAACCTGATAATGAACATTGTTTGGTCTTGTGAAGCTACTAAATTTTAATAGCTTGTAAAAAAATAAACTGTCTTACTCTCAGATACCTCTACATCCTGTTGCATATTGTGTATAACAACACTAGAAGCCATTGATGTTAGGCTTTAATAATGTACAGCTTTTTTTGTGATTGTAAATGCACAAATTTTATCAACAAATGTTAAAGTATGTTTACTACTCATGTGCCACATGTTCATATAAGTATTTTATATATAAATATATATATAATATTAACATGAACTTATTTGAAAGTTCAAAGTCTGTCAACCAATATTTTTTCCTGTATGTTATTTAGTACATACTGTGTACATATGTAGAAAAAAGGGTCAAGCCTGGTGGCTGATAAATCTTGCGATGAGGTACATAGAGGTCATTAGTTTATTGTACTAAGTCTAAAATATTGTACAGAAGCTTGTGAATTCAGAATGATGGCACTGTTATCTGTGTATCATATGAAAGTAATAATTATGAAATTGAAAATCTAGTTATTAAATCAAGGAACGTAAATAGATCCTACAGCTTCAGAGTGCAAGACTTTCAGTATTGCATAGTAATGAATTTCTGAAAAGTGTTTTTTTTTCTTGTTTTATTTTCACAAAATTTTGTTTTACTCATTCCTAACTGAACTGTATTATTGCCAGAAGTTAATAATAGTGCCTCTTCATCATGCAGAAGTTGCGTAATAAATGGGAAACTTCTTGCATGTGTTGTGGAAGAAGTAGTTATATAGATATTGACGCATGTCGCCCGCCAGCTGAATACTACTTTGTTGTATGTCCGTCTGCACTAACTTTGCAGGAGATCTGATATATATGGATTTTGAATACACTACAAGATCTACGCAAACATTTTATTAATGTTGATAATTCATAGGTCCCTTCGGAACATCATGCATTAACATGTAAGAAACATAATAACATCATCAACTCATCTCTGACGAACAGTGGAGATATGACAAAACAGCATTCAGTCAGCAATGTGTTTTCATTTCACATTCTCTTCTTGACATTCTGGTATTTTCAAAATACATATAAAATAAAATTTTACTACTATAATAAGCTGATGACCCCTGGATAATTTGACTGCTTAATTTCATTACATGTAATTAAACCCTTCATGAACTTGGATATTAGTTAATCTCTTTAGAGGTTATTGAACATATTTAAGGATTTTTATGAACTTGTAAGCAAATTGAAACTGGTCTCGGTATTCAATAAAAACATTAACTATTTATTCATGGGCATAATATTGTTAAAAAATATTAATGGAACAAGCAACTAATTACACATTTTTTAAAAGCGAATTTTTATATTATTATAACTCTCCATTGTTAATGCCTGCACATTAATGAAATGTTGTGCTGGTGTGCTACTTTGAACTGCAAATCACAGTATCAAATTGCTATGTTATGTATCTGTGATAGACCTGCCATACGCAACTTATGGAACACAAAACAGTTACCAAAAACCTATGATAATTGTTATGATGTAGCTTAATATTTATGAAAGGACATAATAGACCATTTTGTTGAAATTTCATTCTTGAGTTTATATAATGGAAAGGTTATCTTTCTTCATAGTACCTATGTTAGAAAGGTGAATTTCATAAGTATATGTTCTGCTGACAATTTACTATGAAATCTATGTTGACATGATGATTGATTAGTGCAGTTATTTCTTTTGGTGACGTTGCTTGTTGTTTCTACATATAAGTATGTACTTTTATCAGATTACAAAAATTATTCTTAGTACATTTAGAAACCAAAATAATAATTGGTTCTCTCTTACGTTTACCCTGTGTACAACGTCAAATTCTTGCGAAGTCTTATAACTCTACCACAGTAAGTTAATTCTGTGCCATTGAGTTTTATCAATGCTGTGCAGAATATTTCTAAAATCAGATGCATCATGCTAATATCCTTGAAAGTTGGTATATAATTATACTGAATGAAATTAAGCATTGCAAGAGTTAATTGAAAGATGATGGCGAGACATTTAATTACAATTCCTTTCACAATGGTTTACAAAGACACTTCTTATTTCCTTTGAATAGAGACAGTAATTCTGACAAGGATATGGATAGAAAACTTCACTTAGGAACTTGAAACTTTATGTACATATATACGTAAATAAATATATATATATATAGATAGAGATATAACAAGAATCCCACTAATGTTAGAAAAATAGTGTACATTTCATTTGGTCAGTATAACTTCATGACTTTTTATTTTCGGTACCTCATCCTCTTCTATTAATGTTATCTAATAAATTTTGTTTTGTCCAAGGTAATTCTTTGTCTTAACCGTGTATGATAATTTTGCTGTACTTCCTGGTAATACTTTCATGTGTACAATATGAGATACCTCTGCTATGTAACTGTTCCTGTTGTATAGTAATAAAATTGTTTCAGACGAATTACATTGAAATTGTCTGAGAAATATATTGCAATACTATTTGGTTTATAATTCAATGTGCCCTCTATCATACTTGTTACTAAAAAAATAAACGTAATTGATTAACTGTGTAATGTCCCCTTCTCTCATCACCTTCTTGTCCGAGATCGAGAATGTGTGAAGTGCTATCTCCACACTGACTGGGTTACTCGTAGAGAGAGTCCTGCCTCTGGAAAAAGATGAGAGGTCATCAACAGTACCTCCCGTATGTCTCCCAACAGATGAACAGGGAAAACAGCTGTGAGACAGGTTTATTGCATTGCTACATGTTTATGTTCATTTTGAACTTTGTGTATGGATTTGAATTCTCCACCGATGTGCATGTTCTTACAAGAACTGGCAGCATCAAATGGTGTATTGTGAAGTAGATAACATCAGAGTTTCTTTTAAGGTTGTCTGAAACTATATGCACATTCATGACGCTGTGCAATGAGTACAAATTTAGCTTTACCTATACCCTTTATAGGGACTCCTGCATAGTCAGATGGATTAGCTCTCTCACCTTTTGCGCATGCGGTCCTGGGTTCAATTCTTGGTGGGAACCCCAAAATTTTGGCATTAACGAAGCATCGTTGATTGATTGATTTGGTGTTTTAAGTCCACTTTGTGCACAGTGAGGTTAATTGGGACTGGACCTACAGTTTAAAGTGGGATCCAAACCACTATGTGCCTCCACCGGGTATCGAACCCCGGACCCCTTGATTACAAGGCAACGACACTACCACAAGTACAATATGAGAGGTACTTGAAAAGAAGAAGTAGCAGGATCTGGTCTCGAAAGCCAGAAAACGGTGACGATGGGATTCTATGCACAGACCACACATCACTCAATGAAGAAGCCACTCTTGCCGGTCCTAGCCCTTAGAAGGCTCTTGCGATAAGAACCTCAGTTTAATTATACCATTTTATTTATATATAATTTTAAATTTTATATATTTATAATGTAATTATACTATATATTCATAATTTTATAGGTATTTATGTTCGGGCAGAGCAGATGTCGATGTATCGGTATCGGTATGCAGGATCCTCAAAATGCCACGTGATACTTTCGAGGTGGTATAATTAATAATTATCATGCAAAATTTGAAGTTTCCATTTGTTCAGCAACAGTATTGTACAATATTGTGTTTTTTGTGTTACATAAGAAGTACTTTAATGTTCAGATTCAACTGTTGAATATTTTGAAGGAAAAGTCTGATAAATCGATGCTTCTAATTGGGGTCACTCAATAATATTAATCAGTATTTTGAACAATTTTTAATTCTTAAAATTTTCAAGCATTGGTAATGGTTGGAAGATGACTTAACAACAGTACACTAAATATCGCAACTATAACAATAGGCAATTAGTCCCAGCGCCCATGCTACAACGTCCGGGAAGATAACTAGCACTCCACTAGTATACGTTAAGTTATATTTTAAACTGAATTTGGATTGGTGATTGGTGGTAAGGTTAGTAAATTAGGTTAAAATTCTCCCCAAAAGAAAATATTTATCTTTGCCTAATGCGGACATTTTGTCTGTTGCTCTACGACATGGGACAGTAAGAGCTTGCCTACTGTTCTCACGCTGTTGCTTTCTAACGGCGTAAAAAATAATTAACATCCCAGCATTCCCTGCCGGTCCGTCCTGCCTGCACCTGTTGGGTGACCTTGGTTTGTTGCACAGTCTCTGCAATGATGAGTCGGCTTAGGCACGAGGATAGGAACAATGGCATTGAACCTTGCTCTCAATACTCCTCGCTGTAGAGGCCGTTGCTTCGGTGCTGCAATATCGACCTATACATCTACTCATATACTGTGAAATCTCGCAAGTTGCTTGCTTCTTTTTAAGAGATTACAATGGAAGTAGCTTTTTTGAAGCAATCAAGGGTAAAATTATTTGTTTACATTCAATATATTTAATAGGAAAGCAATGAAAAAAATACTAACGAAAAGCATGAAATTTAATGGTAAAATATCTGGTCGTTGTGCAACACTGCAAAAATATTAGTAACCGCCCCTGCTTTAAAGGCAGCTCTACAACAACTATGGCTCTGCTTATAAATATAAACATGCTTGTCCTTGTAAGTGAAAACTATATTCCAACAGAAGAGGTAGTACATTGGTAGTACATTCATTACCTAGTCAATACTGCAAGCTGAGGTAAAGGTTTCAGGACACAATAGGCGACTGTCACTTATTTTCTTTTTCTTTCTTAGCCCTTTTCTTCCTCTACACAACACAATGGTCATTATCTCCATGCCTCTAGATCAACGATGCTCAAAGTGTGCTTCTTGGAGCCCTGGGGCTCGGCGATGCTTTCCATCAAAAATCCTTCACCAACCTTTCATACTTGAAAAGTCGCCCCAGCAACATTCGACTTTTGAACATCCCGAGTCCCAGTCGTTACTTACTACCAAAAGAAAGTGCAACCTATCGTGTCGCTGCTGAAAGTGTGAGGTCACCATGGTTTATTTTGAAGTGCAATGATACTGCTTCTGAAACAATAAAACACCTTCATTTCTGTGATACTGTTCTTTGATGTTCGAGTTTTGGAATTTAAAACACATGATTGCACAATTACTCCAGTTTCTTAATGTGTCTTCAATTCATTTGGCTACAGTTGATTTGGTAAAGTGTCAAATTGTAAGTCTGTGTGTTGTGGTGGTGTCGAATATTTGCCAAGAATCGGTGGCTCCCACCAAAACGTTACCAGCCATACACAGGAAACCTTTCCCAAGTATTACCAACTCATGAGAGCACTGTAAAAGAGTACACAACCTGCTTCAGGAGGAGAAGGCAAGGAGAACACCAGGAGGCTGCTCAGTAGGCCATAGATCCACGCCGAGTTACGAGAGAGCAACAGAAGCTGGCTGTGGAGAATCCACTGCAGGGCCACCAGAAGCCACAGGGCCCAAGTCAGGGCCTGACCAGAGGCGAGACCTGTCAAGCCAACCAGCGGGACCAGCACCCAGCCGAAAGTTCCAGCATCCAGGCTCGATCCAGAGATAAGGACTTGCCCATTTGTGGCGCTAATCCTTTCACCCCAACTTCTCTATATAGTGTATTCATACTATGGGAATGAGAGATGCAGTAATAGATAATTAAGGTACTCACGTTTTCCACAAAGCTGTTTTACATTATTTGCCATTAATTTCAGTAGCCACTGCCACCATCATTGTTGGAATTTGTTGTGTTGTTGCTTGGTGCATTTCTGTTGTTTTTTCCTAAATCGCCGCTAGGTGTGTTGCTGGCGCCTGTATGTCTGCGTATATGTTGTCTGCTGTTCACCGGTGTTAATTCCTGCAGTAACGGAAGCCAGGCATGGTGTGCCTGACCACTATCTATGTTCAGCTCATGGTTGTAGTGCATGATGGCGTGTGCTTTGTATTTGACATGTACTTTCTCAATTTTATGGTTGGGGAATTTGATATGCTTGGCAAGTCCAGTGGTGGGTTTGGCAGGTTTTGCATTTGATAGGTCCTGCTGAATTCTCTCACTGATGGGCCTGATGGATCTGCCGATGTAATGAGCCTTGCACTCGTATTCAGCATCATAGTCGCCTGGATTGTTGGGGGAGAGGAAGTACCGTATATGTTTGTTTAGTTCGTCAGCTATTTTGGAGGTTAATTTGTGTGCTATTTGGATGTTGTAGGGGTGAAGGGCTTTGGTAAGGCGGTTGGATGTGGTAGGATGGTAGGGAAAGGCAAACCACTTGGTTTTGTTACCCCCAGTGTTTCAAGATATTTCCGCGGTGCCCTAGTCAGAATGTGCGCTCTTGCACTTGCAATGCCCAATTAGTATGGTTAGGTTGCTTGCCTTAGTTAAAAAATATACACATATTTCAAATTCAGAAACATTTTACATGTAAAAAGTACTAAATAAGCAAATATTGGAACATTTCAGTGAAAACATTTTGCGGCGCCCCTAGAACCCAGCCACCAGGGTGCCGCGGTACACAATTTGGAGACCACTGCACACTCAATACTAATTTAGATCAGGCACGTATCCAGAGGGGGGGCTCGAGCCTCCTCCGAAATGTTTCGATTTACACTAGATAAAATGAGGTTTTTGGCTTGTGTCTGTGAAATAAAATATTGTGATTATAACTTAGAGAGAAATATAATTATCGAGGAAAAGCGGAGAATGTTCTAGAACCCTGAGGGATAACCCTGTTATTGATAATATTGTATGTAAACTTTTCTTGCTCTTTCGGTGTTGTCGCAAGAAACTTGAGCATTATTTAAAGATTTGTCAGCATTTGGAAGTTGCACAACAAAGCGATTCGTTGGATTACTAATTCTCAGAAAAGCTAGAGAGGGAACGTTCTTGAGTAGGAGGTGGAGTCGAACTACAAAACATTTTATGTGCGGAACATTCCACAATATAATATGGATATAAATACGCGGATTCAATTTCACGGTTGGTCTGTACAACAGAATCATTCAGTAAGACTTCAGGAGTAAGTGTGACAGTCGATTAGTGATCAGTCAGTGTCGAGTGACAGTTTTATAAGATGTAGAGATTAGGGGGGGGGGGGGAGAACTAGTGACACATTTTGCTGGAAAGTGCTGAAGTCTACCACTATTACAAGTTCGGGTCCAAAGCTGAAGACATTGCCGACAGTGTAGCTAGTTTCGGATCATGAGCCGAATGATCGAAGGTCTCTTAAAGTAAATATTTCAGCAGTAATGGGCATTGGAGCATATTTTTTTTTTTTTTAAAAAAAAAGGAAATAAGCTGCACAGATCGACTGAAATTCTAAGTTTTGAGTGACGATTTATTAGTGACGGGACCAAGTTTCCTGTATGCAGTCCGAGAGTTTCGTGGGTTAAAAAAGGACTTTTAAGTCAACTGTTTTGGAAAAACACTCAAACACTAACTACCACAAAGGGGCAGCCATGAAGGCCGAAAATTTTTATGAATGTCGAGAAGAGAAAGCAAGAATATGTTGCATATGTGGAAATTTTAGCGGAAAAAGCAAGCTCGACCATGACTCAAAAACCAGGGTCTGTGGCATATACCGTGCCATTCTTTGTCCTACCAAGTGAGCTACCGAGTCACCCTTGGTTTCGCTTCATCTTTTGCTGTCGCTGTAGAGCAATGGCACGGTATGCCTGGTGGAGCCTGCATTTTCCGCTAAAATTTCTGCATGGCACGTCTCTTGTGTATGCCCAACCGTAAGATGTTGCCAGTTTAATTAACAAGCACAGAAAAAGGAGATAGAATAAAACTAAGGGACATTCCCACCGGTTGACAAGATATTTTTCTTCTGTGGTCAACACGAGCTGCCGTTTCAAGGTGACAATGAGATTGACCCACCAGGTTTCACACCGAAGCTACAGGCTATACGTGTCGTTTGAGGATTTCACAAATCGAACACAGGCTTGTGCAGCCTGTCGTGCCGCTACGGTGTGAAAAGTTTCTGTTGATTGGGTCACTCGTTGCAAACGACGTGTGTGTGCCATCGGTCTGAATTCTTCCTAAATCTTGAAGATCCAAGTCACAAGGATGGAAAATTAGGATTTTTGTTAAGGTTACGTTTCGAAGGCAGGCGACAACACCATAAAGGATTATATCCAAACCTAAGAGAACACATTCGAATGGGGCCCTGTGGCTGAGTGGTTAGCACATCGCGCTGCGACGCCAAGGGTCCCGGGTTCGAATCACGCTCGCGCATGGTTGTTTTTGAATGACCATTCATCAGTTTCATCACTCATCCCCATCTTCGCAAATTAGCCAAGAGGCACAAAACGCGAAGTAAAATAAAATAAATCAAATCAAAACATTCGAATGGATTGTCCATTGCATAAGAGCTTCGTGAAACGGACACATACACATACTGAGATCGTTTCGGCACAAACACAACGTTCGTACATTGCAACAGAGGAGTCGAGTGATAAAAAATGTCCCGATATCACGTTCTGAAAGAAAAAAAAACAGCAGCTTAAACAGTGGCAGATTTAGGAGACAGTTGCTCTCCATTTTTGGCCCCGTACTATGGCTCTTTAATGCTAACCTTTGTCTACCAAGAGAAAGTAAACTTTTCTTGCCCCCCCCCCCCCCTCCGTTTTGGAACTGAATCGCCACCATCGACCTTAAACCTTGCAACGTTCTATCTATACCCCTGTAAAAAAAAATGATGTTTAGCCCCCCCCCCCGAAAAGAATTTCTGGATACGTGCCTGCTTTAGATGATACATATATGTATATGACACACAAAAAAACGCACAATATTCAATCACAATGCCTACAGTACATTCCACCCCCTGTCGAAGCAATTAAACTCCCCTTCGTTCACAAATCTTGAGAGCTGTTGACCTTCGATGCAGATGCGAAGGGAATTTGCATGATGACATCAAAGCCACAGATTTCTGTCTAAACGGGAGGCCGAAATAGGGGCATTGAAGATACAGATAAAGAAGCCCTCTATGAAAGAACTTACAAAGTCTAGATAATCTTCTAAATACTTGCATCTACTTAGGCTTCAGCTCATAAACAAGATGAGCGAATGTGATAGTAATAGCTGCTGTTCATGTTCTGTGGATTTATTCTTAAAGTTGTGAGCTGTCTACATTTTCACTTTTCACTGGAAACAAAGGTATGACTTAAGATGACCGGACCCCTCTCCGATTTTCTTCATATTTGACATACTTACTAATTGAGGCTTGCCAATGACGAATCTGAAGTTAAAATTTGTCGGAAACGTCTAGAAATTGCAAAATAATTGCTAACCATTGACGCTAGCCACACGAACCACTGACCTGTGGTTAGGTTAGTTTCGGTTAGGTTAGGCAAACATAGTTAAAATTTCGTGTCGTGGTAGTATCAGAAATTTCGCGAAAATCGACGGTTTTCATTCCGAAAACTAACGACTTATTTTCGCATATTTTGCAATTTTTAGACGTTTCCGACAACTTTTAACTTCAGATTCGTGATTAGGAGGCTTCAATTAGTGAGTATGCCAAATATGAAGAAAATCGGAGAGGGGTCCGGTCATCTTATGTCGTTCCGAAACAAATTACCTAATTTTTTTTGTCTAATGTCAGGGGGGGCTGACGGGAGGTCCAGGGGGTTTCAGCCTGTCTGGCTACGCAGCCATGATCATCGAAGAACAAACTGCCTGCAAAAATGTATTTCGTTCACCACATGAAGTAAATTCTTTGTGAAACCGCTAATAAAAAGGCAGAAAAGATACCTGCAAGCTTCCTCAAACGTGATTTCAGCCAAGATGTGAAGATAAACAAACTTTATACTGTTCTGTGTCTTGCTGCTGACGCGTATCACACCAGCTGCGCAATGCCCCCGCCTCCTTCTTGAGGTTGCCCCACTGGCCAAGATGTTTATCCTCGTTTGGTAACGTGTAATAAAGTAATAACACGCTAATACGATTCATCTTCACCTATCATTATACACTATGCCACGTCCTCTCACGTAAGCACCTACCAGCTTAGCACAGGGGAGAGACAATGAGATACCTCTGGGCACAGACCAAGGTTACCAACGCTAAGAATATATGAAAGGAAACAACAGATTTAACCCACTACTGAGGGTACAATTCGTACTATATTCTTGATTAATTATATACAAATATTAAATATCTTTGAAGTCTTTTCGTACAGTAATTTTCTTCTAATTTTATTTTTTATTAATTCTAACCAATCTTCTTCGAGCTTCTTCTTCTTCTAATCAATATGGCATCTTCTTCTTATGGCCTCTTCTTCTTATGGCATCTTCTTCTTATAATTAATGTGGCATCTTCTTCTTACAACCTCTTAATTAATATGGCATCTTCTTCTTATAATTAATGTGGCATCTTCTTCTTACAACCTCTTAATTAATATGGCATCTTCTTCTTCTGATCAATATGGCATCTACTTCTTCTGATTAATGAATTTTCTTCTTCTTGCAATTTATAATTAAATTGCCTTCTTAATAATGCTGCTTCTTCTTATAATTAATAATGATTCTTCTTTTTATAATTGCTGAGGCTGCTTCTTCTTGCAATTAATACATATTGTGTACTTTTCTTCTTTCTTTTCTTTATCGATCCCTTTCAAATTGACGTAAATCTTAATAAAATCGATCTCCCAGACAAACAAAGAGAAAGGGGTTAGTTAAAGATCGCCGCCTGGCCGGCGCTAACCTTAACTTGGAGCTACAATGTATGCGCTTCCAAAAGTGCTTGGGTGCTGCCGTGAGATGGCGCTACACCTGGGACAAAACAACCCAAAAGCCACACGAAACTCTAAGTTCGTGGGAACCGAAAAAGACGCAAAATCGAAATTACAATTCGACTTCATTACTTTTGTATATTAATCACTTATGCCATTACTGAATGATAATTCCCCTTTTCTCCTTATTTATATCCTGTTATTATGTTAAATTTATTTATTTATTTCCTCATAATTAGTATTAATATATACAATCACTATTTCATCATATCTGCTCTTTCCGTTGTCTCTATTTACAATCGTATAAGTTCTCCTGGGTGGTGCCATCTCTTACCCACTTTCTAGACTGCTTTATGCATCACCTCATATAACCGTTGTTCCTTTTGCATGCTGCCATCTATGATCCTTTATTTCAAAGAATAACAATGCAGTTTGTGTACGTGACAACTACAGGACACTTCACTAAAAATACAATTACAAGAGGAAGGAAAAAATAAATCCTCTCACCTTCTCCTCCCCCATGCACACGTATTCCATCCAACTGGATGTTGAAAATATTCTAGACATTTGATGTAAAGAGAAATTGTCGAAATGCCAAAGGAAACTCGCATCACCATAGGATTTTTTACTTTTATATTTTTAAAAAGTCTGGATGGCCCTCTAGGCGCATCTATCTATTATCAAAATGTTCATTTCACTTTGGAAAAATACTAGCTTCGTTTCTCCAGAAGTTGGCAGAAAAGTAGATAGTACCTTTTTCACGAATTACTTCCCCAACGGGTCTTACAAATCCGTCGTATTTAGCGACTTATCTCTGAAGATGGCAACTGTGTCAACACTGCGAAAGTTCCTTCGCTGTGCCAGGCAAAAAAGGGCACGGCTGGTGTCTTATGAGCTAACCCCACCCCCTGCCACGTTCTTCCCGGCTCATGGTGGAAATGTTACTCGCTGAGACTTCTCCAACCCTCTGCACGTGTTTCAACTTGGTTAGGCCAGCTCTTGGGTGGCGCGGACCGCTGCCTCGCCGAGGGTACGAAACAGCCGGCGATGCAGTGAGGAGGTTGGGGCGGTTCATATCTAGTCTGTGGTTGGGGTGGTCGTCACGTCAGCTTGACCAATTGCAAGATTCGAATCTCCTTGTCTGTAAACTATAAATGCATTAATTTAACAATACTTGGGCTAGGTATGCATTTCTTCTGAGGGTAGTGCCATGGCACGGCGGCTCTACTTCTTGAGCCGCCGCTGCTTTAAACACTATTAAATGGAGTTTTCATTGTTTCGTGCAGCTCGCGGGTATATTCACTAATATCCATATGTGTAAGTATTATGTTTAGTGCAATTGCAAGTGTGATAATACAATATTTAGGACCATGGAGAGCAAAAAGGACGCAGGCCTGACCAACAGGACGTTCCGGTCATGGAAAGAGGGTAAGTAATATGAATCCATGTAGTGCATTTTTAAAATAATGTACTTGTGTGATCTTAGTGTAAAATATAGTACGAATGGTATGGTGTATTTAGCACGTCGTATCGTATGAAGTTTCTGAAGCACAGGTTCCGGGTTCGAGTCCCTGGCCCGGCATGCTGTTCCTTCGTTTGTGTCCCTTCATTATTTTTATCAGCATTCTTTCTCATTGATTGATTGATTGATTTGGTGTTTTTAAGTCCACTTTATGCACAGTAAGGCTAATCGGGACTGGACCTACAGTTTAAATTGGGATCCGAAACACTATGGGTAAACATTTACTATCCGTCGGACACCTATAACTTCTTCGTTTCGTCAATTTTTGACATTCGTACTTACCTATCTGCTTCGCGGAACATTCCTTCACCTTACGACTACTTCTTTCTCGTAGTCTTTTCGCTTGCCTGAGACACAATATGGCGCGTACACCTTCCTACATAATCGCGCGTCGTTTATGTGTTTTGTAGATTTTCATTCGTTATGCAGTGTTTCAACCTTCCGAGCCCAAGAAATATCCGTGAACAAAGCTCATCTGATATAATTTTTTAAAAAACTTTTTCGCATTGTTTTACGAAGAAAATTGTAATGCTTCGTGGCGCTATCCGTGAATGGTTTTTGGGGCTATCCGTCCCGGAATCGGTGGGAAATTTAAACTAAAAAATTATTTTCGTTTGAAATTTTTGAGTCCAAATTTTCCACCGATTCCGGGCTCCGCCCCTGCGGTAATTGACCTACCGCTACCGCGGCCCCGCCTCCGCTCCGCTCCGGCTACCCGGCTTTATCTATAGAGTCCCTGTTAAAGGCATGTTAGAAATTGGCCGGAGTCACCTGCCCCCAAATGAGCCCCAAACTTTTAAATTTGAAGAAATCCGTTTCCAGGATACGGAAAATTTACCTGAATTTCACCACGCATCAACGACACGTCATATTAGGCATATATCCACAGCCCATTCCTTCTAACAAGTAGCTTACATTCACTGACACATTTTCGACATTCCTTTCCTTTCTTCACGATCCCGTGTTCAATGAAATAAAAAAATCCACTGGATCTTCCATACCCGGTACGAGTTTCACCGCGCATCCACGACACGTCATGTTTATAACTTTCGTTGCAAACACAGACAGTTCCAAACACTGGATACCCAATGAACATGAACAAAACACAATCACGACGCGTGATGATGTACGAAGGTGTACGCGCCAAACGCTATTATTGTCCGTCGCAGAATTAATTTTCAACAAATAACATGATTTTCCGCTATGAAACATTCCCTCCCACATTACACAAAACACCTTCCCGATGTTAGACAATGCTACAGGAACTTATTAAGGTAAGTAGTTTCTTCTGTAAGAATGAAGACATCTGTTTGAGGAATAGTAAATTAGTACTCCACTATGTGCCTCCACCGGGTAAGCAATCCTTCTCATCGCCGGGATTAGTATAAATAGGTAGAGGAACGACGTAAACAGAGATAAATATAAATACGTCGTATGAGTGGACTGGAGAAAGTATTCGTGAAACCTTTGGGAGATTAATTTCGGAATGCTTACTACGCGGAAATTATAAAGATGCACGTCTATTGTATACTAAGCTGAGAAGCTCCTTACTGTAAGCAGTGCGTGGGTGTCTTATCTGTCCAGTCTGAAGGTTTCAAATAAAGTTTCGACGGTACACTTTCGAGAAAGTGAAATATTTTTCCATGGTTTATGAAGATTCTGTTGTTCATGAACGTTTTCAGTTGTTCTTAGCACCCAACACGACATTCCACAACAGCAGCAGACGGGACGTCGCCTACCGTTTCATAAATGTATTATAAAATAAAGTAAAGGACCGAAAACTTAACGAAACCAAAATAAAAGCGAAATAATCGTTAGGAGTGTTAGATTGATTGGTGTTCATAATTTTACGTCAGTAGGTTAGGTTTGGTGATGATAGCAATTTTCAACGTTATTATTAAGTTAGAAGTGCCAAGTTTGATGGTGTGGTCTTTTGCACATGTGCAAACAACCGGTTTTTACTAGAGTGCGCGTCAAATCTCCTGCATATGGCCTTGAACGGCTGAACAGCACCAGCGAATCACAGACGTGCGGCGTTGCCTTGTTCCGTGACAAGGCGTTTCGCTCAACCACGCTGTTTCTTTTCCGTGTGAGATTTCGACATGGCACGGCTGCAGTGCGCTGCTATTGGCTATCGCCATATGCAGGAGATTTGACGCGCACTCTAATAAAAAAGGGCGAAAGTACTCCGAGGTGGCAGGGTTTTACTTACGCGGACCATACTTTGGGATCGAATATCGAAAACATCGAAATCTGTCCATTAAAAAATATCAACGTATAATTCTCGAGGGAGTTACAGTGAGACAACGGCCCCGTCTCGACATTGTGAGATAGCAGCTTAATTCATTATGGCTCCTAAAAGGAAGTGCAAGTTTATTGATAGATTTAGAAGTGTAAAAGTTTTCTGTATGCCATGGTAGTAGATATTACATAGTGTGCAGATAAAAAAAAGCAACCCTTCCAGGCGCTCGTACTTCGGAAAAGCATACCAGCTTCTTTCCAAATGTTAAGCGACTCGATAATCAGAATTACGTATGAAGTAGCTGAAAGTACTAGCACACGTAGGGGTTTTTTCGTAGGGGGCTGGGATTGTAAAGGTTGATATTACATAACTGCATTTTGAGAGGGCAATATTTCGTAATTGCCATTACGTTTTAAAAGTTGTTGAAAGACAAAAATGGTAATTGGAGTTCACTTTAAGGAGGTTTGCCTTTACCACTTTGGTTTTTCGACTTCTTTACTGATTTCATTTGAATTTTTTTTTCAAATTTTCTGGAGGGCCTGTAACCCCATTATAGCTTCCCTCCTGCGTACGCCAAGCATAAACAAAGTGAACTGTACTTCAGAAATCGTTAGAGGATTATAGAGAATTGTTTTCTCAGGATAAAACCAGATACTTTGTTAAACGTTTCAGTTTATCGGTAAACTGGATAAACCACGATATGTGTCCAATATAACTGATAGTTCGAACCATAAAGCAAAAAAAGTTTGGTGCTGAACATTGGTATGAAAATAAGAGTACTACAGTTCAATAATCTTCAGGGGAAGACGTTAGATATGATTACAGATGAACTTAACAAGTATACGCTGACCAATAAAATCATTCCCCTCTCTGCGGATAACAGTAATACACAGAAACCCGAGGGTTCGCGTTGTGTTGCACTCACTTTACACAGTTCTGACTTGCCAATGGGCTTTCAAGTAATTGTTTTGATTTAATTTTTGTTATTTAGCGTCGCTTTTCTTCCATTTGTGGCTAATCGCGACAATGAGGAGTGGTTGTATGATGAAATTGATGAAGGGGCATTCACAAAGAACACCCATGCTCAGTGCCATAGGCGGATCCAGAATTTTTTTGGGAGGGTAACAGAATAAGTCCATGAATAAGCATATCGAAAGACGTAAGATTGGAAAAACAGTGTGTAGCATTTTCTACATATTAAGTGCAGTCATACTGTGCTATATCGCGATTATTTAATTTAAAAATTTGCAAAGCTTGTTGTAGGTGTACTTTGTCCCCAGGTAATCTCGAGACGGCCTACAGTTTAAAATGGGATCTATTTCTCTGCACCATGTACAGCCACGGACACTTCTGGGTTGTAACAATTCTATTGAAATCGAATGGAACCATGGCAACCCAGAAGTGTCCGTGAGTGTACATTCGTTGGAAATCGAAGCTGGGACTTCTTGAGTACAAGGCACAGTGCGAATTAAGCTTTTGCTTTGGGTGGCGGGGGGATGCCCACACTGTGGCGTATTTGTGACGTAATTTCGGGAGGTAGGTTTTCCTCGGATATACGAATTTGTACAGTCAACGGCAAATATAATGGTAGGCAAATGGTCCACCGTTATTTTTCATTACGTTTAATTCTACATCCTGTGTTGTTTTAAGAAATGGAATTATAAGGTGCGAAACAGGCATTGCCCTCTGCTGATTGACGTCTTTATTTCAATTCATTATCATCATATTGTGCAATACACAGCAAATGAAAATGGTGATGCACAATTCACCTACTGATTCTCTTGCCGTTGGGTGTACATGTTAGCAGTCAGTAAAGTAAATTACTGCCTTGCGCTTCAAACTACTTTAGAACATACTTTAGAGTTCTAACCTAGTTTATTAAATCATATAATATTTACACGTAATTTAGGAACAGTATATTTACATTCAAAGAAAACCCAAACTAATACACAAAAAGAGCTAGCGAACTAGAACTTGACGAAATTTGTATTGGCAAGTTCAGAGTTAATGTCCACCTTAAAAGTTAATACATCAATCATAAAGAAAAGATAAGGAAAATATCAACATTAGAGAAAAAAAGAAAAAGTTCTCAGATTCGTTCGGCCCTTCCAAGTCGGCACAGATTCCTTTTAAGTAGACCGTTACTATAGCTCTCGCCACAAAAACAGTCCAGTCAAGGTCGAAGCTTCCCTTTGCCTCCTCCACACCCTTGGCCCTCCAGAGTTGCCACACTTCTTCTAAGTTGTTCAGTCAACACTTCGCGCGTTGTACGTATACGGTTGATTTCGTCGGTTGAAATTGTTGCTCATTGGCAACACTGCAGGTGGGTGGCGTGACCTTGATTGGACTGTTTTCGTGGCGAGAGCTCTAGTCGGTTTGAAATAATTGGCATGCCGATCAGCCAGTCTACACAGGCCGACGACACGTATCCATTCGTTCGGCCTTGCTGATCGGCATAATAGCTCATATTTTTGTGTTGCGACAAACAATTGTATCTTTAAACACACGTTTCATAATTAAAAACAATTTCTATTATTGACATGACACTTGTTGGCAATTTCTGCCTTAACAACGATATTCGTTGCTAAGTTATGTTTGTTGACAAAATAAACCCGATTTCAACATAAACAAGTTTTTAAATTAAAGCATTTGCTCCACAGGTTTGATCTTTGCATAGCGAAAAGTAGCTACCAGTATTGCACAGCAAAGAATGTCACAAATTAGGCAACGATTGAAACTTGGAATAACGCTACAACAGGAAGTAGAGAAGTGTAGACATTTTACAAGTTCGGTCACATATTGTTACACTAGACACATCACCAACACTGGGCTTGAAGAAATCAACAGTAAAACTAAATATGAAACACAAAAGTTGTTTTGATCCTACTACTGATACGTAATATAAAATATGAGCAGAGACAGGGATAATGAAAGACTAGTGGTTTCAATGTATGAATAGGTTGCTTTACTTAAGTGCAAGAGGTGCGTTATTATGTGGTGTGTTTGGAAAGAATGAGTAATAAAGAGATGGAAGTAAGCGTCAGCATGAGCTAGAATGCGGAATGGTGCGAGTGCAAAATGTGATAAGGGTGTTGACATAGAGAGGTGAATGGTCGTAGTCTTGGTGGAAAAAGAAGAACGAGGTGGTAAGGGTGTTGACGTAGAGAGGTGAATGGTCGTAGTCTTGGTGGAAAAAGAAGAACGAGGTGGTAAGGGTGTTGACGTAGAGAGGTGAATGGTCGTAGTCTTGGTGGAAAAGAAAGAACGAGGTGGTGAGGGTGTTGACGTAGAGAGGTGAATTGTTCTAGTCTTGGTGGAAAAGAAAGAACGAGGTGGTGAGGGTGTTGACGTAGAGAGGTGAATGATCGTAGTTTTGGTGGGAAAGGAAGAACGAGGGTAGAGCAGTTCGATTATAGTCGGCAACGACATAGCATCGATTCAGGAGAAGGTCCTCCTCACACATTCCAGGTAAATTATACCAACCTAGCACTTAAATGTGAATCTGTCTGTTGCATCAGTTATTAGAAACGTAGGAATAAATGGCGGTAACAACTTTTCTCTTTACATACAAGACAATCATTAACAACATTAATTCAGAAATAGGATTTTGTCGAGTTCCAAGGCAAATGCCAACTGAAATTGTTTCACCTTTTAGAATTCTTCCTCATACTTAAGGCTGGTTTACATTGGTTCAGTGAGCGGGAGAGTTACTGGCCTGTCTCCTCGACTTGACCATTATGTGGCGAGTAGCTGTTTACACGTTTTCTCCTCGAGTATAGAAAAATGGGATAGTGGCTGCAGTTGTTTGGTGCTATTGTGACAGAATGAACCCATCTACGTCGTTAGCGATTACAAAAAAAGTAAGCTCTCAAACGGTTCACACACTTTTTTTAAAGAGAAATGAATACAATAATGCACGAGGACATGTCTATATTGCGTCTCAACCTTTCAAAATCAGTATGGGTTAAATGGAGTGCGGCGTTGACAGATCAAAAAACGGAGGCGCATCGAGTCGCTCTTAATCGCTAATGATTGCTACTAATTTACTTCCTTTATATCGTACAGGAAATCTTCAAAATCTATGTATTTGATGCATTTTGGGAAAAACGATAGTTACCTCAAGATTTGCATGTAGTGTTGCCCACGAGACGAGACGAGACGAGACTTTGGTCTGTCCCGTCCCGTCTCGTGAAAATGCTGTCTCGTCTCGTGTCTCGTCTCGAAAATATTCGTTTGTCCCGTCTCGTGTCCCGTCTCGAAGGGTTCTGTCTCGTCTCGTCTCGTTTTGTCCCGTCTCGTCTCGTAAAATTGATCCGGGATATCATGCCAACAAAAGTCAAAAGTAGCAGAAACGCGAAATATTTTTCCGGAAAGTGGGATAATGCTCCAAATAGTTTACCCATTGCGTGGTGAGAATAAATAAGGTTTGTTAATCATGAGGACATTAATATTAAAAATGCGGTTTGTTGGTTACTGATTGCTAGGTATCTTATGAAATCTACCTTGTGGTTCTTCTCGCTTCATACAACTGTCTATCCATCGTACATTTATACCAAGTTTGTTAGAACCTGTCCAGTTTCCCGCGCTAGCGATCGCTCGACAGTTTTGGTGCCAATGAGAAACGAGAAAAAAGTCGTCTGCTGGGCAGCGAGGAGCGAATGGAAGCCAGAAGAGAGGAGCTTACGTAGACGTTGTTGCCACGTTGCGTATTTTAATTTGCTGCCTGGCTTTGGCTTTCCCCAGCACGGAGTTCAGGCGGTCTTCAGCAGCAACACCGCTTGGTTTATGCTAGAAAAGCCAGCGATCAGCTAGTGCGGGAAGCCGGACAGGTTGTAACAAACACGGTATAAGTGAGTGCTCTTTTTCATTACTGCTATACCTTTTGGAAGTCTTGAAATGTTTTCCAATAGACCTTCTTTCTTTCTGAATGTCGAACTTCCGTACACTATGAAAATGTACATTTTTTCTTTCAATTCTAAGCTTGGCGCTCGGGAGCAACAAAAAAGTTTTTAAATGTGTAGTACGAACAAAAAAGACTATTTAAAATTTCAATATTTAGTATATTACAAATAGAAAGCATTTATTGTTCTTAATGTTGTTAAACATCTTCTATGACATAAGTTTCAACAAGTGTTTCTTTGTGATATTGTGCTGTTTCTTATGCTCAGCTTATGACGCACATACTTCTTTGTTTTCCCTTTAGCCTATAAGTCCGGTACCACCACCGCTTGATCTAATTTATCCTTCGGCAGGCACGCATCTAGAAATATATGTCGGGGGAGGGTGTCTGAGCCAAGTGTTTCAGTAAAAATGATAATAATAACATTAACGACAACAATTAACCAAATGTTTAAATTAATGTATTAATATAATTCATAAGTCTATTCACTTGAATATGTAAATTAATCAATTCTATTATTGTTATTGCATGACATGTTACAAAGATGGTAGAAGAATAGTAATATAACAGCACAAATATTAGCTAATAACTACCTTACGTGTAGTTAAGATCGTCAAAATCTGCATAAAAACAGCTGTCCTGGCAAGAAAATTAATGTCAAAAAAGGTGATGAATTGAATATTTGCTGAATTACAAAAAAAGATGTTACATCCAGTTGACGAAAAATAAAGTTCCTGATTAATATTTTATGCTCATTATTATAAGTAGTAGCGTACATAAAACTTCATTGATACTGTCATTCAAAGCAGTATGATCCCAATAGAATCCTTGTTTTCTAGTAAGTTCGGCAGGAATATGTAACCCTCGATTATGCTAAACAAATATATTTTATGTTTAGCTAGAGCAAGGCCCTAGGAGGATGCAAGAAGCCTTTCCTGCAAAAGTGTATGTTTTACGAAGCGAAGAAACGTGACAAAACCACCACGTATGGAAGGCAAACCTGGATTAAGTTTATATCGCACGTTTACAGAGCCGTGCCTCCTGAAGTTATAAAAATCCCAACTTCAATGATTCTTTTAGACATGCTATAGTTGAAAAAAATATGTTTAGATGCACCCAAAGTGCATCATTATCATATTATGCATATAACGTGTTATTAGAATCAACATATTTGTGTAAATTAGGTGCCTCCCCTATGGCGTAGTAATAACGTCGAGGTCTTGTAATGAAGGGTCCTCGCGTCGATACTCAATGGAGGCACAAAGTGGATCGGATCGCACTTTAAACTGTAGGTCGGTTCGCGATTTAGCCTATTTGCGAATCAAGTGGACTTAAAAAAAAACAAAAAAAAAAACAATATCAACCTTAAGAATATTAGAATAAACTAATTCACCCGCAGGTAAGTCAAATTTCACATATCCTTCTTCATCTTCGTTCATAGACTTCCTGCAATACTCTTGTGTTGCATCGCACCAGGTGCGAAAAATGTGAAGTTATTATTTCCCCGTACTGCGTTATTTCTTTTCATAACAGTAAGGCTAAATTCTCGTTTTATCTGAACTTTTAAAAAATGTGCAAAATACGTCTCTATCTTTAAACAACCACCCTTTCCCATGTATTTGTAAAATAATCCCACTCTGTCTCAGAAAACCTCTTCCTAAGAATAAATGAAGGAAACAACTCTCAAGTCTCAACAATTATAAATTTTTGCTTAAATTTCCTATCATTTATACAAACAGTAGCACATATCACGTCGTTTGGTGCAACACTGTCAACAGCTAATGTTACTTTCCTCGTCCTAATAAATTTACTTCCAACCAGTGACGGCGCCAGGGAAATTTGACTGGGGGGGAAGGCTGGCAACAAAATATTGTAAGGGGGCAGTCACATTAGAACGCCCGAAAACACTACACATGTATATATTTATATAATAATAATTATAATAATAATAATAATTATTATTATAATCATTATTATATTCATGTATGGTGTTTTGTGTGTGTCTTTTATTTAGAGTGGACGTTTACTGCCTAAATTTACTTCTTGATTACGAGTTTATCTCCACATGATTCGTTTTAATAAAGACATTAATTCTTTTTTATTGGTAAGTTGCGTTGTCTCTAGTGGCCTATTTCAGTATTGAAAGACATTCATAATTTTATAATTCATCGTCTTTCTTGAGATGAAACTACTGATATAAATATTTAAGTTATAAGATAATAATATAAATGATGAAAATAATGCTTCTAAGAGTTTAATTTTGTTGCAAAATAAACGTGACGTTGGAAGAAATGAATCTTCTTAAGTATTAGAAACAATGTGATTCACTTCCTGTAGGAGAATTCTGCTCTATGTGCTTTGGAGAACACATTGCGCATCTTTGGTACGTCCAGGACTTGACATTTCTTCTCAATGGCAAGAACAGCCAAATGAGGCACTCTGCATCCAGCATCCTGTTTCGAGCAAGCCTTTTCAAAGATTTTAAGGACAACCATCTTCGTAACGCTGAAGAGTTTTGGGCAAAATTTGTGTTTCACCTTTCAGGGAAATGTTATCATAGGATAAAAAATCAGACAAAGGTTACAGTTATCTCATGATTCAAGAAATATTCTGACCCTGGCAATACTTACTCTTACTCTACCACTCCAACGTATGTCTGTGCTACACAATTACAGGCACCTATGGAGTTATTGGGAAGAAGTTCTTCGATTTTGATATGTACGAGAAAGAGCGAACCTGCATCCAATGATTGAAGAGTGGCAAATCCTAATAAGCGTTCTTTTACCTGCCCGCGATATGTTTTGAATCGGATTTTAAGTGTAATTTGCATTTTAAGGTTCACGTTCAATACATTTCCAAATAATATCCCCTCATTAGCTTCAAGAGTATCGAAGAAATTCCCTTTGTTAAAGTTTCCTCAGACTCATCATCTCGAAATTCAAGTCCCTGAATAGTAAGAAACCGCGATGAATCCACAACAACTGACATTGAGCGTCGGGTTTTCTTCGATCACCTTTGGTCCTGGGTTTGATACCCAGTGGAGGCACTTTTAACTGTAGGTCCAGTCCCGATTAGCCTTACTGTGCATTAAATTGGACTTAAAACATCAAATCAACCAACCAACCAACCAAATCTTGGATCAACTTTGAATGTCTTTTACTAATTAGCGTTGTCAGTAACGACCACGATTAGAATAATTTGCCCGTACTACAGATGATGTCTTGCGGTCCTCAAAATATTCGTGATGTTTTAAAACCATCCACATTCAACATTTTTTCCCAGTTCTTAAGACTGGTTAAAACAGGTTAATCTCGGCTATTACAGGACATAAATGAATGAGAAATCACCTATGCCCAGGTCGGCGCTCGAATCTTGGACGAAGCAAATTAATATGGAAATGGAAGCTTGTGTGTCGGCAAATAATACAAAAAACTTGTGTTCACTGTCCCTCTTTCATTCAAAGTCTGCCGTTTTCCTTTTCAGTTTTTCCTGCAAAACTTCCTGTCAGCAAGCAAACCAAATTACAGAATTTTTATTGCCCCTCCCTTGCATCAACTTTCATTCCTACTTTAGGCCTGGATTTATGGCACGTACCCTCTACTGCAGGTCAACCTCGCCCTATGTTTGGTGTTTGCCCCCTGAAGCAACGGTGTCCATTGTTCAAAGCGAAACCTTTGTCAGTGGGGAACGGCGAAAAATAATCTCGGAATACACCCTGGTGGTAAACAAGCTCCCGCCACCCTGACATTGTTGTCAGCTTCCCTCTGAAGTTCGATAAAACTACTTTGTGAAATGTGTTTAATAACGAGTGAAAATGTAGACAGTAGATACTACATGTATTTTGCTCATAAACTTGAAGGCTAAATTTACAGAATAAAAAGAACAGCTACAACATTCCTTCATCTGATTTACAGAAAGGCTAAACTGTACCCACAGTTTAAAGTGGGGTTCAAATCACAATGTGCCTTCACCGGGTATCGAACCCGGGACCCCTTGATTACAAGGCGACGATGCTACCACTGTACCATCGGGGAATCCTCTCATAGAACAAAGTTTCCTTCTAAGACGATTATACAGAACTTAGTGCACTTCCTTCATTTGAAATCTATTCTATATTAGCCTCAGTATTTCGTTTTTACAATCCAAGGAATAGTATTCTCCTTAAATAAGAAATAAAGAAATAAAAAAAAAACATTAGAAATAATCTTCAAACGGACGTAAAATAATCGAATCCAACCACCTGCAGAATGCCTGAGGGAAACAACAAGAATTTTCTCAACAAAGACATATCCTAAATTTCCATAACATTCTAATAATTTCGCAACCCGTGCAAATAATCATGTGGTAAAATCTTGTCGTGGTTCCCTGTAAACACTAAAATCACAAAATTACTTATTTCCATATTTCCCGTATTTTCTCCCCCTCTTTAGCTCTCAGCTGTTCGGAGTGGGATAATGCAAGATTATTTGGCCCTAATCATCTCCTTCTCTTAGTCTTGCTTATATCTTGGACTCCTTAATAACTTTCCCAACAACTCCTTATGAATTTGTACTGCCATGTTTCCTACAACGCTTTTCCTACTTCCTAATAACAATCACTTCTGTACACCCTTTGATGTAAAAATTAAATAATAAAAATAAACCATATCCGTCGGTCCGTTTATCTTTCCAACCTATAGAGCTGAGACTATTTTTACAAGATAAACCTCGGACGCAGACATTCCACGATCTTTTGGCCTCTCCTTCCACCTTCTCTACCCGCCCTTTTACTTGATGTTATTCAGAATTGTATTAGTATCTGGAGTACTATTGTAACATAAAGTTATTAACCTGGAATATTTTTTTTTAAAAAAAATGGGGAGTAACGCTGTGTTTCGAAAGAGTATAGGAAATAAGTTTAGGTATTCATTCATGCCTCTCTCTAGAATAGTCTTCTTATTTTGACTTAATACACGCTTATCAACGTTTCTAATTGAAATACTTTATTCCAAGCAAACAAGTATTTGCAACTGATTAAAAAATTTGCTTTTATTTTTTCGAGACATTCGAGACGAGACGAGACTTTTCAAAAGCCGTCCCGTCCCGTCTCGTGTCTCGTCTCGAAAACGAGACGAGAAAGGCATTCCGTCTCGTCCCGTCTCGAATTTCAAAAGGCTTGTCCCGTCTCGTGTCTCGTCTCGTTTTCGAGACGAGACACGAGACGAGACGGGACATGTCCCGTCCCGTGAGCAACACTATTTGCATGTAAAAGTTTATATTTCGACGTAACTATTTAGTACTATTTTACATGTGTAACTATTATGCGTTCTTTACCTCGAAGTTTACCAATACTGTGTCTTTTTCCAACTTTTCTATCCATGTAACTTACATGCAATCCACAATTATCACACAGCCCACTGCACTTCCTACGAAACGGGGCGCGCAATGAATTTGATACGCGAGACAGCCCGCGTAAACAAACTACGATTCTGCAATAAATAATGGTGCTGTGGAGTAACAATGCATTCTAAAAATAACTTCAAACAATAGTCAACACTTTTCTCGCTTGGTCTGCACGTTTATCGCTACAAACCGAAAAGTTTCTCGCTAACCAACTTTTTCGTGTTACGGTCTTATGATTTATACAAAATATGGAATGTATATATATATATATATATATATAACTCTATTCGTAAGCAAATTAATTCACTCAGGCGAAGAATATCATATTTACAAACACCACAGATCCCATAGAAAAAAAAAATTGGCGAAGTTGATCAAGTGGTTTCATATTTATGGCTTTTGAAGTATTTACTAAGAAAAATAAGCGTTTTGCAAAATTCCATAATTATGGAAATTTCAGATCACATGAATTTATGACAGGTTATATAATGCCGTCAGTAAATAGAGCATAAAAAACTCTACAGGATAATGATTTCACTGTTTGAAATTTATGACTTTTACTTTTTGTAAATTTTGTAACATCTGGCAACGCAGCGGTGGTAGAGAAGGACACAGCTATTGGGAAAACTCGTGTATTAGAGAGAGAGAGGGAAGTACACCATTTACTTCCATACTGACTTTTAAGGTTGAGACAGTCTATAGAAAGAAAACCAAATTCCTTGATTTTTTATTTTCAATTGTTCTTGGTTGTACGTAGATCCTATTTTTTTTATTTTCAATTTCACTTCTCCTACGTCAAACATAAAGTCCCACCTGCTGCACTTATGGCCTCATACTCCTGTAGTTTCTACAATTAATAAGCAAACTCACAACACTACCACAGCACAGACTCTATACTCTCCTCAGAAAGCGTTTACCTTGATTGGGTGGTCTGTTGAGTTTATGCACGTGTGAAGAAATCGATGGGGGAGAAAGCAACTCTGGCTCCAGTACTCTCCCCAGTTGTTTACACGAAGAGAGTAGCTCGCTTTAGAGTGCCACACACGTAAATTTGCCGTTGCGTAGAAACGTATTTTCGTTTCGTCTCCCTCTCTCTTAGCATCACGTGTTCTACCCTGCTCGAAAACCTTCGCTATTGTTGCCATATTGTCATTCCATTCCTGGACACACTCGCGCGAACTTCATTGAAAACAATTGAACAGCGCTCCAGCTCGCGGTTCCCACCGGTCAGCAGGGACGGCAATGTGGCAATATAGCACGGCGTAGTCGTTGCTTCTTTTATGCAGTGCATGTTCATTGGCTAGCTAGTAACTAGTGTTGCCAACTGTAATAATGAAGCACTATTTCTGTCACGGAAGGGGAAAGCAGGTAAAGTGGCGGTGAGTTTTGTTGGATTGGAAGCACCATATTTTTATTTTATACTAAGTATTTGACCGGTTTGACGTTGTGTGCGTGTATTGCGTGTGTTTATGTAAAAGTGTGTGTTTGCTAATGAACGTTAAATTCCATAATGCCTCCAGTTCTGTCGAAGTTGAAATCAAAAACCTTGCATAGCCAAGCTCGGGAAATTCTAAGCAACGTGCACGAGTTCATGAAGGAGGAAGCCAGTCATGGTGTTAGCATCCCAATAAAGCATTTTGGCAAGAGAGCAGCGAACAGCAGCAACAAATTGTTCATATTTCATAATTTTGGAATTATTCAAAATAAATAAATTATGTGGCTCCAACATCATTTCAACTCTGGCTCCGGCACGTGTTCTTGTAGAAATTGCATAGAGGAGGCTGTCATTTTTTCTGCTTAATGCGATACATATTGTTTTCTGTGTTAAAATTGCCATGCTTTGATGGGTGACCAAGTTCATAGCAGGGCCGGCGGAAGGGGAGGGCGAACCGTCCCATCGCCCAGAGCGGCAAAATTTGAAGAGAAGAAAAAAATAAGCCTATTGAAAACTGTGATCGAGCGAGATATTCTTTTGCGCTGAATAGTATTGAAATAGCATAAGAAGTCTCATTATTTATTTTATATTTTGATGTTTTAGTTAGGAATATATTGATTTTCAATTTTCCGTTGCTGCGTAATGACCGGGGGGGTCGAAATAGAGCGGCATCTGCCGCCACCTCCCAGGGAGGCAAAATGACTAGCGCCGGCCCTGGTTCATAACAAAAGAAAAAGCCGCGCAGCTTATCGTCTAGTGGCAGTATATGTACTTGTTATTGTTGTGGAAGCCGGCGTCCTTTGTAAATGTACAACAAAGGCAACCGACTGTCGCCGATCTCAGAGAGGAAATAATAATACTGCTTCAGGAGGAGCGTTATGGTGCAATTGTAGCGGTTTAACACGTTGGCATGTTATTATCTGCCGTTGCAGTTCCATACCAGTGTATACGGGTTTTGGGAGTGAAAAGTTAGAACGCCACCAGTGCATTAATGCAATGAAAAATAATATATATATTTTTTTATTTTGTTTGAAATCACTCAAATAAGGAATCGTATGAAGAAGTCTTCTTTGCAGCATTTTTGGTAATTTTACTTATGTGTTAGTTCATATTTTGCGAATTTTTAGTCCATATGTATGTAGCTACATACATAGTCACTTGTTAGTACATATTAATCCTAGTCCTGGTATAATGCATGACGTTTAAAACTCAACGTTAGATAGACCTGAATTCTCTAATTTTATTGTTGTACGTAACAGCTGTGCATCGGCGCACCGCAGCGATTTTTCTATCTGCTCCATTAGCAACACTGCTTCTTTAGTTCTGTCGCGCATTGCACGGCAGAATTATCTGCGCTGGACTCTACCTTACTCGTTCCATCTACTCTCCCGTCTACTCGACCAATGTAAACCAGGCTTTAGGAAGGGTTCGAAAGGTTCAAAAAGCAGACTTCAGCTATCTTGTTGGAAGTGACGTCACCTAGTTCAGTTCGGAAGCACCATTCGAGATTGCAGCGTGCAGCATGGATCATTACAGTCTTGAATACGTGACTCGCGAACTTGTTGTTCGCTTGTTTGAAAACCATGAAAGTTGAAAGTCAACCAGATGTTGGGTTTAGTCCTCCTATTGTATGAAAATATAAGTATAAGAACTTTTCAAAATGCTATGTGATTTCTGTGGTGAAAAACAAGTGTTTATAACGCGGAGAAACAGTGTTTTCTTAGCTTTATCTACTGATCGTATTTGGCGCTGCAGTCGAAGTGCAATTCGAAAGATTTTCGCTTCCAGTCCAAAGGCTTCAAGACTGAATTGCGACACCATTTTCGAAAGGTGTTCGCTTCAAGTGCTGTCTTGCACCTTTCGGACACGGCCTTAAATGCAGCGACTCTTGATTTATTGCTTAGCTGTTCTCATTTCGGTACAGAATGAAATACTATGGTTTTAGTGACAATTTTAAACCACATCACAGCAGGGTTGACATGTTTAAAACAAAACTGTTTCAAATATCTTGTTTTAAAAGTTTGAAACACATGGCTTTGTTTTTTCACAAATGTTTAAAACATTTAAAACAAAGTGTTTAAAACCTGTTTTTTTCAGACTTGTTTAAAACACATTTTGGTGCTTGATGTTGGATATTCTCTGGTTATTTGCGTGTTTTGTAACTATGCCTTTTCATTCAATGCCTGTCATTCTGTTTACTATGTTCAGTGGCTGAAAATGTATATTGGATTAACAAAGAAACATATCGTGATGAATACTTACGGCGGGTCACGTTTGAAACACCTGGCTGTTTTATTTTCAGGTGTTTAAAATATATTTAAAATTGAATACTACATGCATGAAACCGTTTTTTTCTGTTTTCCTCACTTAACACACTGCAAAATATGCACATTGTTATTAATGTCAATATTAAGTTGCATTGACGACGACAATGTCGTATTAAAAAACACAGACTAGCTACCACGTGGGTTCAGTGGGGCCTGGCAACTGTGGATTAGTTAAAACTTCTCGAACAGCCTACATGCGAGATTTAAGACTAACATAAATAGGTATTTTTTGAAGTTAGTCAAGACTGACTGATTCGACGTCAAATTACCCAGGCCATGCGATTCAGATTTTAATGAAACTTGGTGTATTTGTTAATACTAACAAGGTATGAACACGTGAATTTTTTTTCTTCTCTAGAACTCATGGTTACTGAGAAACAGGAGGCTAAAGTTTCAGAATTTTGCACACATCGGTCATTGCCGAGGTAAAATCGACATATCACTTTGAATTTTTTTTCTAAAGTTCATAGATATATGTGAATTCTATTTTAAAAGTTGTCATCAAGATTCCTTTGCACTGAGAGTCAGAAAATAATATTGTATTGTAAATAATATTGATTTTTAGCGTCAACGTCTGACGTCACTAAAATTGCATTATCACTAAAAGGCACTACAGTTATCAAGCCAGTTTGTTTTTCAAATTGAAGCTTAAAGAATCTTCTGAAAGGGTATAATATAAAATTAGTGTCTTTCTCACTACTTCTATGAATAAATCTTCATTAAAACAAATTTTATGTAGCGTTATTCCATGCCAAATCATCACAAAAAATTAACATTTCAACCCGACCATTTCAGATTTTCATGAAATTTGGTAGGATGGTAGAAGACATGAAGTAACTTACATATGTAAAATTTTAGCCCTCAGTGATACACGGTATTCATACAGCAGTGTTGCCAACCTTATAACAAATGTAACATCTAAGTGCTTACAAGGTTAAATAAAACAATTCATAACTTTGCTTCCAATTATGGTATAACTTTCATCTTTGGCTTGTTTTGAAGCTAAGAGAACATAGTTTTCACAAAATATACCGGGTGTCCGAGAAGTGTTTGTATGAAAACAAAAATTAACTGTATCCGCTATATGCAACATAGACATGAAAAAATAGTACCAAAATGTTCGGAAACTATTCAAGTTTTTTTTTTTTTTTTTCAGATTTCTGTACCGTTGCAGTAGTGTAGCAGTGCCAGTGTCCAGCAAACCGGAAATGTACACAAATCAGAAAAAGGCTGAGTGTGTCCTGTGGTTTCACGAGAGCAGGTCACAAAAAACAGTGCAGAGACAGTTTCAAACATCGTGCGTATCTGGGGTAAAGAGCCCCCTCATGAGGTGAGGAAGTCGACCATGGGCAACCCGAAGGTGAACGTTTGGTGCGCGCTGCTGCATGACAGAATAATCGAACCATTCTTTTTCTGTGAGGACACCGTAACATCTGGAGTGTATCTCGACATGTTGCAATTGTTTGCTGTTCCTCAATTGCTAGAATACCACCCAGATGTTATCTTTCAACAAGACGGTGCACCGCCACATTGGAGTCTGGAGGTTCGTTCCTACCTTGAACAGACATTTCCTGGAAAATGGATTGGTCGAGATGGACCGACGGCGTGGCCTGAACGATCTCCAGACATAACCCCTTTAGATTTTTCTATGGAGTTATGTGAAAGACAATGTCTACAGAACTCCTGCATCCGATCTTGCAACTCTGCAACAACGGATAACCCAAGTCATCACATCAATCCCTCCTTTGATGTTGGCTAATGCATGGCGAAAAGTTGAATTTCGACTAGATGTACTCCGTGCTACCAAGGGTGCTCACGTGGAGATTTATTGATTTCTTTCCTATTGCCAATAAAACTTGAATAGTTTCCGAACATTTTGGTACCATTTTTTCATGTCTATGTTGCATATAGCGGATACAGTTAATTTTTGTTTTCATACAAAGACTTCTCGGACACCCGGTACCTATATTTATATGAAAATTAGAGGGCTGCATAGTCTGCCTTTTACCCACCCACTGCCCGCTTGCCCGCGAGGACAGGTATACCTGCTCGCCTGCCCACGGCAACGAGTCGACTTGCGTCTTTACCCGGGTTCTTGGTCTTCAAGGCGTGCTGCGCTTACAAGGTAACTGGGCATTCAACAAGACCCGGGCGCCTGCAAAACCTGCTGGAAGGAAACAGCCCTCCGGCAGCGTGTCGCTCCAGGTGTTTCATCACCACGTGGACGGCTACAGCCAGTGTTGCCTACTTACGTAGCTCCTAAATCCTACGAAGTCCTCGGAGGAGCTCTCTCCTCCAAGGAGAATTTATATACTTAGCAATTTCAGTTCAGCGTAAGCAGTTTTTATCTTATTGCCAGGAAATGCACGCAGTATTACAGCTTCATTTATCTAAATGAATGATCGAGCAAACAAAATTCTCCTCACTGAAAACTAATTGTTTTTCATTGCATGGTGCCTTAACCAGGCACGCAGTGGCGCAACCAGAGGGGGCAGGGTGCATTGCTCACAACCTTGGACGGAAATTAAGTCTAGCGGAGGGGTCAGGGTGGGGGTCAAACATTAAAGTACAAGTAAAAACAGGCTAGCAGAATTTAAGAGTAGCAGGGCTAAAGGGTATACTCCTCGTCCTGATTCCAACCTCACTTTACTTCAAAGAAAGTTCCGAAAGATCAGTTTTCCCCCTAAGAACAACATGTCAGATCCACGTGGAGTCCAATAAATCGTCCCTTGAAACCTTTCCCACCAATAGCGTTCGTCCAAGAAATGACAGCTCTCGTCAATTCCACGTGGACTAAATGAGATGTTGCTAATTCAGTTTCTTTAGAGATTTTTGAACGCGAAGTTGCTGTTGCGTTATCTTTGCTTGGTTGTGTTATCGTATTGTGCTACTTTTTTATAGAATATAAAGACCTTGGGAGTATAACCTGGCAGTGAATGAATTGATGTCTAAACACTGCAGGCAAAAGTGACAACATCGCTTTACAGAAAAACAGGTGGTGGCTCGAAACCAGATACGGTTCCGGTCAGCTTCCTCTGGGGTTGTGTCAAAGATGCCGAACTGCTACTACGTTCAGGACTTCAGCTATACTCAAGATGGAATTAATTTTCATATTTTTCTTGCATTTTCATTCCAGACGGCCAACGGCACCTGCAAGGGGGGGGGGGGGAATGGAGGGGTTATTGCAACCCCTTGATTTCAAATTTTACGAAAGTAGAAATATGTTATAAAATATTATACAGTCTCATCAAGTTCAATGCCGTAGCAAAGGGGTAGCAGGAGTCGGCCCTGATCGCCGAACGATCTAAGTGAGAAAAGTTTTAAAACAGAGAATGCTATGGCGGCCCGTGATATTATTTGCTATTAACGTTGGTTTGTTACGAGTTGGATGAATTGATTATGTAATACGTCGCTCCATGTGAAAGAAAATATTGTAGATGGAAATTTTACATGCCATATGTATGTACATTCGGAATGCATTTATCATGCACTTTCTTTCTTTCAAAAACAGTTTGTGTGCTCGTTTTCCATTATTAGCTAATGTGAAATTGACGTGTTGAAAAGAAATATTTCTAATCCTCTGTTTCAACACAAATACGTGAGAACGGACTTCTAACCCCTCTTTGCGTGCCCTTTTTGCGTGATTTATGAGGATAATAATGCCTTTCATGCTACTTTATTACTATTATTGTGATTGTTGTTGTTGGCACGTTTATCCAAGTACTTGAAACCCCCTCCCCAAACGAGGGTAACGGCAATGCCCCTGGCTGGCTACGGCCCTGGTGTTCGCAGTAGAACAGTGTGTTGTTCGACTCGCGACCTCGGCGTCGAACGTGACATGTTTCAGTCCTGTCCTATATCACTATATATACGTATATTGGTTGTTTACGACATATACTTATGGATCCTGTGCCACGGAAAACCTATTTCAATCTGTGTGTGTAGGGGGGGGGGAGTAGCAACATTCGTAAATCTCATTTCATTGGTGATGTGGCTTACGAAGCTTTGAGTTCCCTTTTTTAAGTAGTGAAAATCTATTGCAGTTGGCAACACCCCAGAACGGTGTGGGCGCGGTGCAGTTTCTACTCGAAGCAACTACGTCATGCAGAGGGAGGGGTCTGCAGTTGATGGAAAGAGCGATCTGAGACCTACTAGGTATCGTAAGACTGCGGGTACCCGGCGGGTCTACAATGCCTGCCAGGAACGATCTGGGCAGGTGGTCAGACAAGCTGCTCAAGCGAGGGTGTTGCGCAGGTTGCATGGCATTTCAGGAGTGATGTCTCGCGAACGGGTCTGCTCCAGGTCTTGTGCAGGCCTCTGATGAAAATATTGAAATTTTTACTTCAAGGTCACATCATGTGGTCTTTTATCTTGCA
>NC_139248.1:27930197-28058984 GCF_977018435.1 Lepisma saccharinum
TGATACCCAATGTTGGCACATCGCATGCTGGTTCGGATCCTAGTTTGAGCTTAGATTCAGTGCTGATCAGTCTGTCTGAGCATAAAATGATTTTAAAGAAATTGACATTTTCACTTTTTTTTAAAAAAAATATTTGTTTTGCTCATTTTGATGCTACCAATCATCGACGTAGGACATTTCCAAATTTCCATGTATGCTACCACAATACGAAAATCCATGGTTGCCACTGGCATTTTATTATTCCTGTTGGAAAATTACAAAATTTCCAGAACGATAAGGATAGGTTAGGCATCTTGTGGAGTGGATATACCGGGTGTCCCATAAGTTTGGAACTTATGGTATTTTTATAAAGCCTTTTTCTGTTACAGGTAAATCATGGCACTGACTAAGGAGCGAATTCAGCTTATTTTGCTGGTGAACACTTTGAACACATTCTTCAACTGTGTTGTACTAAAATAACAGGGTGGCTGGCTACTGACCGGGAATTCCTTGAATTTCGGGAATGATGTGTGAATTATTGGCTCCGGGAATTATGCGTGAATTCTACGTGAATTTTTCCCCGTAGACGTGGAAAATTGCAACTTTCATTAATTCAAATCCCAATGAATTTATACATATTTATAAATGTGCTAAGTCAAGTTTAGTGTTTATTTTTATCGAGGAAGGAAAATGAAACTGCATGAAAAATAAAACAGAATTCTCTTGAGCCTTTTACTTTGTTGGTGTCGTTTGCAGAACAATCTATCTGACAAATGGTAGATTATTGCAAGATAAATATTTGGACAAAATTTAATTTTGAGTTTTAAATTCTTATAACAATTAACAATTTTTCGTAGATCTCGTACAATTTGTCTTGTGTTTGTAGATGCATTTCAAGTCTGAGTTTGTGAAAATATCAAATGTAAATGCCGCAACTTAAATTAAATATTTTAAATATAAATATAGTTTAATTGAATTGAATTAGAATTTTTCAACACATTGGAATCATACAGACCATTTATATTGTTAATATATTTGTGTGTGTATTATGTGTGTGGGTGGTGAGAAGCGGTAATACTTAAGGTTAAAATAGAGATAATATCTCCTTGTACCCTTGAATTTTTGGAAAGTTCACCTTGAAAACTGGGAATTATACTTGAATTTTATCATAGTTCTAGAGTGGCCACCCTGAATAAGTTCCTAACATATACTATGTACTTTCGTTATTCTCTTACGGTTCCAGTCCTATGGAACACCTTGTATATCTTACGAGATGTTTCTTTTTTTATGCCCTGTTAGAAAAGTTAAGATCAGTGCTTAACCCTGGCAGTGCTTCTTCTGGAATGATATTGTTTCCATACCATACTATAGCTATTAGAATCTTATCCGACAGTAAAAAATAAATGGCAGTTGCAACCACGAAGCTATCCATGGGATTTCATATCTTTAGGATAGAAAATGCAATTTTTTGAGGGTTTGTAGCATCGAAACGAGGCTTCGAAAAGCAAATTCGTTACTAAGTGAAGTTGTTTCACCATGATGACCTCTACTTACTGTGAATACTGTCGGTGTTGTAGGGCGACACTTTGTATATTTGTATATGTTCAAGACAATTACACAGTCTAAAATTTTGACAAAGAAACTAGCAATACTGCAGCTGTGAAGTGGAAACCAATTTCCTACAGATTTTTAGTCAACGGAGTAAATATAACACCATTAAGCCTTGTTTCCATGATTATGAAAATCTAAGTATGCTGACTGAGGCAGTAATTTATTTTATTAAAAACATAAACTAAACGTAACGTTTCAACCTTCTAGCAAGGTCTTCATCAGACTCTGTATCAAGTACAAAAGTAACATGATACACAAAAAGGGTATTATATATAGAGGTAAAGGTGGTATTATGAGCCCCCATTTTGTTTTGTATTTTTTAAAATTTGATTTTTAACTTTTTTGTTCAGATTCTTATGCTAACTTTAACTACAACATTTCATACAACTACTGTTAAAATATAAACCAATTTGAGCAACTTTAAGGATATGAAAAAAAATAAAATACAAAACAAGTCAATTTGTGGAAAAAAAGTTTTGTGCTGGTAATATGAGCCCCTAGGAAAAAATAATAGAATAACTGGTTTAGAAAAGTGTATGACAAATTAAATCATACAAACAACATTTTATTCATTACAAAACCTTAAAAAATATATTATGATGTGAAATGCCATAAAAGAGTTACTTGCACATTCTCCAAAACTGGTGAACTTGCAGTTCCAGCGCGGTTTGATTCTACAATTGTCGTCCCAGCTGCATTTTGACCATGTTCTTGTGGAGTTTCGGTACCTGTGTTTTGTCCTCTTACTGCATTGTTGGAGGATTTAGGTATTTTCCCTTTGCCTTTTTGCAGGGTTTCCAAATCCAGTACCTCTTGAGAGGAAGATGCAAAGTCCACAGCAGAAAAAAACATTCCGGTTACACGGATATAATCCTGTAACCTGAAACCCATTCACAGCAATGGATCCGGTCTGGCAAGTCAAATAAGCCTTTCCCAATAGTTCGGCAATATCATAGGGTCCAACAGGTCTCCCACTGTGAAGCATCCACTTGCGTATGTTTTCACTGTAGTGATGTTTCAAAGAGCCAAGAAATGTTTTGTCAAGAGGCTGCGGTTTATGCGATGTGTGTGGGGTAAACTTACAATGGATATGCCATTTTCTCGAGCAAGATTCACAATGTCAATGTTTTTGGTGTGGGAGTTGTGGCCATCTAGAATAAGGAGCACAGGGTAATTTTTTGTGGGTTTAATTTTGTCAATAAAGTGCGTTAGTCAGTCTGTGAAAATGTTTGCTTGTATCCATCCGGACGGGTGACATCCACCAATTGCCCCAGGTGGAGCGCCTTTCATGAGAAGCTCAGACATATTTTTCCTAAGAAAAATGAAGATAGGAGGTACAAAAGTTCCCCCTGCACTCATGCAGCAGACTACTGTCACGAGAGACCCCCGTTCAGCAGAACTTAGAACTCCCACTTGTCTTTTTCCTCTCAACCCAACCCAATGATTCGAGGGATTTTGCTTTGAACGACATTAAATACTCTGTCTGCCGGGTAGTTGTGTTTGGCGTACTCGACTTCCAGGATATCAAAGAAATTGTCGACTGCCTTTTTGTTAAAGCCATTTGCTCTTGAAAACGATGTCGCAGCAGGTTTCAAAAGAGATAAAACATTGTTATGACGATTCATTAAGTGGTCGAACCAAACTCTACCAGCTAACCCCTCTTCTGTGAATAGGTGATTAATTCCATTTCTTTCACACAGTTGGTAAGCTACTCTGCGAGCATCTTGTCTGGTAAGACCATAGAATTTACTTTCCATGATACGTAAATACTCGACTAACTCTGTTTCCAGCTCCTCGCCCGTTATAGGTTTTCTCCCTAATGTTGTTAAAGCGGCTTCTTCCTGTGGTTTGTCAACTCGAACAAGTCTTTGAAGAGTAGGTCTTGGAACAAGAAACATTTTTGATGCCTTTTTCAATCCCATATCTTTGTTTCTTACAGCCTTGATCGCCTTAACCATATCTTCAGTATTCCAGTTTTTTTCTTTTGGTCTTGTTTTTTGGACCTAGCACTTTTCGTGGCATCTGAAAAGACAAAGTTGAAAACACTCCTGTAGTGTATATAATATGAGCCCCTTAAAATTTGGGGGCTCATATAGCAAGCACGATGGGGGCTCATTTTACAACCCTCGCCATATTGGAATTGGAACATGCATAACGAATCTTTGTTACTTGCAAAATTACATAGTATCTACACAAAAACAATCTTTTAAACATGCTTTATCCAATGCAATAATGCACTAGGATGAATTTAAATGAATAAGTACTGCAATTAAAAGCAAAACACTTACCTTTCAAAGTTTTTCAGATCGAGAAAACAAAAAGAACACGTTTACTCATAAACTATCAGCTGCAACTGAACGAGAACTCTCTGGCGGCAAAAGGCGTTACTAAATTAGCAGTTAAAATCGTCGCCTCCAGGTTGAGGCCACTACATGAACAGATATTGGGGGGGCTCATAATATATGAATGGCTCATAATACCACCTTTACCTCTACACACAAACATTACTCCCTCCAGACTATTAGAAAGTTGTTAGGAACTTTCTAGCAGGCGGCTTTCACTTGCCAACTGTACTTTCACCTAAAAGGCTAAACACAATTACTTTCATATAGAATGTGGTTGGACTTTTTATCTCACGCTCTTTTTCCTTCATTTTTCTCCCTTCTCCTCTGCTCTTTCTCTCTTGTCCTTTCCACTCTTTCTAACACCTTCTTCCATTCTTTGTTTAACTTAAGTCCCCCATTCCAGTTCATTGTGTCTTCTTCACCTTTCTTCTCTATTTCCTTGGCTTCCTTCCATTTTCTCACTAGCATTCTCTTCTCCCTTCCTATCTGCTTAGCCTCATCCCACTCTATGTCATGTCCTGTTTCTCTCGTGTGTTTAAATATTGCATTTCTCTCTCTCTTAAGTCGTACATCATCCCTATGTTGTTTCAACCTGTCTTTCAGTCTCTTTTTCGTTTCTCCTATGTACACACTCTGACATTCTTTACATTTCACTTCGTAGATAATCCCTTCCTCTTCCTCTTCTCTGTTCTCCTTTTTCTTGCTTGCATTCTTCGCTATTCCTAAGATGCTTCTCCCTCCTGTAAGTTTTAATTCCCGCTTTCCTAAGCACTTTGCATATCTTTTCTGTGGTCTTCCCCATACTCCTTATTCCAAACCTTCTCTCCTCTTTTTCTTTCTCTTCCAATTCTCCCCTGCCCGTTTTCTTACTTCTTCTGTTTATGTCCAGTCTATCCTGCTTCGTTACGTTTAGTTTATGTTTTTAATAAAATAAATTACTGCCTTGGTCAGCATACTTAGGAGTAAATATGTATGTGGAAAGTGGCAACGCCACTAGCATCAATTCGGAGTGACAGCCCGCAGTTTCCACGATTCATTGGACATCAATGTGTGCGGTATTGCCACGTTCCACGTACGTCGTTACTCCGTTGAACAAAAATCTGTATAAAATTAGTTTCGCCATGTGAATTGACAATGATAACTGATTTTAAAAACAGATGCAATGAGCTTGAAAACAAGACAAATTAATGTATATGTAGGACTTCCCAATGCCAAAAAAAAAAGTTGTTCCCCAAAATCGAAAACAAAATATTTTTTTTTACAAATTTTAAAAACCTTAAAATTAAGAATTATGTTTAAAACCTTTCTGCCTGCACCATATTTAAACCTCAACGTGATCGGACCACCAGTTCTTTATTTATAGAATTTCAATGGAAACGATCGTTTGCAAAACTCGAAAGAAGCTGTAATTTTTTGTTCTCACGGCGATAAAAAACAGAAGGCATGCTCGAAAAAAATTGGTTAGCATAGATTAACGAAAAATCGAATATGCTACATTTTAATGTAACTCTTTTTTATGTAGGACTACTGGTTAAATTTTAATTGGAGTCCAAACTCGAAGATTTATAATTTTTAACCCGACAGTAGAAAGAATTCTGCATTAACTGAGAACACGCTAAAACAGATTCTGCAACAATCGAAACACACTAAAACAGATTCTACAACAATGGAAACATACTACAAATTCTGCATTAACCTAAACACATTAAAATAAATTTTTAATTAACTGAAATAAAACAGGACAGTCTTCCTACGCTAGTGGTTTCCAATATGCACACCATTGACAGCACCACGCACGTCATAACGAAACGCAATAGAACAAATTTCAAGATATAGCTTATCTTTCACAATAATCTTGCAAAATCTCACCATTCATTCTTATTGTTATTTAGCGTTGATTTTCTGTACTTTTGCAAAATCACGAATTAACTAACAGTATGTTATGAGAAATGTGCCAACTTCTGCCCCATGCACTTCTTAGCACGGTACGATGTGCAGGTCCGCACAATTACATTAAATTTATTGTTACATTTTAATGGGTGCCTTAACTTCCACTAGGAAACGAACCCGGGACCCTTTCATGAAAAGGATATAGCATTGATACTCCTACATTTTTGAGAAATAGAAGTATAGTGGAACCACAAGCAAAAAAAACCTGCGCAGAAGCACATCGCGCCGGCGAGTGTGGGAAAGGGCAGGGGGAAGGAACATTCAGCGCGGCTCACGTCAGAGTTGCCAGACCTATTGATTTCTCGGGAGAATTCCTTAATAAACTATTGCTATGGAACCTCCAACGCCCTGATCAAAAACACGTTTCCTGCTCATCTTACTTGAACATGGAGGGGAGAGGTAGAGTGGAACTTCACTCAGCCGTGAAAAGTGCTGTTTGAACTGTGAAATTATGCCAAACGATACTCAATTGTGTTAGGACATAATAATTATTATTATTTTATTACTTATACTACATTAATATTTTTAGATGGCTGTATTTTATCCCACCCCAAAATCTAATTCTATTTTAGTTATTTTACGTCGCTTTTGTGCCTCTACGGGTAAGTACAACAACAAGGATGAATGAAGAAGTGATGACATGGATGAAGTGACACAAACACAGTGAAACGTCCATCCCTTGCTAGGTAGAACCTCTGACTTCGTAGCGTGGGCAAATTATTTTATACATGTATATACACGACTTTATACGATTTACTGTTATAAATATTCTTTGCGAAAATAGAGGCATGGCAGACCCCTTGTATCGGTGCTGAGAAAGGGCAAACTTGAGGGTGTTTTCAATTCACCCTCTTAGATTTTACCACCGGAAGATGCGGAAGAGATGAAAAACATTGGTCGGGTCACTCGGACGGTTTACTTTCTTTTGTTTGAAACACGTCCACTCCTGAAATGGAGATGTTCGGTTTCTTTTCGCCAAACACAGGGTGCTGGGTTTAGCACCATTGTTACAAAAGTATCTGTGACGTTTACACCATAAACAACGCACGCCACTGTGGCAGGGGGTTTTATTGTGACCCTTTGCTTGGCGACTCTAGGTTATTACTCGTTCCCTTCCCTTCTGGAAAATGAATGTTGACATAAAAGTACTTCAGACATATGCGTCGATTTCAGTCACAGTAATTTAATTTACATCCATTATTATAATAGGAACGTGGTAATTTCAAAGTCAAGTGGTGTTTTCTGAGAAAGCAACGCTATTACGGGTTAATTTGCCTAGTTTACCCGCCTGATAAAAAAATACATTGTTTCCCCCTCGCTGGAAAAAATCTGCGAACGTTCCTTTGCCCACCAGTGCGCACGCCTATGCCCCCCCCCCCCAAAACGTCGTTTAACCGCTACTATTAGGTCATTGGATTTTGTAGCAGATCTTCTGATTTCCCAATGAACAATCGCCCGATTTTTTTCAAGTCAGACCTGGCAACACTGCCCCGAGCACCGACAACGTCAGGGAACATGCGCGAACGCTTTTGGCGGAAGGTTTTTTCCTTGTGGTCGAACTGTTTGTATCAACAATGTTTACAGAAACCAATAAGTTAGAGAATTAATTTCTCCAGGAGAAACGGTTACAAAAAATTGTATCTCGATTTGTGTACACGGCAGTTAACCTTACTGCCTTGTAACCAACAAGTCCTGGATTCGATCTCCGATCTCGACCTATTTAAGTGTCTAATAAATCTTGTCCCGATTAATGCATTTTTGCTAATATTTGTTTAATTCTTTTACTATTTGCATAGAAGATTGCTCGAAGATTTTATGTTTGTTAAAATATAGTGGTATCAATACTTTTAATAATACCTAGTCACCCCACGTGCCCCTCCTGCTACATCCCCCAATGTTCGACCTAAAAATCCAAAAAAATATGCACTGAAACCATTTACAAGGTAAGAAATAAGTTACATCATATTACTAGAATTTATACAATTTTTTTGAAACTAATTTCCAAATTCATACAACAGAAGTATATCTAAAATGTAATACAGATTCATGTGAATTTTCGAACACACGATCTCTCTTATCGCGTGACAGGATTTTGTATTGATAAATAAAATGATATTTTCACTTTGCATGAATTAATTGGTGCATATTTAAATTTGGAGAAATCTTGTGCTGTGTACCCAATTTCAAAGGAAATGAATATGAAAGTAAAAATGTAAATTATATGTACCAATAGGGTCAAGAATTTAGGTATATCTACTCATGAGTAACATATGTAAATGTTTTCAAAAATAATATAAAATACACTTCTTTACACATTCAGATATTTGTCATGAAACGTCGACATTTCACTGATTTGATCATACGAGAATAGAAAGAACATGTAATTGCATAGCGTTTAACCCCTTTTGTTGAACACATGATTCCAGGACTAAAATTAGTGATCTTCACCCGTTCTTTCAATAATGTGACGTAGTTGATAGTTTTGTAATTTTCCATTAAAGAGCTGGAATATTATAAAACTTCCTGCACTGACTTTTTTGCCATGTTTGTAGAGATAAGATTACACAATTTATTCTTAGTTTCACATTGTAAAAAAAAATGTTTTTCTTTCTTTTTTTCAGAATGAGTCGTGGACGGCAGTTGTCAGGCGAGTTTCAAAAATAGTCATTGGCCTAAGTTTGTTTTAAGTGTACTTTATGCTCAGATGTATGTTGCACATATGTATAATATAAGCATATTAGTAGGATTTTTTGCCGTTGAGAATACAAAGTTTGACTTGTGCGCAATTGACAGAAGACACAAATAGTGTAAAAAATTAATAATTTAGCTCGAGTATGCTTGGATTACTACAGAACCTGGATGTCAGGAACAGGGCCGGATTAAGACGAAATTGGGCCTGATGCTGAAACAATGAAATACCGTCGATTTTTTCTGTACAACTAAATTTGAAGGTGAAAAATTTACTACGTCACATTTACCGAACAATAATAAAGAAGCAACAATCGCCAATATATTGCAAAAAACGCAGCTAAATTACTAAGTAAACTATTTAACGTAAAATTGACTTGAAATCTTCGGTGAACAATAAACACAACTACGTTATAGTTACGTCACAGCGCAAAATAATAATAGTAACTGTACCTGGGTATAATAACGCTGATTTATTTTCAGGCTAATATAGCAAAAGAAAACTGTTCAGCTTTCGGAAAATTCTCGTCTGCTTTCATTTGGACTTATTTCAGGAATGGGCGTTATTCTGCAGTATCAAAGCAAAATGCAAGGTTTTAAATGTGGCTAGACGCACTGCATTGTCGTATTGCTTTACATTTTTCTGTACTGTTTAGTTTTAGGCCTATGCCATTTAAATACATCATAATAAACGTGTTTTGTTGCTATAAACGGAGCTTTAATGCAGTTTCTACTGTTCTTTTAGGTTATTTAAGTTAATCGGGACTTTCGTTGAACCGGTCAACTTATCCCACCCATTAGTTCGGATTAACGAGGTTTTACTGTATGTTGATTTTTGTTACATAACGTCGCTTTTCTGCCTCTTTTGGCTGATCGCGACGATGAGAGTGATTATTTAATGATACTGATGATGAAGGGGCACTCACAAAGAAGACACATGCCTAAGTTGGATTCGAACCCGGGACCCTGGTATCATAGCGCGCTGTGCTAACCACTTCGCTACGGAGGTAGGCTAAAAGTTTTAACTGAAAGTGTATATGGGGAGTGGGTGTCTCACGCAGTTGCCAGCCTTTTGCCACTACATATATAAATCCGTGGCTGATGTTTACAATCACATGGCTTGTTTTTCAAAAGTTTACATAAATTGTTGTAATTTTAGTGCACTTTAATGATTCCATAGCAACAGGTGTTTTCTACAGACTGCGCGAGAAAACACTTTAACACCAATATTCACAAGAGCTAAAGTTTCAACGTCTGCATGGTGACCGATCTCGGCACCGAAGTTCTGGGTTCGAGTCCCCGCCTGTGTCTGGGCATGGGTGTTCTTTGTGAGTGCCCCTACATCAATTTCAATAAATCATCATCCATCGTCAGGATTAATCAAAAGTAGCAGAAAAAGCGACGCTGAATAACATAAATTTACAAGCTATAAATTACAATAATCACCTTAATATATGGCACAATTTCTTACCTCAGTGAAAAAGCAGATATGAATACACACAATATCATCCTATTGTTTTAAATTTGCATAGAGAACACCTTCTTTTCCAGTTCTACCAGCACTATGACTCCAGCATTGACTGGATTTAGAACCAAAACGCAGCACCATGCCATGGCAATTTCCTATCTGCGAAGGGGAAGGTGCTAACGTCTTCATTGACTTTAGGAGAGTGTTTGATTCGTTAGTTGGAGAGCTACTGATGTCGAAATTTGGAACTATTGTTTGTGGATCAATTCCATCGAGCGGAGTTTTACTTGAGTTTTCGGCGATGAAACAATCGCGTGATACATGCTGAAGCTAGTATTCATAAATACTTCGGAAGTTATCTTATCGCCTGTTTTTTTAGTTGCGCCAAGAGCGAATCTATAACATGGAATGAGTACAGAATTACGATAACGCGTTATGAACTCATGAATTAATTCGCAGTAACGGCGAGGACAGTATATACGCTGATAGAATGATAAACCTTGGAAACGCACCTGCAATTCGCTGTGGAACCCGTTCGAAGCAACGGAATGCGATTAAACTTGGTATAGAGACTATGGAGAACATGAAGAAGCGAATGCTGACGAAAAAAATAGTTCAAATTTTCACCACTAGGTCGAAATGTGGCGCTGAAAAGCATCCGAAACGCTTCGTCCACCCTTTAACTTACAGTATAGTTTCATCACAGGTTTATATCAAAAGAGCCAGACATCAAGATTCCTTGAAATTTACGTCTCTTTTTTATATATTAGTCAAATGTTGCCAACAGTTTGTTCCGATGGTCAAATGTTGCCAGTTGTTTGATCCGATGGTTGGAGAACTAGTGATGTCGAAATTTTGAACAATTTTATTTCTGGAGCAATTCCATCGAGCAGAGTTGTCCTACAGATTCCGGCGATGAAACAATTGCGTGATACATGCTGAAACTTCGTATATAAATAACTCATAAGTGTATCTTATCTTTGAGCCAGTAACGAAACTACAGCATGGGATGGGTGTGCAAAATTACGATAAGGCCTTAAGTGATGAATGACAGCATATGCACTGATAGAATGATAAACCTTTATTATACCAACTCGGAAACTTCCCTGCAGTTCCCTGTGAATCCTTAATTTCTGCTTACATACCCTTTTACCCGGAGATCGGCTATTCTGGTACAAGAATTATCCGGATAATAGAATTTTCCGAATTATCCGTATATTTCAGTTGGCTGTATTGTCCGAATTATCCGGATATCCGATATTAGAATTATCCGGATATCCGATATGATGTGACATCACATAATGCCACAGAATTGAAAGAATTTAAGATTTTATAACTTATATCATACACATATTGTTGATTTGATTTGCCACACGATTCCCTTGCACATAGTCTTCTACACACCTATCAGTAAAAATTCATTCACTGTTTCAAGATTCTGTAAGTTTTTCCTTACATAAAATAAAATAACAATTCACCTTCTGCATGCAAAACAAGATAAACTCATTTGTGAGCTGCAAGGAAGATTTATCTTTATTCTACATAAACTATAAATGAAATACAAAAGTACACATATACATATTTCTACCTTTGCTTAGAGCTATCAAACTCAACCTGTCTGCTCTGTGACTTCTTAGAAGGAGATACGTGATCAATGGAAGAGTAAGCTAGGATACTCAAATAACTTTTAATGTGATGTCTACGTAGAATACGATTACCCAATTTCTGGTTGGTTTCTTCCATATTAGACTTGCCATGAGGAATAGTACATCTTAAACATCACAGGACCCTATCACTGAACCACTAGCCACTTATCTTCAAGCTACATCCACGGAACTCTCAAATATATCACGAATACCATAAGCGGAATGACAGAAGCTTTACAATTCTCCATATGAACTTAATTTTTGGTTGAGACATTAATTTACAGACACTAAATCAATACGCACGTATAACATAAACTTCGTGTATTTGGTACCCCATGCTTTACCAGAGGTTACTCAATTAGCAGTTATGAGAGCACTGAAGTGCATCACAATCTCCAATGATGTCAAAATATCCAGGAAAGACTGACATCTTTACAACAGCTCTTTCAAACTTTAAGTGCTCGAAAATTCGACAACTAATGCAATACAACTCAACATGTAATATAAATATAATTATGTACCGATTATTTTATGAATTACACTCTGGTCATGGACTTATGGCACACCTGGTCAGCGCAGATCCTATTAATTGCTCATGACTTGGGAGCTGTTAGTTTTTTTCCCTGCCCGTTTGACGACGCTAGTCACTAGTGCAATTTTCATATACGCCTAGTGATTTCCACAATTGCCTTGGCTTATGGGACTTTTAATCCCCACGTAATTATCATTGTTTATACCTTTTAAGCTATAGTAAGTCCTTTTCATTAATGCAGAAAGTAGTTTACTTAATTTCAAATGGGATACAACACATAGCAATAAATTAATTGAAGACTATATAATTACGCAATATTTGTGTTTGTAATTTCGTAAGTTGCTAAGAATCCAATTCGAAAAATTAATATTTCATCGCCATTTCACTCTAGAAAATATCAGATTTCTGTTTAATTTGTTACGGATGAGATTCTATAATGTCTCATATTACTTTCAATTTTTTTAGCCCCATTGACAATCAGAATTACTCGTATTATGTCTTAACAAAATTGCACAGGACACGGAAGATGTTGGTTGAATGAGGTGGTGTTTGTATGTGATCGGGGCCTCCGAGATAATATATATACACACGGAGTATATAGTCGACGCGCTAGCTTCGTTAACGACCGGGTGGCTTTGGAGTCCACGGAGGGCGCCCACCAGCTGCAACAACACATTCAACGCACAGCGTTGCCACACATGTACTCTCCACCTTGTCCCTCCGCCGCACTAGCACCGTCCCACGGTCTTCACATTGAAGTTGCAAAGTAGGGCAACAGTGTATCCCCAGTCATGTGACTGAGACTTCACGTGGAGTAGACGAGCAGAATGACAGCTGCGCTCCTTGGCAGAAGGTTGAGTGTGATTGGACGAAAACAACTCGCCCGCTGTTTAACCCCACCCACGTTCCTGGCGGCGGCTTCCTTCAGTTCTTCGACGATAACGAAGTAAACGCGTAGACTATACGTATCTCGGAGGCCTTTCGATACTCCAATTGTGTCATTAGTTGATTGTTACACGTGTGTGTGTGAATACTTTCACCTGTCATGTTCTAATACCGGTGAGACAGTGTTTTACCTCAGTGGGACTACGAAGGCAAGTGGTCGAACAATGTGGAAAGGAATCAATTGTAAAATAAGAAACACGTAATAAAGAAAGTAAGGGACGAACAATTAAAACATTAACATGCACGGAAATGTGAATTATGGAAGCAAACACAAGAGAATAATATTTAATATACCCTCAAAGACCAGATGCCAAACTTGCTGGTTTCCGAGCCATTACGATCGAGAACATGCACATTGATAGCAATTTCTCTGAGGAATGCTAGAAGAGACAAAGAAATCCCAATTACCAGAATTAGGAAAGCTCCAGCGAGATCTTGAGCTTTTAATGGACGAAGAGTGTGATCATCAGAGAGCGATCTCACCAAGTAGCTCCTTTGTGAATATGTTCGAACAACCTCCTCTTCCCAATGAGTTACAATTCCTGAATCACCAAGGCGAAGAAGAAACTCATCGCAAATCTCAATGAAAGGGGAACCTTTGTAGGCAGCAAATCCGATATAATTTGCGAATACGTTCTCCTTCATCATACGCAATTCTCTAGCTACATTCTCATCAAGGTATTCAATGTCGCAAGGGTACCCTGAAAAAAGTCTCTCCAGAATGATACCCATTTTTCTTGTTCCAGCTAAGGAATTTAACAGTTTCAAGTCTTCAAATAATGTTCGCCTGCCTGAAATGGTTTGGAACGCTTGTTCATCTACCCCGTCAAAAAGATTTATCCATTCTGGAACATTCGTTCCCCATGGCAAACCGGACTCTGCCAACTGTTCCACCGTATCAATGGGATCTTCAATAACTGGAAATGTGAGAAACGAGACAAGGTTTGAATTATAAGCAGTTATTAATAAAGTTGACGTCATCATCGACCAAGTAATCAAGTGTCTTAAAGAGTAATGAGGCCCATCTTGAACACCAACTCCTATTAGAATGCAAATCGACATCAAGAAAATTTGGGTGTAACTTCTGTCGTGTACCAGCTTGCAAGAGGTAGTGACTTTATGCTGAATAAGGTTGAAGACATATAAAAGTAAAGAAACAAAAAATGAGAATATCAAAACTAAGATCCAAGTGGAGTATTCCAAAGGAGTAAGAATTTTCCACAAGTAATGGACTTGTTTAGGTCTTGGTACAAGAAATGATATACCGGTTTGAGTATATGGCATAGTATAATCCATATATTGATGGATTTCTTCGATCAAGACTAGCCCGGGAATTCCTGTTTCATATTGCCTAGTTTTGAGCAATCCCATGAAACTCGGAGAAGATGCATTTTCCCAAGCCTCTCCGAAAGGAACGTCTTTGGAATCGACATTCCACGTAAAGTTGTACTGCTTGGAAAATTCCATCATTATTCTGTAGTCAAACCCTTCAAATGATCCATTCAATCCAATTGCATATGGTGAGTATGGCATGATGAATAGTTTTGGCTTTTTTCGTTCAAAATTCCAGAATGTCTTTCTGTGCGAAATCATATTCTTAAATACATTTTGCAGGTCATGTTTAGTATCCAGTTTTAAAGGTTCTTGTCTCGTGTTGGCAATACTATAATGCTTATCCAATACAGATGAACTGTTTTTGAAAGGTAAGACAAGCATGTAAGGAAATATTTTTACCCAAGCTTGCTTAAAAAATTTTACCAGTTGACTTTCGTTGCCCTTGTACAGCGTTACATAAACTCTTTGTTTTCTCTGAGTTGAAGCTATTGTGCTGCTGTAGACTTTGCGAAACACTTGATTTAAATTTTCTGTTTCAAGAATAAATACCGTGCATCCTTGATCCATCGCGTCTACAAACACTGATTCCATGTTGGTTTCCTTTGAAACGGATACTGATGGAATTATCTTGTTGCCGTATGCTCTGACATCATGCAAGGGATGAAGTGAGCTGTGGCCAAACACAACACAGCTCTGGCCTCTGAGGGTGTCTTCAATCGTCGAACCCAACCATTGATGTAGGGTGTCACTATCATCTTCCGTGTTTGTGACGAATGCCTGCACCAAGTGGACCAAGAAAATCCAATTGTAAAATAAGTACATCTTCATGACGAGTTTATATCTGAAAAGAAAATAATCTTAATAGTTTTAAACTGTATATGGGGACAAGGTGATTCCGAAAATGTCAATGTGATAAACATTTTTGTATATTGTTATGGAACTACTAAGTAACATTCTCTTGTGAGAGATCTTTCTCATTGCGAAAATGGCCTTTGTTCTTGCAGTTGAAATGTAGTCTGTACATAGTGTAAAGTTTTGGATCATGGAAATTTTTAGATTTTTTTAAAAAAGTGATGTCCATCCATATCTGCAAATTAAAAAAGTAACATTGTTCCAAAAATAAACTTGCAATATGATGCAAATTTTGTTGGTGGTATGGTTCATAATGCTATTGAATAATAAAAATAATAATAATTCTGCTAAATGAACCAGGTCATATGAAGTAATCCAGCACTAGTCGCTTGGCCGTTTTTGTGTATAAAATAATATCACGAATGTATCTACAGTTCAGAAGTCATAATATCTTGTTTTTTTATGACCTTTAGTTAAAATTAAGGGCACACGATTCAATTGTAACCGAAACGACATTAAATGAGCTTCAAAGTCAACAACTCAAAGGCGCTGTACGACGTTTTTATTGTAAATCTCGAAGGTCTAATATTGCATTCGATCGCTAGCTAGTAAAAATTTGACAATTTCACAATTTACCGAAAGAAAAAAAGATTACCCGCAGCAAAGAATATTAGTTTTCTTTCCAAAGGAAGTTGTATGGCAGAAACTCGAGAGGAATGTGTCGCATTTTGTCGGCGTTATAAATGTAATCTCAGACACCAAAAGAGGAATTGTGTGATCGAAATATGGCAAAATATTGTCAGAAAAGATACACTAAACATTTTTTTCTACAGAGGTATGGTCAGTTTTAATTTTCTTTATGTAATATTAAATTTAACTATCAACGACACAAAAATATTATATTCTAAAGTTAGTTGTCGAATATAATTCATTTTCTTATTCATTGATTTAAATAAATGCTGACAAAAATGTTTCACTGTTTCTATTCTTTTTCACAACCATGTTTATATTTTTCACGTCGCTCTCTCTTTAGTTTGGAATTAGTACCACAACACTCTTTCTTGTTGTTCTTCTAACCCAACCGAGCCCAACCTAACCTACCCTCACTAATGACGTCACATTAGCCAATCGGACACGTCAGCTAATCGGATTGCTTAAAACTGTAGTGGCAGCAATCACTCTTTAATACAGAATATAACTAAATACTATTATTTTCCATGTTTCTTTCTATTTCTTTCTATTTCAGGGTTGCAAGGTGTATGTAATATATTGCATATGTTCGAGAATAACCAACTTTCTCCTTTGTCATTAAAAGTGCCTTAGTGTGATAGCCTGAGTGTTGCCAGTGTCCCTCGTAATATTGTGAAAACATCGATTTTTGGAACCGCCCATTTATTTCCTTGTGCAATGTTTTTGAAACTTCGTCAAAGTTCTTTTTCTGCCAAATTCAATAGATGGCCATCCAAATTGTTCGTTGGTATTGTGAAATGTTGCAATAATTTACCTCAGTGAGTTCTGTGCATCAATACACACGATTTGGGAAAAAAATTACGCCTTTGGCAACACGTTGCTTATTTGTTATTAAAACATGCATGTTCTTACATATGTTTGTCTCTCTAAATTTTCCCAATATACAGGGCATTCTCTTGGCAGAAAGCGTTTCTTCTTATTCCGTTTCGCTATTCCGTTATACGGTCGTAAACACCGGGTTGCGTGACTTTTCGGACACTTGTTATATTTTGTAATTTTGACTGTATGTAGTCTTGATATATATTATTTGAAATTGTAGGGATTGTCTTCCTGAAAACGCTACTTGGGTAGGCAGGAAAATGAATCCTCATGGGAAATATCACATTAAAGTAGTCTGTCATGAAGCATGGTGCATTAGGTAAACGAATAATATTAGCCCGAAATTTATTAATGTCCTTATAAGCATAATATAGTATAGGTAATCTGGATTTATATTTTGCTGTACGTCTGTTGAGCATCAAAGAATCTAACAGTTGAAGTTTTGGTATGATCGGAGATGTCGGGTTGGCAATTTTCTTAAGTAAAAATTTGCTTGCAAGATATTTAACTCTAAGTTTGTATGGTGGATCTTCCACTTCTACGAAAGTTGCTTGTTTTGGAGTTCCTTTCCAAAGGCCATAAATTCTGCATAAACTGCTATATTGGATAGAAGATAGCGTGTTAAAAAGCCCAACTTAGATTATCATTGTACATAAAGGAACCATACTCTAGTCTTGAGTTTAGCATCTGTTTATGGACCTGATGATCAGCACCCCACTTTTTCTTAACTGTCAACATTTTTGTTATGTTAAACACTTGAGATCCCTTACATTGTACCAGTTCTACTTCCATTTAAGTCTTTCATCTAATATAAGTCCAAAGATTTATGACTTTTTTGTTGACTAATAGTTTTTCCGTTTATATTTATTGATATGCATGAATGAGATCTCTTCTTATTAAAAACTACCACCGAAGATTTATCTGGATTTACTTCAATTCCATTGATATCACACCATGATGATAATTCATCCAGAGATTTTTGAATTTTTTGAGCCTCTTCTTGAATATTTTTACTACTAGTGTATATAACAATGCCATTTGCATATTGTAATAAACGATTGTGTTGAAGAATTTTTGAGCCTAAATCTGCCGTGTACATATTAAATAGCATGGGACTCAGCACTGCGCCTTGTGGTAGACCCTTATGTGTATAACGTGCGGTGGATAACTGTCCTCCATATCGAATGTACAATTTTTAGTGTCGCTAGTACATCTACTGTTCCAGTTCCTTTCCTAAATACCATCTGATATTTCGGTAATTTCTGATTATATTCGACCCACCATGTGAGTCTGTTCAGTATTAAATGTTCATGGACCCCATGGCCGAGTGGCTGTCGACCTCCGTGGCGAAGGGGCACTCCGCGACGAGGCGAGGTAGAGAGCAGACGTGTCTAGCGAGCGCTCCCGAACATTCGTCAAGTAGAGTATAATCAACACGCGGAATTTGTTTCTACAGACAGGTGAATATTATATTAACAGCAGAGCGAGCAGCTCAATACCAGTGACGTTAAGTGGACGTATGTAATTTCTCAGTCATGCCGGTCAAGAGGTTAAATACTTTGCAATTTTCCTTCGCCCGTGTGCAGCAAAGACCGACCACGCTCGCCATCCATGAATAGATGAGAGATGTAGTGAAATTGCGCGTAGCGGACGTTTTGAGTATCGAAGTAGACTTTGTAAAACATCAAGTGTTTGTTAAAGTAAGCACCGAACAATTTTGCACGGAAATAATAGCACTTAGTAAAGGAACCTTCGTATTTACAGACGACACGGGAGAATATGATATACCAGTACATAGAGCAGACAAACCTGTCACAATCGTCCGTATTCATCTAGTGCCCATGGAATTACCAGACAGTGCCATAACAACCGAAATGTCCAAATACGGAATTGTACAAACAGTACGAGATGAAGTTTATTCCACCTCTCTCCCCTACCCAGTCAGAACGGGCAGGAAAATAGTACGTATCATCTTACAAAAACCGGTGCCATCTTACATTACGTTAAATGAAGAGCGTTACTGGACCACATACGAAGGGCAACCTAAACTCTGTTTTAGATGCAATGCGCAGGATCACCTACATCATCAGTGCCAGAATAGGTTGGCAAGGTCGACACGCACTGCTGGATACGCTGCAGCGGTGGTAAATACACTCCCCAGTTCTTCACACCCTCCTAGGGATTCAACTGCTCATGACCAGGATACCCGAACCATTTTAGCAGTACCGGCATACCGACAGGCAACACCAGAGGACCACAAGGAACAACACGAGCAGATGGACGTCACTGAAGACAACGAGACCAAGGTCAGTACTAAGATCTCCAAACCCCCACAGTTAAATCCGCAAGAAAATAATGTAAGTGATGGGAACAAGGAAAGTGTGCACGAAAGTGCAAGTGAAAGTGTAAGTGGGAACGAATCTATAGTTCCATCCACCCTATTCGACTTCCCGAATCAAATCCCCAAACTCCAACAAGTTCGATGTTCACAGCAGCAGAATTTCCAGCACCTACCCCCAAAAAACCCCGTTCACGATCCGCCAGGGATGCGAGGGAAAATGCTACAGACCACATGACCTTACGTCCGAAGAAACAAAAAAAGGATGACGTGGTAAGTACAGCAGTAGAAATACTGCTCAAGCCCAAGAGAGAAAACCCTAATCAACCAAACCCTTTTTTAGGAAAAGAGGAAAAAAGCTTAGAACTAATAGGGGCAGGGACACATAAACCAAGTGATACAGAAATGCCTACAGTTCATATCTCAGGTAGTGAAGAAGAGATATGAGTGAGTATGCCCAGCATCAAAAGTGGAACAATTGCAGAGCATAAAGTACAAAAAATAATTAATGCATTGCTTAAATAAGATCCTGCCAACCCTAATGTACACATTTACAATAGCAACGATTAACCTTAACAAATTACAAAGTCAGAATAAACTAATGGCGCTAAATGATTTTCTGTCACAGTCGGATATTGATATCGCCTTCTTACAAGAAGTAGGCATAGACAATTTTTCACCCCTGGTAAGGTACAAGGTTCATAATAGTTTCACTGTCACATATCAAGGCACAGCAATAGCGGTGCATCAAAGAATTGATTTACATAATGTCACCTTCCACCCATCAGGAAGATTAATAAGTGCGGAATTAGGTCCTTTGTTTTTATGCAATGTATATGCGCCTTCAGGAAGTCACAATAAGCATGAACGAGAACATTTCTTTTCGACAATCTTAAGTCCAGAATTAACATCGCACACATTAAATGCGTTAGTGGCTGGCGATTTCAATTCCGTCCTAGACAGACAAGATCAACAACCAGGCTATAATTTCTCCCGGGCACTCTATGAATTGACAAAAGGTTTACAGTTAAAAGATGCATGGAATTGTAAAAATAGAGACCAACCAGGATTTACACATTTTACAACTCGAAGTTCCTCACGCATTGACCGATTTTATATAGCGAAGGGTTATAAAGAAAATGTACAAAGTGTAAGTGTGTTCCCCGTGTGCTTCAGTGACCATAGTGCCTTAATTTTAAAAATAAAATTGGAACAAAACAAATCACATATGGGAAGAGGATACTGGACGCTAAATTGTTCCGTACTGGCGGATAAAAATTATGAACTGTTAATAAAAGACACTTGGCAAGAGTTAGTTAGGCGTAGATCACCCAGTAAGACTCTGACAGATTGGTGGGAATTCATTGTAAAACCAAAATTTCGTTATATTAGTAAAATGTATAGTGTAGACAAAAGTAGAGATTTTAACAAAATGTACAACTTCTATTATGCCGTGTTACACGACTTACAAAGTCAAGCTTTACAAGGTCATGTAAATAAGCCTTACATTAACGAGATGAAATCAAAATTACTTTCTTTACACCGAAAAAAGAGAAGTATCGTAAAAATCAAAAGCAAAAAGTTACCCTTGGATAATGACGAAGAGGCCAATTTACATCATATTTTACAAGAGCATAGACACGTTAAAAGTCACCTAATAACAGAGATAACAGACGCTACGGGACAGGACACAACTAATCCTAGAGTAATTCAGAACACATTTTTACAGTATTATTTAAACTTAATGGGTCAAGCTTATAATCCCTTAGAAACAGAGTGGGACTTCACAAACCATGTGACAGAAAGACTAACAGAAGAAGAGCGAACGGAAATTAGTAAACCCTTTACGAATACCGAAGTAAGAAATGCAGTTTTCAAAGCGGCCAGAAATAAATCAACGGCAGAGGATGGCCTGCCCTCAGACTTTTACCAAACCTTTTGGAATCTCTTTGGGGATGTTTTCACGCAATGGGTTAATGAGGTATTACAGAGTGGAAAATTAGGGTCCTCAAGTCGAACAGGAATAGTGGTTTTTATTCCAAAAAAACTGAAACCCAAAGTGGTTTCTGACTACCGCCCGATTACAATTCTAAGTAGTGACATTAAGATCATTAGCAGATGCTTAAACACCCGCCTATTTCCTTACATGCACAAACTAATAGGGGACACCCAATATGCATGTAATCCTCAAAGAAGGATTCATCATTTATTACAAGCCATACGTGACGTAATCATTACAACACAAAATCAGCAAGCTAGCAACGCAATTTTATCAGTGGATTTCTCACAGGCTTATGATAGAGTTAGTCATAAATATATGTACAGTGTTTTAAAGGCTTTTGGTTTTGGAGACACCTTTATAAAATGGATACAAATTTTGTACGGCGACATTCAGTTAAAATTAAAAATTAATGGGTGTTTCACGAAAACTTTCCAAATGAAAAGAGGGGTTTTACAAGGAAGTCCGCTCAGTAGTACATTATATGTATTAACACTGGTTCCCTTACTTAAAAGAATACAAGAAATAAATGAAGGCATTTCTGTCATGTCAAAAACGATACGAGTTAGTAGTTTTATGGACGATATTACATTATTTTTAAATAGCGAAAGGGATTTGGAGAATGCCCAACAATACTTGAAATATTTCGAAAATGTCTCGGGCGCAAAGCTAAATGTAAACAAAACGTTTTTGTTACCTTTGGGAGTCAACAATTTGTTTAGTAATAACACTAGTGTACGTGTAGTACAGAAAGTAAAGATTCTAGGTATACAATTTTATGCAAATATTAGTGACACCATTGAGCATAATAGTCGGTTAGTAACCGAAAAAGTGATATATACTTTACGTGCAAATCAACTCAGGTTTCTTTGTATGAAATCGAGAGTGAGATACGTAAATATTTACGCTCTATCGAAGCTTTGGTACCTATCTAAGACATTGACCTTGTCCGCGAAGCAAACAGCCAGGGTAAAGCAACAGGTTGGTAAATTTCTCTGGCATGACTCAGTGTTCCGTGTGGCTATGAGCGAACTATACCTCCCGGAAAAGAGGGGAGGTATGAACCTAAAGAGTGTGGCGATACAATCAAAAGGTTTATTTATCCAAAGCGGTCTTTCAGCGATATTTTCTCCAACTGCATCCACCACGCAACGAATAATAATTACAATGTTAAAAGATGTACCATTAACAGCACCAATGGATATAAAAGTTATACCCAGAGAACTAGCGTTTTATACTGAGTACGTTATACATACATTTTACAAAACTGTGAAACAAACTTATGATTGTCCTTCTGTTAAACAGATTTACAGAGAGCAACTTAACGCAAATATAATAAACGTTAGAATTGAAAGAGAAAATCCACAATGTAATTGGAAACAAATATGGAACAATGTAACGGCGAAACACCTAACGAACAAGGCATTATCTATATGGTACAAAGTGGTTCAACAAGTTATTGTAACGGCAGATAGATGTCACAAATATGGTTTTAGTAATTCTCCAAATTGCTATGATTGCCAAGCACCAGATTCGATTACCCATAAGATAACAGAATGTAAGAAAGCAGCCACAGCTTGGTCAAAATTAAGAACAATGCTAAGTAGAATTTGTCGTATTTCACCAAACCAGGTATCAGTAAAAGACATTATTTTACCAGAGTTCCACTTGTTTCCAAGCACAAAGCAACAATCAGTTCAGTGGCTTATAGCACAATACTTAATGTTTGTATTTCCTGTGGGGAAAAATTATAATTACTTGGACTTTGGATTAACTATAAGACAAGAATATCAACAAATGTCTTTAGGTTATAAGAAATTACACTATGCCAACTTTCTAAATGTGATACTTGAATAACATATCTGTAAGAATTGTAAAGATTTACTGTAATTGTTGACTAAAATGGAATAAAAAAAATAAAAATAAAAAAATAAAAAAGTGGTTAGCAGAGCGCGCTACAACGCCAGGGGTTCTGGGTTCGAGTCCCGGGTAAGGCAAGGGTATTTGTGTTCGTCCAGTTGATACGAAACAAAGAAAATGTAAGAATTGAAAAGTGTAAAAGTGAGAAAAAGAGTGAATGGTGGGGGATACCTCCGTGTAGGGGGTATTTCCTTTTATCAAAAAAAAAAAAGAAAAAAAGTGGTTAGCACATCGCGCTGCGACGCTAGGGGCCCCGGGTTCGAATCCCGCTTGTGCATGGTTGTTTGTAAATGTCCATTTCATCTTCATCCTATGGAAGGCAATGGCAAACCACCATGCGTTCACCTTGCCCAGCGACCTTCCGGTGAAAAGACCTGCCTTCAGGCAGACAACTCAGCATCATCATCATCATAATCTAGCAAGGCATTATGACATGGCAATAGGTCTATAGTTCGTATGAATTCCTGATTGTTTACCTGGTTCAATCACTTCTTTCCACTGTGATGGAATTTCTCCACTTTTACATATTGAATTGTATGTATTTAGTAAAATTTCATATCTATTCAAAGGCCAGTGTTGAATACATTCGTATACCATCTAAACCCGGAGACGTTTTCTTTCGTTTATGGACAACATATTCTCATTCATCCATAGTGAATATCGATTCTAGCGTGCATGTTTCTGGATATTTCATGAAGTTTAACAATTGACAAAGATTAGTTTCAACCGTATCTGGTGTCAACTTGCGGTGAAATCCTTTTATAAAGGCTGAATGGATAGATATCTCCTCCAAAATAATGACAAGTATTATTAATGGACATACTTCTTATTATTTTCCAAGTCACTGAAATAGAAGAATCTTTAGTTAATGTAGAGCAAATTACTTCCAAAAGTATGATTTTGATTTCTTTAGGAACCTCTGAGTTTTTGCTGCAATTTCTTTATATCTAATAAAATGATTGATGGTAGGATTCTCCTTATAATTTATGAATGCTTTTTGTCGTTCGTTTACCCATTATTGCATTGTTTACATTTCTGAAGAATTTCTGCCATTCAACCCTTCTTGTAATATATTGAGTATTGTTTTGTTCAGAGCGCATAGTAAACCACGTTATATTTTTATTATGTCGAAAGATTATCATAATTGGCATGTGATTACTGTTTTAACATTTCTCTAATACACTCCAATGAATTTTTGAAGCTATATCATTCAAGGTAATAGTTATGTCTGGAGCACTCGGCTGTTCATTAGGTCTTGAAATTATTGTAGGTGTTCTGTCGTGGAGTAATACAGCTGAGGAAACTTGCAAGTAATTATACAAATCCTTACCAGATCGATCAGTTAGAGAACAGCACCACATAGGGTGGTGTGCATTAATGTCCTCTGCCAGCACAAATGAAGTGTTTGGTGGAAGCTGCCCAACGATATTCTGCCACACTGTAACAGGGAGATGCACTGTGGGAGGGCAGTAAATTGATACGTAAGACGTATCAGCAATCCGAACACCTGTAATCTGAATTTGACTGTTTATATTTTGAAACAAAATAATTGCATAATGTATATTTCTTTTAATACCTATAGCTGAACCACCATATCCATCTAAACGATCATATCTTATCCAATTGTAACCTTTAAACTTCAATGTTGGGTCAGTTTTCAACCACGTTTCTTGTATAAGAAGGAAACCTGCAGAAAAATAAGATAAAACATGTTGTAAATTATGTCTATGAGGAATTAAACTTCGTATATTCCATTGTAATATTTTCAAGACTTTGTCTGGCATGCTGGTTGTTGAAATAAGTATTGCTAAATACTTGTAGCAATGCAAGTCTAGTCCTGGTTCAGTGTCGAAGTCCCTGCTAGACTACATAATTGTTCTATAAATAATGAAAAATTATTTAGGAATTTTGTTCTTATGCCCGATTTGGCTGGAAAGCTTGAGCCGCCTCTGCAAGAACAAGTAATTTATTTTGTTGGCATGTTGTCGACAAATCCGGAGCATTGTCTTTTCGAGATCCTGACAAAGAGTAATCAGGGTTTGTCATTCTCCTTTTATATTAATTTTGTCCAAATGGTTTCAATGTTTGAGAAGGTTTCTGGCGTTTTCCTTGAGAAGACTCAGTCTCTTCCAAATACTTTCCAGCTTTCTTTGAACTGTACAATGGCCTTTTATTAGATACACTGTATTGATCTTGTATTTTATTATTATGATATGAGGTGCTACTCGAATTGTTAGATATGGAAGCATATGTAAATGGCATTACTGTTTTTTTCTATTACCTGAACATGGCCAGTAGTTAGATATCTGTTCATATCCATACATATTGTTAATTTTTGGGACTTTCTTCATAACTTCGTTAAACGTAACATTCTGAACTGTCATAATTTTTTATTATTTCCTTTTGGCGTTGTTTTTCAGGACAGTTTTTGTCAATTGCAGTGTGCTCCTGATTACAATGGAAACACTTGATCTTATTTGTGCAAGAGGACGATTCGTGATTCTCAATATAGCGTTTGCATTTTAATTTACTTTTGCAATTAGCCCTGAAGTGCCCATAATAAAAACAATTAGTTCGTTTAATCAAGGGAATGTATCTATCTATATCAAACTTTTTTGTAAAACAGTGTGACATATTGTGGTAAGGATTGCGAGTCGAATGTTACAATTACCGTTCGAGTTGGAACAGCAACGCGAGTATCCTCCTCGTACTTATACTTCACAATGCGTTTTACCTTGATTACTTTGGCCGTTGATGAATTTATATTTTGCAAAATTTCATCTTCACTTTTTGACTGATGTACATCTTTCATAATTCCCATTCTTCGTACTCGGTGTGATGGAACATAACCTTCCCAATTATTCTGTAACAGTAATGGATTCGAAAGGAAATCATTTGCATAATTAGATGTCGTAAATGTAAGTCTAGCTAGATTTTTCCCAAGGCTATCTATCTCTTTCAAACCTCTAATATTTTATTTGCTGAGTATTTGGCCTAATTTTAAAATGTGAAGTTGACCAATGTTTCCTTTGCCATTTCCACCTGAGGCATCCTGATGTTTAGATTTCACAAATATTTCATACGGACCTAAATGATTACTTCTGTACTTCTATACCTGTTGCTCATAAACTATTTTGGAACTTGATTTACTAATTTGTTGGGTGTAATCTATATTATTACACTCAGAATTCAACTTATTAACTTCTTCTACACAAGTTATGATTTCCACGTTGCTGGAAATTTCCATGACACTAATGTCCGTGTCCATGTTGGATTCAGCTGGTTTTGTACCAGCAAATTTGGCTTTACGGCCATTAGATTTTTTTATGAATTAATGTTCACATTGCCGCACATATATTTAGAACGACACTAATATTCAAACAGTAAACTATAAAGTCTCAAATTCTAACTTAGAACACAAAATTATCTTTGCAAAAATTCCCTTACACAATCACATCTGTAACCACAGACTCCATCAGACAAATTGTTCTTCAAAAACTTTGTACTTCATAAGCTCTTATTTTGCTTGAAATAATCGATATTCGAATTTGTCTAAAGTTCAAATCACCAACCCTTAGACCTTCTTTAAACAAAACCACGTGCATGCAGAAAGCATTGCAAACTCATAGAAGTAAAATAATCCACACGAAAATCCAGTGTTGTTACAGGATTCATTACGTAAGGTAAAACAACGGCCAATTTGTAGTATGGGATACGCTGCTGCAAATGACGTCTCACTTTAAACCCAATGCTCTTTCGTTTGTACTTATTGCTTCACCTTTATGGTTAACTCTTCGCACCGGTAATCATTTCCCATAAATTTGGCTTCTTTCTTGCATGCGAATTGAATATATTTTACTTGCATTTTTTTAGTCAAAATGATATAACATGGTAATGTATATGTATTTCTAATGTTTGATATAGATAGGAGTGTATTTGAAATTTATTTGTAGATTTTATGTAAATTGTATCTTATGTAACTAAAATATATAATGGTCTTAAACAGCCATATGCAATGCTGCAAGTCCATTAAATATATTGGTGATGATGATGATCAAAACAAGACAAAGAAAGTTCGTAAATTTATTGCGGTTGGAAACTTTGACAAGCATCCTAATAACGATTTTTGTTCCGCCAAATATAGCGCACTTCGTAAAATAACTTGGTGACATGGCAAAGCAAGATAAGTGTGAACATTTTGTAGGAATACGCATTGTAACTTTCAATGAGCTTAGAGAGTTGTGTACATAATGATATTTTATAACATTGGTTATTTTCTAAAAATAATCATGTGAACAGCAAGGAAGTAGTGCCATTTTCAACATGGCGAGTTCTATGCGTGCGGGAAGGTCTCCGTGTTCAGTGATACATCGAATCGATATTGAGTCTGTGGTTACAGATGTGATTGTGTAAGTGATTTGTTGCAAAGATAATTTTGTGTTCTAAGTTAGAATTTGAGACTTTATAGTTTACTGTTTGAATATTAGTGTCGTTCTAAATATATGTGCGACAATGTGAACATTAATTCATGAAAAAATCTAAAGGCCGTAAAGCCAAATTTGCTGGTACAAAACCAGCTGAATCCAACATGGACACGGACATTAGTGCCATGGAACTTTCCAACAACGTGGAAATCATAACTTCGGTAGAAGAAGTTAATAAGTTGAATTCTCAGTGTAATAATATAGATTACACCCAACAAATTAGTAAATCAAGTTCCAAAATAGTTTATGAGCAACAGGTATTGAAGTACAGAAGTAATCATTTAGGTCCGTATGAAATATTTGTGAAATCTAAACATCAGGATGCCTCAGGTGGAAATGGCAAAGGAAACATTGGTCAACTTCACATTTTAAAATTAGGCCAAATAGTCAGCAAAGAAAATATTAGAGGTTTGAAAGAGATAGGTAGCCTTGGGAAAAATCTAGCTAGACTTACATTTACGACATCTAATTATGCAAATGATTTCCTTTCGAATCCATTACTGTTACAGAATAATTGGGAAGGTTTTGTTCCATCACACCGAGTACGAAGAATGGGAATTATGAAAGATGTACATCAGTCAATAAGTGAAGATGAAATTTTGCAAAATATAAATTCATCAACAGCCAAAGTAATAAAGGTAAAACGCATTGTGAAGTATAAGTACGAGGAGGGTACTCGCGTTGCTGTTCCAACTCGAACGGTAATTGTAACATTCGACTCGCAATCCTTACCACAATATGTCACACTGTTTTACAAAAAGTTTGATATTGATAGGTACATTCCCTTGATTAAACAGTGCACTAATTGTTTTTATTATGGGCACTTCAGGGCTAATTGCAAAAGTAAATTAAAATGCAAACGCTATCTTGAGAATCACGAATCGTCCTCTTGCACAAATAAGATCAAGTGTTTCCATTGTAATCAGGAGCACACTGCAATTGACAAAAACTGTCCTGATAAACAACGCCAAAAGGAAATAATCAAAGTTATGACAGTTCAGAATGTTACGTTTAACGACATTACGCTTATAAGGACATTAATAAATTTCAAACTAATATTATTCGTTTACCTAATGCACCATGCTTCATGACAGACTACTTTAATATGATATCTCCCATGAGGATTCATTTTCCTGCCTACCCAAGTAGAGTTTTCAGGAAGACAATCCCTACAATTTCAAATAATATATATCAAGACTACATACATTCAAAATTACAATGTGAATATCACATATATACAGATGCTTCAAAATCAACGTCTGGAAAAACAGGAGCAGCATTTTACTGTGATAATTCTGCAGAATTCAAAATTTTTCCTTTGCCATCGTATCTGTCAATATACACTGCAGAAGCTTTTGCAATACGACAGGCATTGCTTTATGTACAAAAGAAGAAGTTAAATTCAATTCTAATTGCAACCGATTCAGGCTCTGTGCTAAATTCTTTACAGTTTGCATCATGGTCATGTCATACGGAATGGTACATTGTTAACATAAGAATACTCACACTGAAATTAACGAGATTGGGATATGATATCAACTTTATTTGGACACCTGGGCATTCTTTAATAGAAGGGAATAATATAGCAGATACTTTGGCAAAATATGCAGCGAATCAAACAATCCAACGGCCGCTTTCAATAAAGATTCCGTCCGTACTTTTGGAATCACACACTAGAAAAATACTATTTACTGACTGGCAAAACTTGTGGACAAATACTGGCACTCAATGCGGTAAGGCCTACTATTCTATACAAGAAAGAATTCCAAAGGAATGTTGGTTTAAACAGATTCAACTCTCCCGGAGTTCCCTCACAACTATAATGCGCTGCAGGTTAAATCACACTATCGCCGCAGCTCATCTGTACAAGAAGAATTTAGTGACTTCACCAGTTTGTTTGTGCAATGAATATACTGCAACTCCAAACCACATTATATTTCAATGCAAACTTTATGAAACTTACAGAGAACCATTTTTACAGGAATTGTACAGGAGTGGACATCAAGCGCCACTGACACTGCCTTGTTTACTGACTTCACCTTCATCCTCAGTAATCTATATTCTTACAAAATATCTTAATAAGTCTAATATAATTCTGTAAAAGTGTAATGAAATTTGGAAACTATTTATTATGAAAGGAATAATTGTGAGTAAATATTATGTGCATACATGTATATAATACCAATTGATAAATTGTTAACTGGTGCATGGATTTTGTCCACAACCAATAAATATTTTATAAAAAAAAAAAAAATACATCGAATCGGTAAGACGGTTTGTTTACAGAAGGTCTGAGGGTTGGTGATTTACACTTTAGCTATACATGAACATGTACACTAGCCATTTGGTGGAGACCCTTAATGAAAATTTCATCATACCTTCCGCAGACTTTGGTAAGATTTTCCCCAATAAGTGGAGTATTTGACTTCATTTAGAGGATTTTTCTTCAGTGAGGGCGCCGCCCTCCGGGGGCGCCAAACCTTATTTCTGAATACATAAGTGTGACTATTTAAAAAAAAAATAATTAAAAAATCAGTTGGATTTGTGTGGACAGGAATTAATTAAAATTACTGCTATATAACATAGTAAGAGCAGGCCGCCGTGGCGGAGTGGTTAGCACATCGCGCAAAGACGCCAGGTGTCCCGGGTTCTAATCCCGGCCTGGGCATGGATATTTGTGAGTGTACATTCATCAATTTCTTCACATGAACACTCATTCCCATCTTCGCAAATTAGCCAAAAGTGACACAAAAGCGAAGTAAAATAACGCAAAATAAATCAAATTCAATCAAATAACATATTAAGTACGACATTGGAAAATCATGTAGCAATTTGAGTTAAGAGATTACTATTATTTTGATATCATTATGTAGGTATTGAAGAAACACCTACAATCAGGACCGGATGTAACTCTTTGCCGCCCCTAGGCCAAATAAGCTCTGCCGCCCCCCATACCGTTTATCAAGAATGAAAAAAAATATTATTTTCTGTAATAGGCTACTATTTTACTATTAACGGCATGCAGTATTAATTAAATGTTAGTTATAAACAAAAAATGCAACAAAGATATGATATAAATTACATTTTAACATCTACCTTGTTTTTCAGAAAATACTATTATTTTTACTTCATTTAAGTGATAGGACAGAACACACACTGGGCTCATCAAGTCACTTTCCTCACTTTTTTCCTGATTATATTTCTGTATATATATATATATATATATAAAACTGTTTTTCGGATCCTTCTTCAGAAATGCTTCCTGCTTTTTCATCTACTCTTTGATCACTCATAATGAGCCGTAATGATGTTTTAAACTTACTCCAACAAACGCACGTCGGACACTGACACACGCGAGACACGACACACCACCTACTTCTTGAATAATATTCTCGAGCAACTAACAGTAGAATAGTACAATGCGAAACCCTTTAATAATGCTTGCGCCGACAGTTTAATTCTCAACAATTCAACGCCAATCACATGCTTTTGATATGCGGCCAATGCCGGCAGTAACAAGGAACGGCGTTCCTGGAATGCAGCCAAGCGGGTGTTGTCTTTCAAAAGCAAGCGGCAGGCTCCACGTACTTGTCGCAATCGCCGACCCGGCTCAGCACAAACTGTACATTCGAAACAGCAACGTCGGTAATTAAAACAACAAATTAGTAAACTAGTTCCGAGCCCTGCTAGCCTGTCTCTCTTAATAAATATTCTTCGTTAACTTATATTTACAATACAAGTACATTAAGTAATTCCATTCGTGTGTCCGGAGGAAAAAGGAGACAATCCGAGAATTAGGTATTCCTTATAAATTTAAAACAAACAATCGTCCCGCCCCTACCCAAGTGTCGCTCTAGGCCTGGGCCTATGAGGCCTATTGGGAAATCAGGGCCTGCCTACAATAAAGGTGTTCTGTAACAGTAACACTTGAATCATTGTGGCCCTGCGGTACAAGGTATAATGCTTTGTTACGATTGTCCTGGGAAAGCGCAACAACTTTCTTCTGAGATTTTGGCTTGTGTATTGGACCGCTAGCCACCGTCATCATGAGGATGTTGGGGAGCCACGAATGAGTAGCGTAACCCGGCCGGAAACCTACAACGACGACTGTGGGTTCGTCGTGCTGACCCTAAAAAGAACACACTCGGTAAGCTTTACCTTTCGTGTAGATATTTTCCTAGAAAAGTGGAAGGGCTTTTCACAAGAATTCCATGAAGTACCATCATTTTCCATAAAAGTTTTTTTTTTCAAGGAGGGCATTTTCTGCTTCAATACCTCGCTGTCAGACTAATGTCAAACAGAAACACTATAACCGTATAAGGGGTCTTAACCCCATACGTAAGTGGTGTTACTACACCTTGTTACATTTGATTTGATTTTTGGTACAAAGCGTCGCTTTTCTGTCTTTTGGCTGATCGCGACGACAAGGGCAAGTGATGATATGATGAAACTGAAGAAGGGACACTCACAGAGAACACCCATGCCGATATTTGAACCGAAGGCCCCTCTCGTGGTAGCGCACTGTGCTAACCACATCTTGTTTCATGTTTGAATTAACATTCCAAATAGTGAAATCAAGACTGACAGGCTCTTTTAAATTAAGCCTCTATACATGAGAAGATTACCTTGCAAATTTTAGGTCACTACGTTCGACAATCACCTTTGCTCACATTCTTGAAGCGCCTAAGAAGATGACAATATTGACACGGACTGTAGGTCACGTATGACTAACCCACATTATAAACAACATATATCATCTTATGGTGTATATTTACAAACCAAATGAGACACGCGAGTTTCATGTAATTATCTCACTAGATGTTTTCCCTCTGGGACATCTCGTTTTACAAGGACCACCCCGTAATTAGCTTGATTACATGTTCTACCATGTTACTCTAGATCTCTGTGCGTATATGTGTGTTCTTTTAGGATTGGTACTGAATTGACAGCCAGAAGTAACCAAGGTCTTGATGATAAACATTAGATCAACAAAGGGTGCTGGTCGTCCTTGATCATTCTAACAACTTAAGCGCAAAAGCATAGAGTAAGACATTGGGAAAAAGAGAGAAAAGAAATACCACATACTTACTATACGTCACACTTGTGGTTGGAAAATAAAAATGTAGCTACTCGAGCTTGAGAAGATTGAACGCACCTTGTTGAACTGAACACCCAGGGGAATATGGCAACTCATAATTTGTATTGTGTTGTTCTACTAGCAGCCATTTTGAAATCAAACATTGCGTATCGAAAAATGAACACAGTGATATTTCAAGTATGACAATTTACGGCAAAGGTAATGGGATCACGTCATTCTCAAAATCCATATGTAATGTTAGAGAAAGCCTGTTTATTTACATATATTCTAAATTGACAGCCAGAAGGGTTCGGACTTGCCCGAAGGGGCGGCGCCAAGGCTCCCCAAAATGGATCTCAGCCCCGTTATAGTTTCCCCCCTAGATTTTTACTGAAGCTAGTACAATGAATTTGGGGTGGATTTGCAGTAGATAGTGCTACACTAACTCGATTCTTCGCCTTTCATTTTTTATTACCATTTATTTTAATAGCAATATCCATAATTCATCTACTTTTCTTGCATCAAACCGGATCTAATAATCCACTATCTATTAATAGCAACATGGATAAAATTCCATTCCATCCATACTTCTCAATAAAAGATATATTAGGATTTATACTTATAATTTTAAGACTAATACAACTCTCATTAATATTTCCAACAACCCTAGGAGACCCTGAAAACTTTACCCCTGCAAATCCACTAGTAACCCCAGTACACATTCAACCAGAGTGATACTTTCTATTTGCATATGCCATTCTACGATCAATTCCAAATAAACTTGGAGGAGTAGTAGCACTAGTATTATCTATTATAATTTTATTTATTATACCAATACATCATAAAAGAAATTTTCGTGGACTACAATTTTACCCATTAAATCAAGTATTATTTTGATTAATATTTGCAACCTTTATTTTATTAACCTGAATTGGGGCCCGGCCCGTAGAGACTCCATATATTACTACTGGGCAAGTATTAACAATTATATATTTTATATATTTCATTATATCCCCAGCAACCCTACTATTATGAGATAAAATTTTAAAAAAATGACTTCTTGACTGAAACTTTAAGTGTATGTCTTGAAAACATAAAATAAAATGTAAATATTCTAGAAGTCTTCACATTCTAATTATTATGCAACTAAATATAAATTGATACAATCAACCCCCTAAAACCAACAAAAAAAATAAATAATTTAAAGAAACCGGAAGAAAACTCTTTCAAGCTAAATATATAAGTTTATCATAACGAAATCGTGGTAATGTCCCTCGAATTCAAATATAAATAAATCCTAAAAAAATAACCCTTAAGTAAAAAAAATAAGAAAAGTGGTATCCCCCCAACAATAAAATTCTAAATAAAACACATATAAATAAAATACTAGCATATTCAGATATAAAAATTAAAGCAAATCCACCAGCGCTATACTCAACATTAAACCCGGAAACAAGTTCAGACTCCCCCTCAGCAAAATCAAAAGGAGTCCGGTTAGTTTCAGCTAAACAAGAACTCAATCAGGCTAACGCCAACGGTAAAGCAATAAAAATGAACCATAAATAATCCTGAAAAATATTAAATAAAAGTAAGTTATAACCAGCAATTAAAAAAATAAAAGATAATAAAATTAATACTAATCTAACCTCATAAGAAATAGTTTCAGCAACTGCTCGAAGACCCCCAAGTAACGCATAATTAGAATTAGATGCCCACCCAGCAGATATTACTCTATATACTCCTATTCTCATACAACATAAAAAGAAAAATACCCCCAAATAAAAATTAAATAATAAGGTGTGATATGGAAAAACAACCCAAACAAACAAAGACAAAAATAAACTAAAAACTGGAGATATATAATATGGATAATAGTTTCTCAAAGTAGGTAGTGTTTGCTCCTTAGTAAATAATTTAACTGCATCAGCAAAAGGCTGAAAAATGCCACAAATTCCAACCCGATTAGGCCCCCTACGAATTTGAATATAGCCTAAAACCCTACGCTCAAGTAAAGTAAAAAAAGCAACTCTAATTAAAACACATACAACTAAAATAAAAAAAAGAGATAACTCCAATAAATAAATCTAATATCATCTACTATAAAAAGAAATTTATCTTCATTATTGAATTCTAAATTCAATGCACTTTTCTGCCATAATAGTAATTAATATTAATCAATATTATATATATAATATAAGTATTTGGTCCTTTCGTACTAAAACACTTTTAATATTAAGAGATAGAAACCAACCTGGCTCACGCCGGTTTGAACTCAGATCATGTAAGAAATTAAAGGTCGAACAGACCATCAAATTTGAAATGCTACCCCCAAATGATATCTTAATCCAACATCGAGGTCGCAACCCCTCCTGTCGATATGATCTCTCAAGAAAGATTACGCTGTTATCCCTAAGGTAACTTATTCTTTAAATCACTAAAAATGGATCCAAATAACAAAAATTATTGAATATTAAATAAAAAAGAGCTAATTATTATCTTCCCATCACCCCAACAAAATACTACTTAATAATATACATAATTATATTACTAATCAAAACATCATTAAAATAATATAAAGATCTATAGGGTCTTATCGTCCCCTTAAAAAAATAAAGCCTTTTCACTTTAAAGTAAAATTATATATTAATTAACTAAAGACAGTCTATTCCTTGTCCAACCATTCATTCTAGCCCCCAATTAAAAGACTAATGATTATGCTACCTTCGCACGGTCAAAATACCGCGGCCATTAAACAAATGTCATTGGGCAGGTTATACTTCATATAAAAAATCATGAAAAGATGTTTTTGATAAACAGGCGAGAATAAATTTTGCCTAATTCCTTTAATTAATTAAATAAATATACTAATAGAATCATAATTTCAAAATAAAACCAATTAAAACATATAATTAAGTAAGCAAGTAAAACCAAACTAAATTTTTAATAAAATTTCAAATAAATTATAACAAAATTACAAAAATTAGCAATCTCCAAACCAATAAATATAATAGTTTACTATAAAGTTATAACTAACATATTAACCAGAAGCACATCCCCCTAGTCATAACTAAACATTAATATTACAATATATATATTAATATAAAAAATATTAAAATGTAAAGAGTAGAACATGAAGCCCGGTTCAACGCCCTCATTTGGGGCTCGAATCATCATGTGGGGCTCAGTGTTGCCAACTCACCCCACGAAAATTTCACCAACTGATATTTTGAAGTTTTTTATGATGTATTTGAGGGCAGAGTTGGCAACACTGTGGGCCCACTGTAGCTTTTTATGTCTGGCAACACTGCCGTAGACAGAGTTGGCAACACTGAGGGCCCACTGTAGCCTTTTATAAAGGGGGTTTATTGCCCTGTTTACATCTGGCAACACTGCCGTAGACAGTTGGGTTCACTGTAATCAAAGGACCTGAGGGGTCCTGCCCTGTTTACATCTGGCAACACTGCCGTAGGAGTTGGCCTGTGGGCCCACTGTAGCTTTTTATGAGGGGTCTATTGCTCTGTTTACATCTGGCAACACTGCCGTATGACAGAGTTGGGTTCACTGTAATCAAAGGACCTAAGGGGCCCATGCACCTGTCTGGCAACTGCCGTAGACAGAGTTGGCCTGTGGGCCCACTGTAGCCTTATGTATTTGAGGACAGAGTTGGCAACACTGTGTTACTGTAGCTTTTTATGAGGGGGGTCTATGGCTTTTTTTACATTTGCCTACCCACTCTACAAAAATTCTACTATATGATCTTTCACAGGCTAAGCTAACCTACAAATAGTGGCAGCACTGACGAGGCTCGAATTATTATTTGAGGCTCGAAATCGAATCGCTAAATATAAAATAAAATAACAATGCCTATGAACCTGTTTGGCTTCAGGAAGCAGGCTATGGAGGTATCCGCCCAAAGCGCACCATCGCCACCTGCGAGCTGGGACCTGTTACCCTCCCTATCTAAACTCAACGGTTTGTTGATTACACACTTGAATAGCATCCTGACCCAGTACGACGAGGATGTGGGCAAGATTTTCTACATATTCAACAACAACTTGAATTATTACCAATTCCCCATCTCCGGCAAACTGCAGTTTGACATGAATCCCGAGAATATAGGAGAGGCCAAAATTTCCTCCGGCAAGAACATCTATCGCATCAAACACGATAGGATGATTTTTTACTGTAAATTTTTATTAAAGGGCCTGAGGGGCCCATGTACTCTTTATGCCTGGCAACACTGCCGTAGATTTTTTGACAGTGTTGTTAACCTACTAGGTTTTTTACTGTAAACTTTTATTAAAGGGCCTGAGGGGCCCATGTACTTTTTATGTCTGGCAACACTGTTGGGGGCAGAGTTGGCAACACTGTGGGCCCACTGTAGCTTTTTATGAGGGGGACCTATTGCCCTCCTGTTTATGTCTGGCAACACTGCCGTAGATTTTTTGACAGTGTTGTTAACCTACTGGGTTTTTTTTACTGTAAATTTTCATCAAAGGACCTGAGGGGCCCATGTATTTTTTATGTCTGGCAACACTGTTGGGGGCACAGAGTTGCCAACTCTGTGTTACTGTAGTTTTTTATGAGGGGGGGGTTTATGGTTTTCTGTTTATGTCTGGCAACACTGCCGTGGATTTTCTGACAGAGTTGGCAACACTGTGGGCTTTTACTGTAGCTTTTTATGTCTGCCAACACTGTTGGGGGCCCAGTGTTGCAAACTCTGTGTTGTCGTAGTTTTTTATGAGGGGGGTCTATGGCCCCCTGTTTATGTCTGACAACACTGCCGTGGATTTTCTGACAGTGTTGTCAACCTGGGTTCACTGTAAATTTTCAAAGGGGCCTGAGGGGCCCATGTATTTTTTATGTCTGCCAACACTGTTGGGGGCACAGAGTTGGCGACACTGTGTTACTGTAGCTTTTTATGAGGGGGACCTATTGCCCTCTGTTTATATTTGGCAACGCATCCGAAGAAAATTCCACTATATGATCTTTCACTGGCTAAGCTAACCTACAAATAGGAATTGGCAACACGAGGCTCGAATTATTATTTGAGGCTCGAATTATTATTTGACGCTCGAATCATTATTTGAGCCTCGTCGGTGCTGCCTACCCATCCGAAGAAAATTCCACTATATGATCTTTCACTGGCTAAGCTAACCTACAAATAGGAATTGGCAGCACTGACTTATAAACCCACTGGGTCCTCTTGGCATGTTTTTTCATGATGTGTTGCTAGGCTATTGAGCATCTTGGCGTATACAATGTATATATTTTGAGAGGGGGGGGGGGTTATGGCTTTTTATGCTGTACGAATACTGGAAGCTTAACAGTGACAACCAACAGAGTAGGTAAACCTACATCCAGGAACTGGCAACACTAGTTTCTGACAGTGAATTTGAAATAAAATATTAAACAAAATACACTGGGGGAAATAATTGTACAACAATTTGTACCTAATTGTACAACTTAGGCTGTGTCCCCTTGTAGTACGGTTGTTACTTTTCCCGCCAGGTGTCAGCCCGAATTTCACCCACAGCGCTCTGGGGCGCAGGCGCACAGTGTGGAAGCAGAAGGTAGACGCCAAACAAACGTCACAATGATTTCCACCTATTTACTAGTTATATTAAAAATGTAACGTGCTATTTTATTATTTACAATTTTTCTACATTCAGTATTATCGATAAACTGTTAAAGTTTTACATTGTTTAATTAGTAAATGTTAGAATATGACTGCCAAGCGCAGGGTCACAGCGAGTTCAAACGTGCATCTGTCGCGCCTCTCTGCTCTCCCCTTCAACTCCACGTTTGCCGCGAATTCGGACAACAATGAAAGCACATGTTTTTATGTTCTCGTAATACTAACCTTGCTCCACTGATTTTAAATTGCTTCCATCCGCTTTTTTTCTGTGTTATTTCTGTATGCACGCAACATTCGCTTTCAATAGTATTATCGCTCAGAAGCAGAAGGAGTGTTAGTATAGCAGGCTCCGAGTTTACAATTTATTAAATTAAACAATAATTTATGTAAGAATATACTTGTACTTACCGAACACAAAATAATAAAAAGCACATGTGAATGTTTGCGTGTGTTTATGTTATATGACGACTGAGTAAAAAATAATGTTGACTCCCCGAAACATAGAAATAAAAAGTAGGTCAAACTTTTTCAACACCCAACCATTTTAAACGTCCTCGCGTAGTAATACGATTTAGCTCAAGACGTTTAAAAGAGTACTCTTAGTCGACAAAGCTAATTGCTAGGGCCCTTATATTACTAAAATATTCTTTAATTTGCATATTTCTCATACCGCCATATGTTGTTCTAGTTGACTTCTTCCAAAAAAATGCTAATTAGCGAGAGTTAATTAAGCAAGGCAAGTAAAAGAAGCAAAATAGAACATATGTGCCGGCGTGAGAATATGTAAAAATTCGATTCAGAGGTGGATTGAATTAAAATTGGAGGATATTTTGCATTTTTTTTTATCGTACATAATTTTTTCCATTTACAACAGTATAAAATAAGAGGAATGTGTGACAATATCCATATTGCAGAATCTTCTACAACATTTTTATGCAACATGTTTGCAAGACGTAACAAATGAAGGTTTGTTTACATGAGAAATTACTAAACAAAACACACTTGAAATAGTATAAAAAACTTGAGCAGCGCAAACATACGCGTCATAGATTTGAAAGATCATACAACCTCTGCCATCTATTGAATGAAAAAGGAACTACGTGATGAAAATCGGGAAGCTGTCGATTCTGTATAGAGGGAAGATGGAAAAAGAAAGCTCTACGGAAACTGACGCTTTTGACAAAATTGTACACCCGTAAAATTATATATAAATAAGACTGAGGCGTATTATCTGCTTTGATTTCAGATTTTGCCAACCTGTCAGCTGTAGTGTTTAGGTGACAAGCGACTTACTCAAATATGACGCTTTTGACAATATTGTACACCCGTAAAATTATATATAAATAAGACTGAGGCGTATTATCTGCTTTGATTTCAGATTTTACCAACCTGTCAGCTGTAGTGTTTAGGTGACAAGCGACTTACTCAAATATGACGCTTTTGACAATATTGTACGTCCGTAAAATTATATATAAATAAGACTGAGGCGTATTATCTGCTTTGATTTCAGATTTTGCCAACCTGTCAGCTGTAGTGTTTAGGTGACAAGCGACTTACTCAAATATGACGCTTTTGACAATATTGTACACCCGTAAAATTATATATAAATAAGACTGAGGCGTATTATCTGCTTTGATTTCAGATTTTGCCAACCTGTCAGCTGTAGTGTTTAGGTGACAAGCGACTTGCTCAAATATGACGCTCTTAACAATATTGTACACCCGTAAAATTATATATAAATAAGACTTAAGCGTATTATCTGCTTTGATGTCAGATTTTACCAACCTGTCAGCTGTAGTGTTTAGGTGACAAGCGACTTACTCAAATATGACGCTTTTGACAAATATTGTACGCCCGTAAAATTATATATAAATAAGACTGAGGCGTATTATCTGCTTTGATGTGAAATTTTACCAACCTGTCAGCTGTAGTGTTTAGGTGACAAGCGACTTACTCAAATATGACGCTTTTGACAATATTGTACACCCGTAAAATTATATATAAATAAGACTGAGGCGTATTATCTGCTTTGATGTGAAATTTTACCAACCTGTCAGCTGTAGTGTTTAGGTGACAAGCGACTTACTCAAATATGACGCTTTTGACAATATTGTACGTATATTGTATTGTATAGGAGGCTAGAAGCATATAATTTAACGAAAAAAAACCCAAGTAAGGTCATAGAGAATAGTTAATAGTTAAAAAAAAAAGTGAACAATTATATTTTGCATTGCACACCATTTGATATTAAATAACATACCCCCAAAAAATCTCTGCATTATGCGTTCTGTAAAAAATTGCCCTACGTGCCAAACTGCCGTGTCAAGTAAACATTTTCAAAGGCACTGTCGTACTTGTGTGCCGGAAAAGCGAATATGTGCGACCAAACTGTGCTCTAAGTGTGGAAAAAATATTTCTATTGCCAACTTCAAGCGACACCAGCTTACTTGCAAGAGCACTGGAACATCTCTACCGCAACCTTCCAAGCGAAAGGTAGAAGTAACCTCCCTCGATGCATCGCCACCTGCCAAACGCGTCAAGCTGGCGAAGAAAGCAGACCAATTTGCGTTTGAGCATTTATTAGAAGATTTTAACATAACATCAGACAGCTTCTGCGATGTGCGTAGTTTTCTGGAGAGCGAGCGAGCTAAGATAATATCCATCCTCAACGATGCATTGGCTACACACTCCACTAAATTCTATGCTGTGCTATGCTGCAAGTATAAGAAACCGTCTGATGAAATATATAAATTCTTCCATGCCACAAAAGCAAAAACACTGCATCAGGCAGATGTCACTGACCTCGACAGCATCTACGGCAAGTTTGTCGAGAAGCTTATGGCAAAGCACGAGGAGCATCAGGCTGAAGGCTCGGGCGGTTCGCTGTGTGGCGAGCCCCACAAACTTCGTCTGAAACTTAACAAATTCCTGCCACTGGCAGGGTCTAGCTATATTTCCCTGCCATCCGAGGTTAAAGCAAAAAAAGCTGTTCTCAATATTCGGAACAAAGACACCAAATGCTTCCTCTGGTCGGTGCTGGCAGCATTGCACCCTGTTCACTGGAAAAACCACCCGTACCGTGTTAACCACTACACGCAGTATGAGTCGGAACTGAAGGATGCAATGGCCGGGATTGCCTACCCTGTAGAAGTCTCGCATATTGGCAAGTTTGAGGTTCGTGCTCGTGACTTGTTGGGCCTGCAATTAGCCATCAATGTTTACGGTCTCACCGAGAACAAACATGAGGTCCACCCCATCCGGGTGAGCGACGTAGACGACGATGGTGCGCAGGAAATTCACCTTCTGCTCATCAAGGACGAGACCCATCACCACTACACCCTCATCCGTTCCCTCTCTCGGCTTGTTTCGAGCCAACGGAGCAGTGATAGTCACCACGTCGAGGTGTGTCGCAGGTGCTTGTCTACATTTCATAATCGAGAACAGCAGGATTACCGGCACATCAGAGGTCCCAACATTGCTGCTGAGAAGCTAGCTCGCCACATGCTCTACTGTGGTACCAACAAGCCTGCACGAACTATCCTGCCCGAACCTGGTGCAGTAGAGTGCTTCCGCATGCACAGTGCTATGGTGAAGCATCCTGCCTATATTGTAGCAGACTTCGAGGCCTTTCTTCAACCTCTGTCTAACTGCGAGCCCAACCCCGAAACATCCTCTACCATTCCTTTCCAAATCCACGAGGCCTCGAGTTACTCCTATGTTGTGGTGTGGCGAGACCATATTGCCTCCGAGCCCTATGTGTATCGCGGTCGCGACCCGGTCAAACACTTCCTGCAGAGAATGCAACAGGAAGCCATCAAGATAGAGAAGGTGCTGTTGGCCCCCAAGCCCATGCTGCCTCTGTCTCCGGAAGACAAGCATCAGCACGAAATAGCTCTAAAGTGTCCTGTTTGCAACTCGGTCTTCACTGACGATAACAAAAAGGTCCACCACCATGACCATTATGGGACTGGAAGCTACATTGGCCCGTGGTGCAACAGGTGTAACTTGAGAGCCAGGGACCCGCGCTTCATACCGGTCTTTTTTCACAATGGCTCGGGATATGATTTCCATCACTTGGTCACACATCTAGGGTACGACGATGCGAGAATCAATGTCCTGGCACAGAACGAGGAGCGTTATATTAGCATCAGCAAGCGGGTGCCGATCCCCGACTCAAGCAGGAGCATCGAGCTTCGGTTCCTCGACTCTCTGAGGTTCCTCCAGGCAAGCCTGGATGCTCTTGCTGGGAAGCTCAGAGACGACCAACTAGCCATTACCACATCAAGTTTCCCAAACTTAGATGTCGCACTCATCAGACGTAAAGGGGTCTACCCCTACGAATACGTCACAGACCGCTCCAAGTTCGAAGAAGAGTTGCTGCCTCCCCAGGATAAGTTCTACAGCCAGCTGAGAGGTTCAGGTATTACCGACGAGGAGTACAAGCATGCTCAGTCTATGTGGGTCGAGTTGGGTTGTCGAACTTTCGGTGATTACCACGATGCATACCTGAAGCTTGATGTGACGCTTCTTGCCGATGTGTTCCAGGCGTTTCGGGCGACTGCGATAAACATTTACAACCTGGACCCTGTATATTTTTACAGCCTTCCTGGACTGGCATGGTCGGCCATGCTCCTGCTGACTAAAATTAAACTTTCACTTATCTTCGATGTTGATATCATGCTTTTCATCGAGAGAGCTATCCGGGGCGGCATGGTCCAAGTGTCGCAACGCTTCGCACACGCCAACAATTACCACATGGCCACTGGTTACGACCCCTCCCAACCATCAAGCTACATCATGTACACTGACGTGAATAATCTTTACGGGCACTCCATGATGCGACCACTCCCAACAGGACAGTTTGAGTGGGTTGATCCTTCCAACTTCGACGTTAAAGGTTTTGACGATTCGGAACATGGGTTTTTTGCCGAGGTGGACCTTGACTTCCCCGAGAAGCTGCAGGATACATTCTGTGACCTTTCGCCTGCTCCGGAATTCAAGTGTCCACCTGGCTCGGATCAACCGAAGCTCGTCATGGACTTGGAGCCCAAAAAGCGTTATGTGCTACACTACCGGAACCTCCAGTGGTTAATACAGCAAGGGGTCTCGGTCAAAGCAGTTTACCACGTGCTCTTGTTCAGGCAGTCTCCATGGTTGAAGCCGTACATCGAACTGAACACCAAACATCGCACTGATGCCACTTCGGAACTTGATCGCGATTTTTTCAAATTAATGAACAATGCGGTATTTGGGAAGACCATGGAGAATGTGCGAAATCGCGTTGATGTGAGGTTGGTGACGAAGAAAACACAGTGTCGTCGACTTGTTGCAAGCTCGCTGTTCAGATCTCGAACAATTTACAACGAACAGATGTCTCTGATTCACATGAACCGGGCCGAGGTGCTACTCAACAAGCCCATCTATGTGGGAGCTGCAGTTTTGGATCTGAGCAAGTTGTGCATGTTCGAGACATATTACGACATACTACGTGCACACTACAACCACAATATCTCGCTCCTCTACACAGACACAGACAGCTTGGTGTACCATGTTCGCACGGACGATGCGTATGACGATATAGCCAAAGTTCCAGCACTTGTCAAGCTCTTCGACACATCGGGCTATCCCCAGCTAAACCGGTATGGAATTCTACCCCAGAACAAAAAAATACCCGGCAAACTCAAGGACGAGAAAGACGGGGATGTGATTGTGGAGTTTGCTGGACTTCGTGCCAAAGCCTATGCGATCCGGGCTGAGGGTTCTGTAACAAAAAAGGCAAAGGGTGTAAGCAGGCAAGTGGTTCGGGAGCACCTCAAGTTTGAGGATTACCTCAAGTGCCTCAGAACAAAATCGCCCATTCTACAAAAAGAGCATCGTATCCAGAGCGTTGATCATGTGCTTACAACTAATATTGTTAGGAAAATTGCTCTGGATGCACACGACGACAAGAGGTGTATTCTTGAATGTGGGGTCCACACACTTCCGTGGGGCCACTATCGCCTGCAAACTAGTAAGGCCTGCCCAGAGTGCAACAAAAAATAATAGGCAATGCAAAATGAAAAAAAAATCAATTTTAATTTACTTCAACTTCCTCGATTACATGCATGGCACAGCAAAATTAAACTTCTGGGAAACTGCTTATTGTAGTTTGTACTTGTGTATATAAAATTCCACATTTCTTATTGTGTGCTATTTTTTTTTAAATTTTTTTTTTTGTATCTAAAACTGTTCAGTCACTCTTTCATTCTTGACGTCATACACAAATGTTTTCTCTGCAATAAGAATGACGCTGCACAGAGTATCTGCAGGCAAGGCGTCGTGGAACTCGCATACGATCTTTATGTTGGTACGATCGTTGACAACCACCTGCTTCCTCTTAGATGTGTTGATGACGAACATGGGTCTGCGAGCTATGAACTCGTTGGGGTTGTAGTACACGTCCACATTGCTGGAGGTCACTCTCTTGTAAGCTGTGTACGCCTCGTAAAGTTTCAGGTAATCGTTGTTCGTAATGTTTAGATTGTAGTTCTCGCGTGGGAAAACTTCATTCCTGCCATTTTTGAGGTAAACATTCTTAATTTTGCAATTATCAAACTGGCTAGAATCTTTCTCTTGGTTATTATCTTTCCCCGTCTGGAAGAGCACGACCGCAAACTCAGGCATATCGTACCGGATGCTGTTGAACTGCGTAGTAACATCAAATTCAAAATGGCTGCCGGAAGCAGGTTTCTGCACGCACTGGTAGCCGTAAAATTGGATGGGTACTTGGGGGTTCTTCAAGATGTCGGCTTTGTACTTGAGACCGTAATTAGATTCGTATTCCACCACAGGTATGCGCAGCTCCATGGACTGGATGACGCACTTGGCAGCGTCGGGTAGTGTGTTGGCAAGTGCTGCACCGTCTGCACCCAAGGTGCTGTAACGCATCAGCACATCGTTGTCGTTGGCGCTTCTGCGAAAAGTGACGCGTAAACCACCCTTCCACATAATCTCCGTGTAGTCGGAGAAAAAGCCTGGAAGCAAGCGCATGGGAAACAGTACTGTGTGGCTTTGAGTTTTGATTTTTGTATCTGCTTCGAATCCCCCTGCCTGGTAGTATGCTGCATCGGTCTTGGAGAGTTTCAGTGTTCCCACAGCTGTAGAAGTAATCCCGGGGTAGTCAACCCTATCGATGACGGTGCCATGCTTTCTAACTTCCACTTGCGAGAACAGATGCGGCACAAAATTGTCCACAAGTCTTAAATTTGCATTGGCGTTAAATGCTTCGCCGTTGTCTCTCTTCACCACATCAAACTTGATATACAAATCAGCTCTGTGAGGGTGAATAAACCCATCCCCGACGTCCACATCGTATTCGATCTCCCTGTTCGGTTCGTTCAAATTGGCGAACGTGCGACGATTGGGTGGGAAGGACTGCAACTCGTAACTTTCGATTTGCTCCATGATTGTTATTTATTATACGTTAATCTCCACGACAGCGGTGGTAGTAGCTCCGGCAAAATTCACCACCTCCCCCTTCTCGTTTGTCACTGCCAATTCTATGTTGTCTATGCGATTACGAGATATGGGGAAGTATATCGGTGGTGAGGGTGTGTAGATAATCGGTTCCATGAATTCAGAGTTTGGTTTGAACGTAGCGATGATACGTGTCTGCTTGTGGCTGCCTGGGATGCCATCCGAGGATTTGGTGATCATGCCTTCTGCCACGTTGCAATGTATGTTCAGAGTCTCGATGGCTAGAAATTTAGGAATATTGGCACCGATGTGCTTGATGCCAGGTTCGAGTTTTGTGTTGTTCTCGAATCCCAGAAGCTCTCCAACAGTGCCTAGGTCTACTGTTTCCGTAGCAGACACAATTTCAACTCTGTGAGTTACAGAATTTTGAGATAGCAGTATATTTCTTGGCAATTGGGCTTGCAAGGTAGACAGATTGTACTGTCCTGGCGTGATAACTATTTTTTCATTTCCAACAGTAATTTTGTTATTGTGCTCCGTGACATTGGGTATCAGGTACATGCTGTAGAATGCACGAAGAGCAATAGATTTAGGATAGATGATGTCGTCATGCAACGCGAGTTTCAAGACCGAAGTCTCGCTGGTGAGATGGGACACTCCCATGGTGTTTTAGGTACCACAATGCTTTCTGAAAATGCTCCACCGAGGGGTTATTTATTTTAGACATGTATGCGAGAACGGAAAGGCATAGGTGGCCGCAGTTAACATCGGTGAAACCCTGGATGCGTTTGTCATTGTAGTAGAGGTTGGCAACACTGAGATACTTCACCAACCTGGCAGGCGGTGTGCCACCGAACGAATCGAAAACAAATGCTTTGTCATCGTCAATTTTGAGGTAGCATATCCAATGTGTACCAGGATTTTTGTAACTGTCTAGGTTGACCACGCCATACTCCTTTTTCTTCACAGCAGAGGGTAGAGAATCGGACATGAAAACACCCCTGAAGTTCCTTATTCCCAACGGTTCGATCAGAGATTCAATATCGAAGTTGGACAGGGCTTCTTTTTTTTTTTATATTTCTTCAAAGCATCGAGGTTGTTTTTTCGTTTTTTGGTCACACCTTTCCCCTTCTTTTCCATAGCCAGGTTGTGACGTTTCTGTTCTTCCAGCTCGGCCTTGTTCTTCTTTGCATCGATGACGGTTTTGGCGATAGCGGCACTGCCTCCAGCCAAGCTGCCCACTGCACCCAAAGCTGCCAAGATGGCCGGAATGCTGAATATGAAACCTCCAATCTTCTGCTGCTTCCGCGAATGCTGCAACTTTTTCAATTGTGGAGTGCTGAGCAGCAATTTCATTCCGTGTCCTTTGGACAAGCATGAACGTTTCTTCTTGAGTTGTTTCTTGGTGAGTAACCCATCGAGGGCACCCAGCGTTTTCAGATTCGAATATGGTATCTGGTACACGACGCCCTTGGGCTTCATGATGTATTTTTTTTTACGATATGTTATTTTATATATGTTCCGAGATTTTTTTGTTTCTCTCTCGTATAATTTTTTTACGGTATGTTATTTATATATACTTTGCAGCTATTAAACAAATTCGATTATGTGCTTTGTTTTCTTACCAAGAAGTTCTTTTGTCCCCTTGTACACGATTCGAGTTGTGTTCTCGATTAAAATGGATAGCTTCTCGTCGGATAACATGCTAGCGTATCGATCTGGTAAAAATAGACTGTATTGTCCGTTGAGCAACAGACGTACTTTAGGACCAAACTGGGTTGCAACAATTGAACCAGAAGTTATTGCATAAGGTTTGTCCACTTCCAATTCCTGAATTTTTATATATTCGACTGACAAATTTAGCATTTGTTTTAATGCCTGTACGTCACTAATTTTTTCACTCATATCGAAGAAATATTTTTTTTTGGTCTCGTAGATTTTTTTACAGTGTGTTATTTATAGAAAAAAATTTCGGCATTGCCTAATGCGATCAAGTGATCGATGATCCTGCTGGTTTCAGCATTTGAAGCATACCAGTCGTCTGTATATCGTCTCCTCCCCTGTCTCCACTCGTGAAGTTCGTCCATCTTATCAGCCAATTTTTCATCAGCAGCCCGAAAAAAAAGCATAGGGAAAAGAAGAAGATTTTACACCGCTTATTTTTCTCAGATGATCCAGAAGTAGCATTTCACAAGGCAAGCGAAATTGTGGTGTTATTTTAACTAAATCAATAAGCTTTTTAACATCCTTGTGACTATCGTCGAAAGTAAATGTAAATATTTTGTATAACACTTCTGTTGGTAAGTCTGTTATATGCGTAGACATTTTTTACTGTATGTTATTTAATTACAGCCCCCACCCCAATTTTCGTTTTGTATTCATGGCAATGGTCGTGCCCAATGCTGCAACTCTTTCTCCCAGCGAGGCGTCTCTGCTGACGAGTCTCCCGAACGCGGCATGCTCCAATTTTCTATCAGCATCGTGACGCGCATCTAAATTCGTATATGTGTTGTAAGCAATGTCGTGATCCTTGCATGCAGCATCCAGCAGATTTACCCCCTTGTCTCCTTTTTCCAGTCGCCGTTCCAGTTTAGTACCCGGTCCGCAGTATTGGTAACCTGGTAGGTGCATCTCGAAGGGTAGCTTGTTGATGATGTCGTTCACGAGACCTCGACCCTCGGCCACATTCCAGAATTTGGGAGGCAGGGTGTTGATGATTTTGATAAGGTAACCTTTGTTGTCGATGACAATAAAGTTGCTAAGCTTGGTGCTAATCATGTCCATGATGCCCACCTTCTCGTTGTGGAAGTTGCGATTGCCTGCATTTTCTTCGCCTGCGATAACCAGCAATCGATCTACAAGCTTCCTTACGTCGTCTACCCAAACAAACTCTTTAGGTAGGGTATTGTAGAGTTTGACACCGCTGCCAGTTTTAATTTGGTTCCATATTGGCTTGATGAGGTTCCTGTATTTTTCTCCACTGCTTGATTTTACGCGATTCTGTGTTGCATCGTTGTTTTGGTACAGGGCATCTGTTATGATTAAAATTTCTGTGTAACTTTGGTAATCCTCGTCTGTATAATCTTTAGGTTGCTTTTTGGTGATAAGTTCCCACAGGCCCACAGTGCCAGGATACCTAGTCCAGCTGTTCTTCTCGCCCAAATTAATTTTCACGTCGTCACCTTCGAACGTAACTTTTGACTTTCCAATTTTCCAAACCACACCCTCGTTAGGTTCCACAGAGGGGTACAATCCAAACACCTCGTCCTTTTCAAATTTCCCGGTGCTCAGGTAATCTCTCGCCAACGGACCTAATTCAACTACCTTGTCCGAAGAGGTACTGCCTAGAACCTGACGTCTCAGAGGTGCAGCTCCAAGTTCGAACGGGGTAGTGTGAATACTGGATATGGGTGTAGGCACAGCATAATTTCGAGCAGCAAGTGGCACGAGCTCGTTGATTAAATCTTTATTTTGCTCGGTAACATCTTTGATGTCTTTACCTAGTCCACTTATAGCATCAATAATAGGTTGGTCCTGTCGCTTTTCTCTTCGTAAATTCCGCGATTCTCTGATTTCCAACCCCTGAAGCGTTTGGCCAGGTAGTCGCGCAGCTTCAAGTTGTCGTCTGCGAGTTTGCGTTTCATTATTTGTTATTTATAATACGTCAAGACGTTTCTTGTAACGTCGCAACGTTTAGAAAGTTGTTTATTTTGTTTCTGTATTTTCCGTCATTGGGTTTCCTCGTCATGTCTATCGTGGTGAATCCGAAATCATCTTGATTCCAGCATGAAGAGCAAAATTTGGAAAACTGATTGTAGTTCATGTCCCCGCCTACATAATCATCGTAAGCATGTTTTAAATTGGTTTGGTCTTGACGAAACAAGCAAATAAAATTAGCGTTGTCTCGGAGAAGCTGCTTGGGAATTTTAGAAAAAGTCTGAGCAAGGTAGAAGCAGTCCATGCCTCTGTGCCGCCCCTGTGTAAAAAAAATTGCGAATTTCGTTATGGTTCTCCAGGATGACATCGTCGAAGACCACCACCGAATTTTCATGGCAGCAGTCTAGTGGCATTACTTCGGAGGCGAAAGTAGCTATGCTCAGCCCTTCGTACAGTTTTGTCAGCTGTTGATATTTTGCTTGCTCCAAACTTTTGGAAAAAACATACAAGTGCCTGTTCTTCCAATCTAACCAGTCGGGAGCAAGAAGAAAATTATCAATAAGTAAAGTTGTTTTCCCACACCCTGAAGGTCCGACAATAAGGCAGCGAATGTTGTCCGGCAACAATTCGCCGTTTTTCCTAGCCTGACGCTCCGGGGGAAAATCTGGTAGTCGCCTCACCACATCCCAAGCACCCGTTACACAATCACCTCGTTTGCGTCGATCCAACTTTTTTCCTCGAGTCCCAACCATTTCACCAACAGTTTGTCACCTTTTCTACGTAATACTTTTTCGATAAGATACGTATTGGGGTATTTTGTTTTGGAGAGTTCCTCCTCGTAGAATCGCCCTTTCAAAATTTCGTCGCGATTATCTTTTATTATATACGTGTGACGGTTACCTGGTAACAATCGAGCAACAGTGAAAAGTTCCGTACTCCAGTTTTTGGTAAAGCCTTTTTCAAACATGCGCTTAAATTTACTAATTCTTACTTGGTCTCCAATTTTGAATTTCGGTTTTTTGTTAGTGGGCCGGTACTTGGGGCAATAAACAGTAGAGATCAGTCGTGCCTCATCAGACTTGCTGACATCGGCAGGCTTCATGCGTATCGTGCTATGCAAACTGTGATTATAGTCGTTTACGAGTTCCGGAAGCACATTGACCCACTTGTGGTTACCTTGAAGCGTAAATCGTTTCCACATGCGTGTTTTGAGAGTACGGTTAAAACGTTCCACTATGCCGGCTTTGATGTGACTGAAAGTCGAGTAATGTTGAATATTTTGCTTCTGAACAAACTGTTGAAATATCGAGTTGTAAAATTCCTTTCCGTTATCCGTTTGAAGAAATCGAGGTCGCCTGCCACTTTCATTGAAAATAGTTTTGAATGCTTCCATTACGCACACACCTGTTTTAGCCTTGAGGGGCAAAGCCCACGCAAATTTTGAAAATGTATCTATAACAGTAAGAAGATACTTGTATCCTTTATTGATTTTATGTAAATTTTTTAGGTTGCCGCTACTCATTTCCACAAGGTCAGCCTGCCAAAGATCATCCACGCCTTTGGTCACCACCGCCAGTCGTTTGTAGTTTCGTCGTGCAGGTTTATGAAGCTCGTTCACGATACCCTGCCTAGACATGGCGCGAAAATAAGAATATAGCCTGGATGGGATTTCTGGCTGCAGACAATGCTGGGTTTTCTATGTACAGCTTGTCACCTATTTCTATGTCGATAATTTGAGTGGCATCTTCGGCATAGGCAGTCTCGCGACTTTCGGGGTGTGTGAAATCGACCAGCTCAACTCCTCTTATTTTAGGCTCATCGCCAATGTTCGTCACGGTCATAATTGGGTAGTGGGTTGCGTGAGGCAAAGACCAGTAGGAAACCTTGACGAACTGAAGTGTGCCAGCGAGGAAAAATTGATGATAGGCTTTTGCAGGAGTCAACATGTAGAGTTTGTAACCTGGATTAAAAGGGGAGGAGAACTCTCTGTTTGGTATGCTGTACAGTTCGATGACAATCGTAGACTTGAGATTGTCGATGCTGGCATTTAGAGTGTTTACGTTGGTTCGAACCTCAGTCTCCACATCCTCCAATCTACCATTCACCGATTCCAGGTGTTCCTCGATAGCATGAACAACAGTGTCGTAGTTTGGTTTGATCTTTACATCGACAATAAGGCTCTTGAATTTTTCATTTAAGTCATGTAGTTGGGTGCTGAAATTAGCTATAGTCGATTCCTGACTTGCCTCGATACTCCCAATTTGCTCTTTCACGCTGGCAATAATCTGCTGCAGGCTTTCTACAAGCGTCAACTTGGAGCTCTGTATTACAAGGTCGTGGACCTGGGTTCTAATTTCCGCAAACAATTCATGCAGCTCGGTGATGTTCTGGTTGGTAGGTAAAGTCGCGACAGACCCCCGTATCGATTCAATTTCGGATTGGATGTTTTTGATGTCGTCGGATTTGAGTATTCGGTTGAGAGTTCTCTTCACGCTTTTCAGTTCCTGAGAGGTAGGCAGGGTGGCCACCGTGTTTTGAAGCGATTCCAAAGCTTTTTTCACCGCGTCCAACTCGGAGGCATCGGCAGCAGCACGTATGTCTTCTTGCAGTTGCGTTATGTCATCCTGGGTGGGGGTAGATTGTTGCAGGGTTTCCAACTTAGTCTGTATGTCGTCGATCAAGTGATGGAAATGAGACAACTCGGATTCTGCATTCAGATTTTCCAGTTTGGCGATTTGCTGTTGGACGTTGGCCAGTGTATCCCTGATGCCCGGCAGTTTGGTTTCCAGCTCATCGTGAACGTTCGCCAGATCATTTCTAATGGCAGCAAGAGCATCCTCAATATGGGTTATGGTGCCTTGCAGCTTCCCGAAATCCTCGTAGGTCTCAAGTTGGAGTTTGATGTTGGCCACGCTACGGGCAATGGCGTTCAGTTCGCTGGACGACGGTAGATTGTTAATAAAATCCTCCAGCGTTTGGAGTTTAGTTTTTACTTCGTTGATGGCCGCATGCAAAGCATCCGTTTGAAGCTCAGCCTTGATGCTTTCCAACGTAGGGATTTCGAAAGATTGAAACTGTTCGCGCAATTTAGCAATACTAGCGTTCACGCGATCGTAGTCGCCTTGTGTTTTAATGCTTTGGATGATAGTTTGCAGTTCGGTCTGGATGTTGCTTGTTTGATCCTGCAAGCGTTGTTTCAGCTGTTCAACGTCTGAGGTTTGCGTTTGTTGCAGCTTCAGAAGTTCGTTCTGCAGATTGCCCACACTCAGTGCCAGCTTGTCGAGATTGTCTATCGACGCGAGGTCGGTGTATTTTTGCAGCAGCGATTTTAGCTCTGCATCAATCTTGAGTACAGGGTCCAAGCACTGAGACTGCAAGCTGGCTATTTCGGACTGGAGGCTGGAGTTGAGCGTGGACTGGAGGGCCTGCAGATCGCTTCGCAGCTTCTTGACCCTGACGTCGAGCATGAGAAGCTCGTCGCCATGGTCGTCGCGTTTCGTGTGGCCAAAAATATCGTTAGGCATTATTGTTATTTATTATAGAATAGCTAATTTTCATTTCTATGAAAAAAGGGATGAGTTTGTCGTAGTCGTCCAAGAGCTCTATATACAGACGATCGCCAGCAGATACATCGTACGTGGTGGCACTGTTCATCCTATCGTGTTTGATGCGATAGATGTTCCTGCCAGAAGAAATTTTGGCCTCTCCTTTATTCTCGGGATTCATGTCAAACTGCAGTTTGCCGGAGATGGGGAATTGGTAATAATTCAAGTTGTTGTTGAATATGTAGAAAGTCTTGCCCACATCCTCGTCGTACTGGGTCAGGATGCTATTCAAGTGTATAATCAACAAACCGTTGAGTTTAGATAATAGGGAGGGCAACAGGTCCCAGCTTGCAGGTGGCGATGGTGCGCTTTGGGCGAATACCTCCATAGCCTGCTTCCTGAAGCCAAACAGGTTCATAGGCATTGTTATTTTATTTTATATTTAGCGATTTGTTTTCGAGCAAGCCAATTTTAGCATTGGTAAAACAAAGCTTCGAGCCCTCGTCAGTGCTGCCAATTCCTATTTGTAGGTTAGTTTAGCCTGTGAAAGATCATATAGTGGAATTTTCTTCGGATGGGTTGGCAAAACCCAAGCCCTCAAAGCAGAAACATCCAATAGAGTTGCCAAATATAAAAAAAAGAACAATGGACCCCCCTCATAAAAGGCTACAGTAAGGGCCCACAGTGTCGCCAACTCTGTGCCCCCAACAGTGTTGCCAGACATAAAAGGTACATGGGCCCCTCAGGTCCTTTTATGAAAGTTTACAGTGAAAAACCCAGTAGGTTGACAACACTGTCAAAAAATCTACGGCAGTGTTGCCAGATATAAACAGAGGGCAATAGACCCCCCTCATAAAAGGCTACAGTAGCCCACAGTGTTGCCAACTCTGTCTACGGCAGTGTTGCCAGACATGAAAAGCTACAGTAAGGGCCCACAGTGTTGCCAACTGTCTACGGCAGTGTTGCCAGATGTAAACAGAGGGCTTAGACCCCCTCATAAAAGGCTACAGTGGGCCCACAGTGTTGCCAACTCTGTCCTCAAAATATACATCATCAGAGGATCTACGGCAGTGTTGCCAGATGTAAACAGAGCAATAGACCCCTCATAAAAAGCTACAGTGGGCCCACAGGCCAACTCCTACGGCAGTGTTGTCAGATGTAAACAGGGCAGGACCCCTCAGGTCCTTTGATTACAGTGAACCCAACTGTCTACGGCAGTGTTGCCAGATGTAAACAGGGCAATAAACCCCCTTTATAAAAGGCTACAGTGGGCCCTCAGTGTTGCCAACTCTGTCTACGGCAGTGTTGCCAGACATAAAAAGCTACAGTGGGCCCACAGTGTTGCCAACTCTGCCCTCAAATACATCATAAAAAACTTCAAAATATCAGTTGGTGAAATTTTCGTGGGGTGAGTTGGCAACACTGAGCCCCACATGATGATTCGAGCCCCAAATGAGGGCGTTGAACCGGGCTTCATGTTCTACTGTAAAGCTATATTAAATATAATTCCCTAATAACTAGATATAAGGTAAGTCGAATAACATTTTATTACAAATAATAATTTTAACAGAAAAATATAACACTTTTACCTTAAAATTAGTCTACTAGCTCCTCACCCTTCGAGAAAATAGAATATTCAATTAAAATTTAATCCTCCCTGATACAAAAGGTACGATTATTAACATCTCCTATAATAAAAATTAATATTTCATATATTTAATAAATCCCAACACTGTACTAATAATCTATAACAAACTAATTTATATATACTAAATATATAACCAACCCCAATAAAATTACTTTTCACATACAATCAATTTATAAACTAAATTCAAATAGTAATAAAATTTCTATCAAAATATGTCGAAATGCACGACTAACTATTCAATGTAAATGAATATTCTAACTAACAGAAATATTTTGATAATATTCAAACTAGGCACACCTTCCGGTACGCCTACTATGTTACGACTTATCTCACCTATATAAATGAGAGCGACGGGCGATGTGTGCATGCCCTAGAGCTAATAAACCAAAATGTTATTCTAAAACAAAATTACAATTAAATCCAATTTCAAATATAATTCCAATACATTATCCAAATCAACATAATGTAACCCATCTCCACCCACTAATAAGCTGCACCTTGACCTGAAATACATTCCAACAGAAAAAAAGAATATATATATATTTAAATATTCAAATTACGGCGGTATACAAACTGATATTTTACAATAATAGGTCAAATAGAACGCGGAATATCGATTACGGGACAGGTTCCTCTAAATAGAATAAAGCACCGCCAAATTCTTTGAGTTTCAAGATCATAACTAATACTACTCAAACCAAATTTACAATGATAATAATAGGGTATCTAATCCTAGTTTTAATATATCACCTTTATAGAATTAATAAAAATAAAGAACAAATTATATTAAAAATTTCACCTAATAAATAAAATATAAACAACCAAAAATCAATTATTACTACAATTAAGTCAACAGCTCTCCACTTATGTCCCCACGTCTAACCGCGGCAGCTGGCACGAATTTAGCCGGACAAAATAAATATTAAAATTTAAAATCCTGTAATCTAATTTACATTAAAATTAAACAAAACCACACACTGCGAACTAAATTCAAATACACCGTCTCAACCCATAAAAAATTGGCGGAAATGTTTCCTCTCTTTAATAAATACATATGTAAAATTTAACTAGGAAGTTATAAGCTAGAATAAAACTTTAGTTTTAAAATATAAAGAGAGGTTCTTTATTATTACATAGTATGTATTATATTAAATTAAATTATAATTAGAAATTATCTCACGAAAATTTCCCCCTTTTTTATTTTTACTCACTTTTCCCATACTATATAGAACACAATTTTTTTTCCCCTCAAAATTGTGTTCTATATAGATATATTAACTTCTTTTTTCTCTAGACTCAATAAGTATTAAAATGACATGTTAATTAAGTCAATTACTTTAAGTTAGGCTACAAAAACTTTAAAAAAATTGGATAAAATTAAAAAGGATTCTGAAGTATTTTATATTATTTAATAAATAGGTTCTACTTATTGATCATAACAATAAAAGTCTAATAAATAATATTATTAGCCCACTATTATAATTTATATATAAATAAGATGTCTGAAAAAGAGTTACCATGATAGGGTAAAATATACATGAAATTTAACATGTTCTTATTAATTTATTTGTAACAAAAATGAATTTTTATAATTGAAAGAATTAAACTTTCTCCAATGGTATCAAACCCCATAGTGCATCATACACCAAAATATAATAAAAAGGTAAGCTAATTAAGCTAGAGGGCTCATACCCCACATATGAAGGTCTATAATCAATCCTTCCCTTTTTAATGCTCACAACCCCCAAGAAAATAATATTCCTATTGACCCTCACAATAGGAACCCTCCTTTCTATTTCTTCCACCTCATGATATGGAGCCTGAATAGGCTTAGAAATTAACTTAATATCTTTTATTCCATTAATTTCTACACCAAATAATCAACGAAATACAGAAGCATCACTTAAATACTTCTTAATTCAAGCATTAGCATCATCAATAATTTTGGCCGCAGCACTAATTATAATTAATGCTGCAAATTTCAATATACAGATCCAGCTTTTAACTATAGCTTTATTAATAAAAATAGGAGCTGCTCCGTTTCACATTTGAATACCAGAAGTTATAGAAGAAATAACATGAATTAACTGCCTAGTAATAACAACTATTCAAAAAATTTCTCCATCAACATTGCTTAGTTACGTAATTGACAATTTAAACATAATTCTAATTTTAACAATTAGAACATCAGCAATTATTGGAGCAATTGGAGGGTTAAATCAAACCTCGTTACGAAAGATTATAGCCTTTTCATCAATTAACCACATATCATGAATTATTCTAAGAATAACATCAGAAGACGTATTTACTACTATACATCCTTATAACCACCTCTACCATTATGTTATTTTCAATAAACAAAACATACTACGTCCATCAACTATTTATACTAAAACTTCCACCCATTAAAAAAATATCCTTATTCATATCAATATTATCTCTTGGTGGACTACCACCTCTACTAGGGTTTTTGCCAAAATGAATAGTTATTATCCAAACAACCAACCTTAAGCAATTAGTTATAGTTATAATCCTAATTAGTATATCATTATTAACCCTATATTATTACTTACGAACCTCACTTACATCAATTTTAATAAATTATAAAACTAACATATGAAATATTATTAACAACAAGCCATTAAATTTAAAAGAACAAGTATTATCGGTAATTACAATTTTTCTCTCATTATGTGGACTCCCTATAATTCAACCAATTTATATATCTCTATAAAATCTTTATAAGGTCTTAAGTTAATTTTAAACTAATGACCTTCAAAGTCATAAATAAGGGGTACTCTTTTAGGCCTTAATACATACAACGTATCACCCTGAAATTGCAGTTCAAAATTATTATTCTTAACTATAAAGCCAAAATTTAATGAGAGAGCTTAAAACTCATAAATAAATTTACAGTTTATCACCTATAACTTCAGTCATCTCATTCTTGCAACGATGATTATTTTCTACTAACCATAAAGATATTGGTACAATATATTTAATTTTCGGAGTATGATCAGGAATAGTTGGAACATCATTAAGTATCTTAATCCGTATAGAATTAGGCCAACCAGGAAGTTTAATTGGAGATGATCAAATCTACAATGTAATTGTAACTGCACACGCATTTATTATAATTTTTTTCATAGTAATACCCATTATAATTGGGGGATTTGGAAACTGATTAGTACCTCTAATAATTGGAGCCCCAGACATAGCCTTCCCACGATTAAATAATATAAGATTTTGATTACTACCTCCGTCATTAACTCTACTATTATCAGGAAGAATTGTAGAAAGTGGTGCAGGAACTGGTTGAACAGTATATCCTCCCCTATCTGCAGGAATTGCACATGCTGGAGCCTCTGTAGATTTATCAATTTTTTCATTACACTTAGCAGGAGTATCCTCTATTCTAGGGGCAGTAAATTTTATTACAACAGTAATTAATATACGAACTATAGGAATATCCATAGAACGAGTACCATTATTCGTATGATCAGTAGTAATCACCGCAGTTCTACTATTATTATCACTACCAGTTTTAGCAGGAGCAATTACAATACTATTAACAGATCGAAATTTAAATACCTCATTTTTTGATCCATCTGGTGGTGGAGATCCAATCTTATATCAACACCTATTCTGATTCTTTGGACACCCAGAAGTATATATTCTAATTCTACCGGGATTTGGAATAATTTCACATATTGTAACTCAAGAAAGAGGTAAAAAAGAAACATTTGGAGTTCTTGGAATAATTTATGCAATAATAGCAATTGGATTCCTAGGATTTATTGTATGAGCACATCATATATTTACTGTAGGAATAGATGTTGATACTCGAGCATATTTTACTGCAGCTACAATAATTATCGCTGTGCCAACAGGAATTAAGGTATTTAGATGAATTGCAACACTACATGAAACACAAATTAATTATTCACCGTCAATATTATGAGCATTAGGATTTATTTTTTTATTTACAATAGGGGGACTGACAGGAGTAGTGTTAGCAAATTCATCACTAGACATTGTGCTGCATGACACATACTATGTTGTAGCACATTTTCATTCTGTATTATCTATAGGAGCAGTATTTGCTATTATAGCAGGACTAGTACATTGATTTCCACTATTTACAGGAGTAATAATAAATCCAGATTGATTAAAAATTCAATTCATCTCAATGTTTATTGGAGTCAACTTAACATTCTTTCCACAACATTTTCTAGGGTTAAGAGGAATACCACGACGATATTCGGATTATCCAGATGCATATACAATATGAAATATTGTTTCAAGATTAGGGTCAATCCTATCATTTACAGCAGTAATTATTATAATTTTTATTACCTGAGAAGGTATGACAAGTGCCCGACCAACATTATTTAATCTACAACAAGCATCATCAATTGAATGATACCAAATATCACCTCCTTCTGAACATACATATTCAGAACTTCCAATACTACTTACTAACAACTAATTTTTAAGGTGGCAGAGAAGTGCATTGAATTTAAGCTTCAAATATAAGGGATACCCCTTACTTAAAAGTGGCAACCTGAAATCAAGTAGGATTACAAGATAGATCCTCCCCACTAATAGAACAAATAATATTTTTCCATGACCACACAATATTAATTTTAATTATAATTACAGTATTAGTAGGATACTTAATAGCATCACTATTTAATAACAAATTAACAAACCGAATACTTTTAGAAGGACAAACATTAGAAACAATATGAACAATTATACCAGCAATTACCCTAGTTTTTATTGCCCTACCCTCTCTACGTTTATTATATTTACTAGATGAAATTAATCAACCTTCATTAACCCTTAAAACTATTGGACATCAATGATACTGAAGTTATGAATACTCCGATTTTATAAAGGCAGAATTTGATTCATATATATCCCCAACAAATGAAATATCTATAGACTCGTTTCGATTATTAGATGTAGATAATCGAACAGTACTACCAATTAACATAGATATCCGAGTACTAACTACATCTGCAGATGTATTACACTCATGAGCTATACCATCCATAGGGGTTAAAATAGACGCCACCCCAGGACGACTTAACCAGGCAGGAGTAAACATTAGTCGAATCGGCCTATTTTTCGGACAATGTTCAGAAATTTGTGGTTCTAACCATTGATTCATACCAATTATTATTGAAACTACAACTCACAAATCTTTTATTAATTGATTAATAAAAATTATACAAGAATCATTAGATGACTGAAAAGTAAGTAATGGTCTCTTAAACCACAAAATAGTAATATAACAACTACTTCTAATGAAAAGGGTTAGTTAATATATAACATAGGAATGTCAAACCTAAATTATCTTTATAGATACTTTTTTATTCCACAAATATACCCATTAAATTGAATTATCCTATTTATAATATTTATATTAATTTATTTTCTATTTATAATCGTCAACTATTATAATTATAATAAACTATTAAATAATAACAATTTTAAAATAGAAAATAAACCAAAAATTAAATACTGAAAATGATAACAAGATTATTTTCATCATTTGACCCAACATCATCAATTATAAATATATCACTAAATTGAATAAGAACATTTCTGGGACTATTAATAGTCCCAGCCCCATTTTGATTAATACAATCACGAACCTCTATATTATATAACATAATAATAGTAAAGTTACATGAAGAATTTAAAACATTTTTAGGAATAATTAGTCACCAGGGAAGAACCCTAATATTTATTAGTATATTTTCAATAATCTTATTTAATAATTCAATAGGATTACTACCCTATGTATTTACTAGATCAAGCCACTTAGTATTTACTCTAACCCTGGCCCTACCAATATGATTATCATTTATACTATTTGGGTGAATTAATAACACAAAACATATACTAGCACACCTAGTACCGGAAGGTGTACCAGCACTATTAATACCAATTATAGTGGGTATTGAAATAATTAGAAATGTAATTCGTCCAATAACTTTATCAGTGCGACTAGCAGCAAACATAATAGTTGGACATTTAATAATATCAATAATTGGAATACAGGAACAATATTAGAAATTATTGGACTTTCAATATTAATTTTAGCACAAATTATATTAATTATTATAGAAACAGCCGTAGCATTTATCCAATCTTATGTATTTGCCTTATTAATTGCTATTTATTCTAGAGAATCAAAATAACTAATGTCAGCAAACCAAAACCACCCATACCACCTAGTAGATCAAAGCCCGTGACCAGCAACAGGAGCTATTAGAGCAATAATATTAACAACAGGGATAATTAGATGATTTCACCAACAAAATATAATTCTATTATCAATAGGAATAACAACTATACTTCTTACAATAATTCAATGATGACGAGATATTTCACGAGAAGGAACATATCAAGGATTACATACAAATCAAGTTATAATAGGACTACGATGGGGTATAGTTCTATTTATTATTTCAGAGGTATTATTTTTTGTATCATTCTTTTGAGCATTTTTCCATAGAAGATTATCCCCAACAATTGAACTAGGAATATTATGACCACCAAGGGGAATTACTCCATTTAACCCAATACAAGTACCTTTATTAAATACAGCAATTTTACTAGCTTCAGGAGTAACAGTAACATGAGCCCACCATGGACTATTAGAAAAAAACCACTCACATAGAACGCAAGCCCTTATATTAACATTAATATTAGGAATATATTTTACTATTCTTCAAGCATATGAATATTATGAATCTCCGTTTACTATCGCTGATGCAGTATATGGATCCACATTCTTTATAGCAACAGGATTTCACGGGCTACATGTTATTATTGGATCAACATTCCTAGGGGTATGTTTAGCTCGACACATCTTATGACATTTTTCACCAACACATCACTTCGGATTTGAAGCAGCAGCATGATATTGACATTTCGTAGATGTAGTATGATTATTCCTTTATATTTCAATTTACTGATGAGGTAGATAATTTACTTAGTATATTTAAAGTACGCTTAACTTCCAATTAAAGAGATTATAATAAAATAAAGTAAATAATTAATATAATCATAAGTACCTCATTATTAATTATAATAATCACCTCAATTGTAATAATATTATCCACATTACTATCAAAAAAATAATTATAGATCGAGAAAAAAGATCGCCATTTGAATGTGGATTTGACCCAAAATCATCAGCACGAATTCCATTCTCTATAAAATTCTTTCTAATTGCAGTAATTTTTCTAATTTTTGATGTAGAAATTGTATTACTATTACCAATAACAGTTATTATTACTAATTCAAAACTAATATATTGAATATGTGTTAGACTCCTATTCCTATTAATTTTACTTTTAGGTTTATATCATGAATGAACCCAAGGATCACTAGAATGAGCATGCTAGAGTAATAGTTAATAATAATATTTGAGTTGCATTCAAAAGGTATTGAATATTCAATTTACTTTATTGAGCGAGAAGCAAAAGCAATCAGCTTCGACCTGAATAAATTGGTATATATTACCCTTGCTTATTTGACTGAAGCCAAAGGAAGGCGGCATATTAATGTTAATAATAAAATTAGGGTTATCTCCTCAGTTAAGGGGTATATTATTAAGTGGGGGCTGCTAACTTCCATCTTTAGTGGTGAGATTCCATTAATACTCTCACATTATTTCTTTAGTATAAAATTACATTATCTTTTCATGATAAAGCTGGGCTTTAAATAAGTTCAACAAGTGCCTACAGAATTATTTTATTCTTCCTAATAACTTCAATATTATGCTTTATTATAAGCTATATAAACACACATAAATTATTAATAAAATTACTATTAAAAATGAAAATATAAAATAAATATTAAAATAGTTAAGAATGTATTAATTGAATATTTAAAGAACCACTCCTTATATATTTATAGACTCCCTGTCCCCCCATAAGTTCACTTCATCCATAATCAATAGTCTTAATATATAGGCCCCCAGTAATAAATGAACTACCAATTAATCCACCAGAGGATAAATAAGGCAAAAATCATATTCCTCCTAATAAATAATATACTATTTTATTATTAAAAAATGGATAAATTTCGAACAAGAAAGATGTAATATTATATCCAATTCACCCTCCCAATAAAATACATATAATTGCCCCTATCTTCAAACTAAGTGGAATAATAATAACAAAAACAGAAGGGAAGACTAATCACATTAACCCAGAACCACCTACAATAGATAAGAATAATGACCTAACATGCCTTTAAATATACCTCATCCTCCATCATCTGAAAAGAATTGAAATGATATACCTCTATAACATTTACCAACTAAATAATAATTTAATCGAAAACTATAAGCTATAGTTATACCCGTAGAAATTCATAATAAAACAAATATCACTAAATTAAAAGAAGATATACTTAATATTTCCAAAATTAAATCCTTAGAGTAAAACCCAGCCAAAAATGGTATCCCACATAGGGCAAGACTAGAAATTATTATACAAGAAATGGTTATTGGTATTTTATTAATTAAACCCCCCATACAACGAATGTCCTGAACATCCCCTATAACATGAATAACTACACCGGCGCATAAAAACAATAAAGACTTAAATATAGCATGTGTCAATAAGTGGAAAAATGATAACTCCTTTAACCCCATAGATAATGTTAACATTATTAACCCAAGTTGTCTTAACGTAGATAAAGCAATAATTTTCCTCAAATCATATTCAAAATTAGCACCAACCCCAGCTATAAATATAGTTAACCCTGATAGTAATAAAAGTATCCTACCAAAAACAGTATATATCAATATATCTCCAAAACGAATTAATAAATAAACCCCAGCAGTAACCAAAGTAGAAGAATGAACTAATGCAGAAACTGGGGTTGGTGCAGCTATAGCTGCCGGCAACCATGCAGAAAATGGAATTTGTGCACTCTTTGTTATTCCAGCAATAATAATAAATCTAGTAATTAATATTATATCAAAGTCAGAAATTAATCATAAATAATAAATATAATTTCAGCTACCATAATTTAATATTCAAGCAATAGATAATAAAATAAATACATCACCAATTCGGTTAGATAAAGCAGTTAATATCCCAGCAGAATAGGAACGAACATTCTGATATTAAATTACTAGGCAGTAAGAAACTAGTCCTAGACCATCCCACCCTAAAATAATTCTAATAATATTAGGAGAAATAATTAAAAACATTATAGATCCAACAAATAATAAAACTAAAATAATAAATCGATTTATATTATAATCTCCTTCTATATAAGAACCTCTGTAATTAATAACCATAGAAGAGATATATATTTATAACTAATCCTATAAAAATTAAAGATATCCAATCAAATAATATTGTTATGATAATACTAGAACTATTCAAATTAACAATATTTCACTCAATAAAAATTGTAACATCCTTAATTAAAAATATTATCCCTAATAATAATAAGATTATTCTACTAATTAATAAAATAATTGATACTATACTTGTAATAAAAAAATTAAAAACCATTGATTTAAGAACTTTTTAGTTACCACTAAGTCCACAACTTACTATTCTACTTAAACTACTTAAATAATTTAAATTCAATGAAATATTGGAGAACAAAAAACAATTAAAAAATTTAATGGAAATAAATGACAAAATAAAGCTATTCATTCAGCTGCCAAAAGTTATGTTAACACACATTAAATATTTATATGTTATAAATATATGTTGTTAAACAGGATGTTGTAATCAATGTGTCCCGGGTTTTATATCAGGTGGAGGCTCATTGCACAGTGGTTCGGATTCCTGTTTAAACTGTATGTCCAGTCCCGATTAGTCTATCTGTGCATAAAGACTTAAAACAACAACAACAACACACACATAACATACACACAAATATGATGTTCTTTGTTTGTGCTCTTCACTGCGGACCTAAAATATACGTCGGATTTCAAATGATACAACCACAGATATTATGCTATATTCAACGTTTGAAACTACCCACCTCAGACTTTACATCGCATGTTTCTGCATCCGGAAATGCTGGACGTAGATCGCATAAATATCAACGGAAATATCCAAGAAACGTAGATAAGCATTCTTGTTCAAAGCCATTTACTTTCCGAAAAAGAGTTTGCAAAGAAGTAGGATCGAACGCACGACCTTCCATTCCGCAAGCAAACACGATCCCCCAACACCATACGGTTCACGTTATTTTATGCACTCGGTTCGAGGGATGAAGACATACACATTTCTGTTGTGGTGTAGTGCAGTGTGAAGTGGAAAGTTTTAGGTGTTTGCTGGAGTCTTTAGGATAGCTGAGGAATGCTTGTAGGATTAAACATGATGACTAAGGCTCGGAAGTTGATGACCTAAAAAAAAATCAAAAGATGACCTATAAAATGACCTAAAAATGGTAAAAAAATACTATAAAATAATTTTCCCTGTAAGGATGAAAGCTTGATTTTTTTCATAAATAACAAGAGAGTAAGTAGTGTCATAAGTCGATGAAACCAGTTGTTTGGTGGTTGAAACCACTGAAGCAAAGGGGAAGACAGCAACTAAGTGATAATGTAGTTTTCTTTGTTTACTTCAAGGTTACATAAAATATACTTCAAGGTTTTTCTTTATAAATCATCCATCTCCTTTCCAGTGAAGGCACATAGTGGTTCGGATCCTACTTTAAACTGTAGGTCCAGTCCCGATTAGCCTTACCGTGCATAAAGTGGACTTAAAACACCAAATCAACCAATTCATCTACTTTCCGAGTGGGCCTTCTACGATATTGAAGTCGGCCAACATCCGAAATACAGTTCTGCTTCGCGTATATCAGAGTATAATTTCATTTAATATTGTGACTAATTTTACTTTAAAACCACAGATTAAAGATAAAAGTGTCCAGCAAAAGAACCTCAAAGTAGGCTTCACACAAAGTATTTTAGTCCATTGCCAAACATTTCAGTTAAGAATAATATTGTGCTTTTCCATTGACCGTATTTTCGATTCACGGTGCATTTGCTAAAAGGACCATGTCGAGAAATTTAAATATGTAACTTTTACTAGTAAATGCATTTAAAATGCACAAAAAAGGGGAGGAGAAATATAAACCTCAAAAATAAATACAAATGCAACAAAATCTGTTAAAAATACTGCAAAATAAACTAAAAGCCAATAAAGGCCGAAAAATGCAAAAAAAAAAAAATATATGTAAAATAGAAAGTCTTTTCAGGCTCTAACTGAAGGGAAACTAACATGATATCAGGTTTAGCATTGTTTTTAAGGGTCAGGAAAAAAGTTGATTTTTATTCAACTTTCGGACCCTAATTACTAATTATGACCATTGAAAAAGTTGGAGGGATGGAGGCAGCTTACTTAAATGTTTCTTGCTGAGGAATCGTATCGTCCCATATCTCCACTTTATAATACAGAAAAAAATCAGGTTCATATTTCGAAAATGACTTGCAGTTTTCCACCACGAAAATATGTTTTTCATAGTTTGAAGTTCGTTAGGATGCACTTGCAAGTTATCCCATTGTTTTAATTTCACACATATTTTATATTTCATACGTTGAATATCCCTTTCCTCTCTCTTTTCCTACAGTTTTTGGAAAAAAGCTGGTTTCTTGGCAACCGGGTCTGGTTCAAATGACTCCTTTTCGCTCTCCTGTTCCTACTTTAAACAGACAACAAAATACTTCGTAACTAAACTATTGCTTGTTCAAAACACGGAATTTACACACAATTTACAAAATATGACAAAACACCAATATAAATGTTCATCATTTTTTCCTTTCGGCGTTTCCGGATTTTTTCTGAATTCGTTTCCTCATACAAATTGCCATACAAATTGCCATGAGGAAATTACAGACAAGAAATTATGTGTGAATTGGCTTCTTCAAACTGGTAGCAAATTTTAACATGAGCTACCTGGAGAAGAAGTAGCATGCTTGATTCTCAGGAGGGAGATCGTAGGTTCGATTCTTCACCTAGGGAGGATTTTTTTCAGGAGTATATCGTTGGGTGTAAAGTTTATCCACCGTGCTAAGAAGTTAACATTGGTCTCCATATTTCACGAGGTGAAAGGAAATAGTAAGAGGAACTTATTTCGATGATAGGAGGAAGTCACATGCCAGGTGGAATGCACAGAATTAAGCTACGTAGAGCTAAATCTGTGATGGTGGTTTCGAATATTGCAAAGTTAGTGGGGTAAGTTTGTTACATCTGATACTCGTACTTTCTGCTGATATAAGACAAACATTTTAGATACAAAGCAGTGACGAATTAACGATCATCAGATGGTTTTGAATTTTTTGTTTGTCACTCATTATATAAATACTTATTAGTAGTTTATTATCGTCTCCGTCTCAATAACCATTTACTTATGTTAATTGGCGATTTACTCTTCGTTTTAGACGCATGGTAAGATGGTTAGGGGATTGACAACAGTCATTACGAAGGAACGGACATAAAATTACCAATCTTAGCAATTTGAACTCATTAAACTCTCTCCTTCGTTACAATAATGCACTACACCACTACTTAGCATAACTGTATATGTTTTTTTAGTATATCGAAATAATCAATATTTTAGGTGTCAGTGAAGAATATAAACAATACATAACTTAAATAACATTACATTTTGCATCCTGAATACATATATGTGATTTGTGAATTAATCATGCTATGTGTGTTAACACAACATATGAACAATAACAAAAAAAAATTAACTTTAAAAACTGGAAATCTCCAACTTCTAAGGGGAAATATGCGCAAAAGGGACGTCCCTCAAGTTTGCATCGGATTCATTTTTTAAATATTCTAATATCAACGGTCTCTGTTCAGAAAAAAAATGAGGAGAGGGTGGGATTTGAACCCGCGACCTTTCACTCTTGACGAAAAATAAGGAAAGCAGGGAAGAACCAACTGCTCTATTTTTTTTTTTTTTTTTATTGTCTCATTCTGATATACAAGTTATGGAATTACATTGTTTTTGACATAAGTGTATTATTGATATTACAATTTGTATTTCTATCTGGTTAACCTTCCCATTTTTGTTTGACCTAAATTAAGTATAAAGCACTATTAAGAAATTTGCATACCATTTCTTCCTTGCTTGGAGAGGAATTTTTTCATATTGTTCTTGCAAGAAGATACTGAATTGTTTCTGAAAACTGCTCTCGTCATTGGGAAATATATATAATAAGTATTCTGTTATCAACCATTGTACTGCTCGTTGTTTTGTTGGTGGAAAAAAATTGAAGTCAGGAAAAACTATATCTGTATCCGTAAACTTTGTTACTGAGGTGCGGCATATACGACTGAGCATTGTTCGCAATTTGTTCCACACGGTGGAGGAGTTGCGACACTTTGTTATCCTGTGGGCTAAACAGTCAGGCACGTTGCATGATATACAGTTAGGAGAGTCACTGATTCCATATTGGTATGTCCTATCTCTTGTCACTATAACACGATGAACCACTTTGTACCATATTGATTGGCCAGCTTTTGAAAGATGTTTGGCGGAGACATTTTCCCATATTTGTGGCCAATTATGTGTGTTGAAATCCTTGACTATTCGTGGTACTGTGTGCTTGAAACTATTGATTTCACTATATAACTTTTTAACAGATGGTGTAATTGTCTCATGTCGTAATAACTGGTAGCATACCTGTAAGGCGATGTCCTTATAAAACAAAACATTTTTGGGGATACTTTGGATATCGATGGGAGCTTCTAATGGAATGTTTTGTATTATCATCTGTATACTTGCTTGGGTCGTTGACTCGTGCAGTGAGAACGCTGTTTGAAGGCCAGTCCGTACAAACAATGCTCTTGCCTGTGTGTTCACGTGGATTAGTGCCAACCCACCTGTCTTCTCTGATAACGTGACCTCATTTATTGCCACCCGGAAAATTGTATCGTGCCACAAAAAGCAGCCAACAGCTTTGTTGACCTTGGCTAAGTGCTGTGTTTTGAAGGGCAGGATTTTTGCTACATACCAAAGTTTAGAGAGAGCAAAAACGTTGATAAATCTTACTCGTGCTTTTAAACTCAGAGAGCGCATCTTGTTCACTCTGAGGACGTAGATTGCCCTCTCGCACGTAAGCTTACTATTGGCTTCGATCGTTTCATCGATATTTGCATAGAAGTTTATACCTAAAACTTTTATTTTCTTGTCTACAGGGATCTCCGTATTTTTTGTGAAAGGATTCTCCTTGCCAAGGGGCATCTGGAATGACTTTCGATTGTTTAGTTTTGCTCCTGATGTGAGCTCAAAGTGATGTATTTGGCTTTTAACACTGTCCAGATCTCTTTCATCCTTGAGAAAAATCGTGACGTCGTCCATGAAACTGCCAACTTGTATTGTGGTGGAAGCCATAGAAATTCCCTGTAAATGGTGCTGGATACTAAACAAAAAGGGGGCTATGGTGAGAACATACAAAGTGCTACTCAAGGGACTACCTTGTAGTACACCCCGTCGCATTCTAAAACTTGTTGTCAAGAAACCATTTATTTTGAGTTTTAGCAGCATATGATTATATAATGTTTTTATCCAATTAAGAAAAGTGTCTCCGAAGCCATATGCTTTTAAGACATTGTACAGATATTCGTGGCTCACTCTGTCATATGCTTGTGAAAAGTCTAAAGATAGAATTGCCTCTGATGCATTCTTGTTTTTTTGGTAATAATTACGTCTCTTATCGTTTGTAGCAAGTGATGTATACTTTGAGACGTATTACAAGCGAACTGTAAATTGCCAATAAGTTTAACCATATATTTTTTTAAACGCTGATTTATGCACCTACTTATAAGTTTGATGTCACTGCTCAATATGGAAATTGGCCTAAAATCTGTGACGAACTTTGGATTTGACTTTTTGGGAACTAACACTATAACTCCCGTGCTACTGGTCTTCCCTATTGTCCCTGTTGTCAACACTTCGTTGACCCATTCCGTTAATTCGTCTCCTATTAGATCCCAGAAACATTGATAGAATTCTGATGGTAATCCATCTTCGGCTGTAGTTTTATTCCTCGGAGCTTTGAATACTGCATCATGAACCTTCTTTTTACTAAATGGTTGTGTGAGCTCAGTTCTTTCATTTTCTGTCAGTGTCGCAGGGAGGTAGTTCAAAAAATTGCATTGCGTTTCTGTGGCATTAAAGGCTTGACCAAGAAGATTTTTATAGTATTGCAAAAACCTGTCGTGTATACTATGAGGGCTGGTGACAACTTCACCGGAATCTAAAGTTAATTTATGAATAACGTGACTCCTGGCGTGTTTATGTTCTTGAAGAATGTGACTTAGTGTGGCTTGCTCGTCTGGGTCTATAGGAAGAATCTTGCTCTTTATTATTGCTGCAGATTTTCGTTTCCTATGTATAGCAAGTAATTGCGCTTTTATTTCATTTGCATAGGGACGATCGAAATTACCTTGCAGTGCTAAACGGTGGAGATCATTCAAGACTGCATACAAAAAAATATATTTGTTTCTTTGATCTCTACTAACCTCTGCACTGAAGAATTTACTGACCTGACGAAATTTAGGCTTAACTCGAGTTTCCCACCACTCGATTAGGGTCTTTTGCACTGGCCGAGAGGCCTTGAGTTCGTTCCACGTTTCCCTGATTAGCTGGACATAACTACCATTGCGTAATAATGTGCTATTTAAAAGCCAGTATCCGCTACCTTGTCGGGGTTTGACCAAATCTAAATTTATTTTGAGAATTGGAACACTATGGTCACTAAAGCATACTGGAAAATTTTGAACACTAATTACACAGGGCCGCAAATTAAATTAAATTTAATGTTGTTTTTTGTTCAATAGGTGAACTTTATTATTTGTGCCATGCTGATCACGAATATGAAATTCGTTTTTCTCTATCACGCAAGGTTTTTTTACAAATCAAATTTAAAAATTTGGGCTTTGTCCAATATTGCATACTGTTTTATTATAATTTTTCTTTTCTTCAATCAGAATAAGTAGCTTATCACGCTAAACGCACGAAAGGTAAAGGTAAAGTGTTCCCCTGTGCATAGCACCACGCCATGAAGGCGTATAGGGGGTGTGGGGGTAACGCCCCACACTTTCTTGATCCGGTCGTGAGTGGGGGTGATGTGATCAGCATCACGCCCCTAACCGCCTTTACCCCCCAGGGTTTCCCCCAGGTACCCATGTTATTCGACGCTGGGTAGGCTTCCACCGTTAGAAAAATTCCCGGATTTGAACCGGCCGGGGATCGAACATGTTTATTTTAAAATGAATATAGACAGACACAAAGGACCCATATAATATAGAAAACGACATATAGCAGTATATAATATACACACAAGAAAATCATTACACAATACATATTTCTCAGTTCTGTTTAGCACGCTTTCTTCTGTAAGCTTTCCTAACTTTCTTGTGATTTCCTTCTGACGTTTCTCTGTACAATGCCCAAGAGTAGTCAGCCATCATGCTCACACTCCAATGTCCTTGATACCTTTTCTCCATATCCCTCATGTCCTGATGGAACCGTTCGCCTTGTTCCTCACTTAATTCATGTTACAACCCAGCTCTTGAAATTTAAGTAACATATTCTCAACAACTTCTCTGTAATCAGGACTTTTGTGGTTCTCAAAGAAGTTCAACACTACACTTTTAAATGCTATCCATGCATCTCTTTCAGCTGCAGTCACTGTTTCCTCGAGGTCTTTATCATTCATTCATTTCCTAATGTCTGGTCCAACAAAAACACCTTCTTTCACTTTGCCCTACGACAGGGATGGAAATTTCTTGCATATGAACTGGAAACATTGTCCTTCCTTGTTAAGTGCCTTCACAAATTGTTTAATCAGCCATAATTTGATATGAAGAGGGGGAAGTACAACTTTCTCAGGACTAACTAAATGTAGTTGTACGATGTTCTTTGAACCTGGGGTCAATGTTTTCCATATTGGCCATTCTTTTCTTTTCCAGTGGTAATTTCGTGCCCTACTATTCCACTCACAGATATAACATGGCATTTTCGTATATCCACATTGTAGTCCAAGTAAAATGCTGAAAACTTTAAGATCACCACACACTAACCAACCATGGTCCTCATATTTAATTTTATTTAGAACAAGTTGCATATTGCTGTAGGTTTCTTTTAGTGACACAGAATAAGCAATAGGAACTTAGGGGAAATTATTTCCATTATGTAACAGAACAAATTTTAAACTTGTTTTATTCGAGTCAATGAATAGCCTCCAATCACTTGAAAGACAAGGAAAATTTAACTTAGTCAGCAAACCGGACACATCACAACAAAACACGAGAGAATCTTGTTTCGAGAAATAAGGCACAAACTATTTTTCTCGGTGTCTCTACCAGGAAAAATGTTGTTCCACAAGCCAGCAAGTTCTTTTCGTTAAGTCTGGAACCAAGAAGCTCAGTTGATTCTTTAGATAAATTTAGGTCTCTAACTAAATCATTGAGTTCGCTTTGAGTGAACGGTATAGGGTCACGAGATCCGTGAGGGGGGTCATAAATGTCATCTTCCATTTCACTTCCTTCCACTGAATCACTTAGTGAACCAGGATCACTTACACACTCAAGACTTGACGGAGGTGTCGGTACAGGCAAGTCTGGACCATGCAACCCAGGTCTCATTGCAGAGGAAATATTGGGATACACTATCCTCTTCTTGTTTCTAATATTTCGACCTACAATTTCACAGGAACAGAAATAACAATCATTGCTGTGATCCTGAGGCTCCCTCCACACCATGGGTATTGCAAATGGCATAGATGGCTGCTTTCCCATGCTCCAGTTTCGTAAAGATTCCACACATGATCTACATACCTTGTGTGGGGCCCGCGATTTATCGTGATCTCCTAGTTTCATTTTAAAGTATGCATAATATGCTCTTCTTACAAAATCTGTAATTTCCTGTCTCTGTACCCGGGGAACAAATTCACCGCAGATGTAACAAAATACATCTGGGCTATTCAGACAACCACGAGATGCCACGGCCACACCACAGTAATGTACCACACTGAACAACCAAATGTTAATGTAGGAGATCAACGTATCTTACATACCATGGAAGCAATTAGGACTTTTGACAGTTACATATAAAATTAATTTCAAATGATATATCAATGTTTTACATAGTATTATTTTCAGCATTTAGGCAAGAAACATATTAATTTAAATAAATCAAAACTTCTCTGTATTTAAAGCTTATTCGTCTTTATTACTTGTTGAATAATTTTGAAACGTACCAGTGACATCTAGCGACAATCACTTCAATTGCACTGAAACGTGCATACCACAACCCACATATATAAATCGTGAATTGTAAAAAAATCTTGCGTGATGTGAGAAAACTAATGCCAGTTTCAGCATCAGCAAGTTCAAATACAGGTAAAACACCCAAAATTATAAAAACAACAGAACCCATGCGGCCCTGTGTTATATATTCCTGAAATCTGGGTGCGACATAAAACCTATCAATCCTTGACGCACTATTGGAGGTGATATGTGTGTAACCTTGACTTTCGCCATTGGTGTGTATCCAAGCGTCACGCAGTTGTAACCCCTGCGTTAATTCATAGAGCGCACGAGAGAAGTTGTATCCTGGATTTTGATCTTGTGAACGAATTACGCAGTTAAAATCTCCCACTAGTATAGTGTCTAGTGTGTGGGATGTCAACTCTGGCCCTACAACTGTTGAAAAAAAATCTTCTCTTTCCCGTCTGTTTTGGCTTCCTGACGGAGCATACACATTACAGAGAAACACTGAGCCTAATTTGGCACTTATTTGTCTGCCGGTGGGATGGGGCACTACATTACGTAAATCCAAGTGTCGCCTATATGCTATGGCAGTCCCTTGTGCAAAAGGAGTAAAATTGTTGTATACTTTAAACATGCTCAGTACAGAAAAATCGTCTATGGCTACCTCTTGTAAGAGGGCCACATCAATAGACGATTTAATGAGAAAGTCATTGAGAGCAATTAGTTTTGTCTGACTTCGCATTTGATTCAAATTTATAGATGCCAAGGTAAATGTTTGCATGATTATAACTGTCCACAAAAGAAAACTAAACTTGCTTACTTTCTTCAACATTACTAAACTCTAATTTCTGCCTATAATGCATTAACTATGCTTTCCACTAAATAAATCTGGGGTAAGTTTGTTACTCGTCGAAGGTTTCTCTTTAGTTACATTTGCTGAATTACTTGTTAAACTAACCTTTGAAACATCTTGGTTTGGGGTACCAGGTTCTACTCTACATTCGTTATGAACTATTGTGGAACTTACGCATTCATTATTTTTCTTCTTCTTTCTACGTAGCACCATGGACTCTTCCGCCACTGAGCGTAACCTTGATACAGATCTTGACCGTGATTTTCTAGGAGAGGTAACTACGGGGAATTCTGCGTCCGCGAACAAAGCACTTGGGGGTGGGGGCGGGGGTATGTGATGCATCTCCTCCGAAGTGGTCAATGTTGGCTGCTCCATCTCTTCCCTTCCTGTTGGTTCATTCTTCTCACTAACTTCCTGTCTGGTACCTGTCTCCTCGTCGGTGATTCTGGGGCTATCCGTGTTCCCTCCATTGTTATCTCCTGACGCAGGGACTTCTGCAACTGGTGGAGCTGAATCTCTTGGTTTAGTCCGTACGGGTAGCACAGTTGGTTCATATACCATTGGGACATTATCAGCGGGTATATTAACCGGCCCCCGGCGGGGCTGGTTTCCAGATGATCGACGCTTAGGACACTGTGCGACTACATGACCCTCCTCGGAGCACGCTATGCAGGTACGAACCTGCCCAGGGTATGTTACCCAATAGGAGTCTCCATTCATGTTTACATATGAGGGTATGGGTTTACGTAGTACCATTTTGATCAAGACACGTCCAGTTCGAGTGGGGTAAATGTGATCTGCAGAGTATGTCTCGTCTTCGATTTTCAACACTTCCCCATAAGACCTCATGACACGACTTATCACTTCTGCACTTAATTCAGTTGGGACTACATGGATTCTAACAATTACATGTCGCTGGTGGGCCCATTCTACTTCAACCTTATGATCACCATCTACGTCACTATAAATTACCTCAGCACCAAAATCATTTAGTAACCGTTCGCCGACCACTTTTGACGCAAATTTCACGTACAAACACTTACGAAAGTAATCGATTTCAAAACTGAGCACTTGGTTCGTAGGCACTTGGTAGACACCATGAAACCATCGATGAAAATCCAATGACGTAGGTCGCGTTTTGACATCAATGAAAACAAATTTCAAGGTGTTTTCTCTTTGTGTATTCATCGTGAACTATTTCATCGTATCTTCACTGGCTCACGGTAATTGTAGCCAAAACCTCGCTTGCACTCCAAGGGAAAAAAAACCCACTAACACAACACTAGCAAACCGTTTACGGCCCTAGCTAACTCGTACAGTTCGATCACTAAGCCTTCTCACGCGAAGAGCGGAGCTCGCTACGAACTGCTTCCTGCACGATTTGCAGGCAGACTGTCTTTTTTATGTGCCTCCACCGGGTATCGAACCCGGGACCCCTTGATTGCAAGGCGGCGACGCTACCACTGCGTCATCCAGGAGGCCGACCCTCTACGTTAACTTCATGACGTAATACCCTTAAAAACATGTTGACGTTTATGAAGAATCCCACCTTCCTGTGTTCCAAGCACATTTTCTTGACAATTCGTGAAAAATATTATTTTTTGAGAACTGTTCGATATTATGCAAGGTATTGTAAATAAAATGTCGCATAAACTCCTCACAAATTTGCTTCTTTCTGCACAAACTTGATGGCGATTTCCTCCAGGTGGAGAAAAACTATATTCAGTGTTTCAAACCCCTCTAACTTCAAGTCGAGCAAGCAGAATCGTAAAACTTCCTCAATTTTCTTTTTCCAATGTATTATTTCTGTTTGATTGTGTATTATAATAGCGGTTTATAGTTTCTAAGTTCGTGGAAAGTGCGAAATTGAAAACCTCTCACCGCCGCGTTTTTCGTCTAGTGGAAGGACCAACTCAAAGTTGGCTACTCTCACCTGGAGAAGAAGTGCAATGTTGCTAAGTTTACGAATTCGGGACTTAGAATTCTTTCGGGGCGGTCAAATGAGATGTTGCGACGAGTACCTATATTATGTTCTTACTACTCAGTGTCATGTAAGTGATTTAACAATACATTTTCTATTAACGTGAGAGAGTATTTTCTATTTCTGAACGTTAATATATTTTACTAACGTGCATAAATACATAAACACATGCTGTAACCTTTTTGTTGATGATGCTAAGTGTTAAATGTTAATTGACAACCATAAATTACGAGACAGGCAACTTTGCAAAATGATACATGTTTACTCTCCAAGATAAATTCGTTAAACCACCCGTTGTGTAATATGGTATAGTAAGGACGTTGGATAAAATTTTAGCTAAGAAGAACCGAGTATTAAAGACAATACTCAAAATTTTTATTGCACCCACCTGACAGTAAAAGTCCATTTACTGTTCCAAGATTCTATAAATAAGTCGTGAGTTTTCCTTGCACAAAATAAAATAGCTATTCACTTCTGCATGCAAAACAAGAACAACTCATTTGTAAGCTGCAGGAAATATTTATTTTTATTCTTCATAAACTACAAAGAAATATACATATATGTAGAGAGAGATTTCTACCTTTGCTTAGAGCTATCAAACTCAACCTGTCTGCTTTGAGAGTTCTTCCAGGGAGATAAGTGATAAATAAATGGGCAAGCTTTCTTACGCGATACTCAAATAACTTTAAGCGTAATGCAGGTGTTCCCAAACTTTTCCGTTTCACGGCGCCCTTAGTGTTCCGATATTTTTTTCAGTATATATATATATATATATATATATATATATATATATATACTTGCAAAGCTCAATTAGTGCGGTTAGGTTGTTTGTCTAAAGTTAAAAAATAAACACATATTTCAAATTCAGAAACATTTTATGTGTAAAAAGTGCTAAATAAGCACATATTTGGATCAATAATATCTGCAACCATGTGTAGAGCATTTCAGTGAAAATAATGGAACATTTCGCGGCGCTCCTGTAGGCCAACCGCGTGGCACACATTGGGAGCCACTGCTTTATTGTGATGTGTATGTAAAATACGAATACTCAGTTCCTGGTTGGTTTCTTCCCAGGGCCGGCGCTAGTAATTTTGCCGCCCTGGTCAGTGGCGGCAGATGCCGCTCCATTTCGAACGCCCCTCCTCCCCCCGTCATTACGCAGCAAACGGAACATTTATAATCAATATATTCCTAAGTAAAACATCAAACTATAAAATAAATAATGAGACATGTTACGCTATTTCAATACTATTAAGCACAAGAAGATATCTCGCTCGGTCATAGTTAAACTTAAAAAATGGGACACTAATTTTATATTATTATTATATTTTATGAAAACTCTCTCTCTCTCTCTTAAACGTATCTTAAATTTAACAAGTATCAGGAAAGAAATGAAGGTACGTTTGCCGTTGCAGGTCTGTGATATATGATTGGATTTTTAAAAGAATTACATATAATATTCCCGGATCTCCTGCTTTGGTGATCTATGAAATCTTTCCTGCGTTGACCCCGCATAAAGCGAGGTCACCCAGCCTCAAATTAATGGGTACCTGGGGGCAACTCTGGGAGGAAAAGGCGGCCGGAGAGGGGTGCTAATCACATCACCTCCAAAGTGGCAGAGAATGTGTCTGGTCCTACCCCCACATCTCCTAAATGTGCCTTCATGACGTGGTGCTATATGCACAGGGAACTATACCTTTACAAGTAACATTATTTTATGATTGACCGAAGATAGTATTTTTATTAGCTTTAATTTAAAAAAAAAAAAATTCTTCGCCACTTGCACCGACAAATTAATAAATTCGAAGTTCTACATTCACATTAGGTGAAAAATCATAACCCTTTATCAGTTTAAGGTCTCCTTTGGTGTAATTCTTTTATTATAGCCGAAAGCATTTTTAGTTCATATTGTAATTCATGTGTTAACATTCCGGCAAGTTTTCTACACTTTTCAGACAAAAAGATCAGATGGCATGTCTTTATGCTTACTAATATCATAAAATAAATTGAAAATTCACTACGACGTTCAAGGTGCTCAAATCTATCTCTTAGAACTAAAATAATCGTCTAGGACCTGGTAATAAAAATCAACTTTGTACCGTTCTTGTGGATCTTCAACAGTTTAGTCATATTGAAACAACTACTTCTTTCGATTTCGGCCCTGTACAGTGATTCTTATCTTTGGATCATCTATGTATATCTAAATTCGATGCTAATTCTTCATCATTAACCGGGACTCACATGTCGCCGCCCCCCATGCTTCCACGAGTGGAAGGAGGGAGGCCCTGTCAGGCTGCCAAGTGGCGTCTAAGAAACTTTGAAATTTTTCATCACTCGTGCTTTTTTTCAAAACGCTGATATCTTTGCAAGGAATCATCTAACACATCGTAGATTAATGTTTTGGAAGACATTTGCTCATTACATTACGTGGAGTAAAAAGTTATACCAGATAACTAATGTGTAAAGGAATGTAAAGCCACGCAACTGGTTAGCAATACTGAACCTCATGTGCGACCATTTGGACAGTTTTATTGTCGCCAATTGAAGGAGCGCATCATAGACCTCTTCCACTTGATATCTCAATGGAGTTAAGGCATCGAATCTGCTTTCCCACCTTGTGGCACGAAGTGGTTTTCAAGTGAGACTACTGATATGTTCCTTCAAAATGGTGGGTTGGCATGTATTAACTTGCAAGTTATAAAATATTATAACTTTAAAGTTTTCAATAGGCTTATTTGTTTCTTCTCTTCAAATTTTGCCGCCCTAAAAATTTGCCACTCTGGGCAGTGGCACGATTCGCCCCCCTCCCCTTCCGCCGGGCCTGTTTCTTCCATATTAGACTTCTCATGAGGTATAGTGCATCTTACACATCACAAGCTTTACAATTCTCCATAATGAACTTAATTTTTGTTTGATACATTAATTTATGGACACTCTAAATCAAAGTTCACTTGTAGCATAAATTTAAAATCCTTTCGTTTCCATAGGTTAGTCAATAAATAGATTTGAGAGTACTATACAATGCATCACAATCTCCGATCACACCATAATTAGCGTGAATTATCTAGAGATGGTGTTGGTGATAGTCTTATTTCTTCACAGCAGCTCTTTTAAACTTGTTGTGCTCGAATATGCACGACGAAACACAGTATTACAAAAAATGAGAGAGTACAAATATAATACTTGTTGAATTTATTCCATCATTTTATGATTTAGACTCTGGTCATGGATTTATGGCACACATTGTTAGGGCAGATCCTATTAATTATTCATGATTTGGAGCGGGACCTCCGAAATATTAGGCGCCTCACATCATTTTCCGTGACGTCACAGGATTAGTACAGTTTAATCCATTTGCAACATTTATCACAACGCACTATAAAAGGCTAATATTTAATTTCTGACTGAATCGTTCTCTGTTATACATCCAGAATGTTGGCTGCACCTGGAACATTTCAAATTTTATATAACATTAGAAAAATACATAAACAATATAGAGAAAAGTAAAACCCAATCTTTACCATTCCGCATAATTGACCTCTATTTTTCAAATTACCAAGCAGGCGATATAGGTAAATTTTTTCCTACATTTGAAACTTACTCTAAATTCGTAAAGAATTACCATCTTTCGTGTATAATTGTTATTGAATTGCTGTGTAGTAAAAACTTGCTGTCAAAGTTCCGTATGCAAGATAACTTTGTAAACATTTATGTATAGGAGGATGAGGAAAGAGCTTGTAAGATTGGAATTTCGTATCAAATAAGCTTTCCAACTTTGGAAAACGCAATTTCCGTGTGTAGTTTGAATAAATTTTTAATTCTCTATAAATTTGGTAAATATTTGTCTGCACTGTGGTTTTGTTGTAAGTTACAATGTTTTAAAAACAAATTTTGTATTAACATTTTGGCGTACACAAACGTGCAGGCGAAGGAAGAAAGTGTACAAATACTAATGCAACAAACGTAACTAGCCTAATTTACTCAAAATTAATCTTGTTGAGAATATTAACGATAATTTGAGAAGAATCCAATTCAAAAAAGATAATATTTTATCGCCATTCATTGTAGAAAATATTTATTATTTGTTAGCGATTCGATTCTATGATGTTGGCTATTACTGTCAATTTTAATACCCCCATTGACAAACATAATTATTAATTATAGAACAATTGCACAGGCCACAGAATATATTTGTTGAATAAAGTGGTACTGAATATATACGTATAATGTGTGTGTGTGATTCAGTACGGATCTCCCTGATGGCGCAGTGGTAGCGTCGTCGCCTTGTAATCAAGGGGGCTGGGTTCGATACCCGGCGAAGGCACAAGTTGTTCGGATCCTACTTTAAACTGTAGGTCAGAGTCCCGATTAGCCTTACTGTGCATAAAGTGGATTTAAAACACCAAATCAACAACAATGTGATTCAGTACATCAAATGTACTTTCACCGACTGTAATGTTCTAATACCAGTGATACACAATGTTCTACCTCAATGGGAGTACGATGGCAAGTGGTTGAAGAATGTGGAAAGAAATCAATTGTAAAATTATAAACACGTAATATAGATAGTGACAATCAATTAAAACAGGAAAATGTGAAAATACAAACAAACACAAGATCTTTATGTAATTGGAACTCAAAGGTTCAACCTAAAACTTGCTGGTTTATGAACCGTTATGATCGAGAAAATGCATATTTCTTTCTTTTTGCAATTTCTCTGAGGTATGCTAGAAGAGAGAAAGAGATCCCGATTACTAGAATTAGGAAAGTCCCAGCGAGATCTCCAGCTTCTAATGGACGAAGAGTGTGATCATCAGAATTAGAAATCACCGAGTAACTCCTTTGGGTATATGTCCGAACAACCTCCTCCTCCCAATGAGTTACAATTCCTGAATCGCCAAGGCGAAGGAGAAACTCATCGCAAATCTCAATAAAAGGGGAACCTCTGAAGGAAGTAAATCCGATGTAATTTGTGAATGCGTTGTCCTTCATCATACGCAATTCTTCAACCACGTTCTCATCAAGGTATTCAATGTCGCAAGGGAACCCTGAAAGAAGCCTCTCCAAAATGATAACCATTTTTCTAGTTCCGGCTAAGGTATTCAACTGCTTCATGTCTTCAATAAAGAGATGTCTCACAGAAATCATTTTGAAAGCTAATCCATCTACCCCATCAAAAAGGAGTGTCCATTCTGGTACATTCGTTCCCCATGGCAAACCGGACTCTGCCAACTGTTCCACCGTATCAATGGGATCTTCAATAACTGGAAACGTGAGAAAGGAGACAAGGTTTGAATTATAAGCAGTTATTAATAAAGTTGACGTCATCATCGACCAAACAATTAAGTGTCTTAAAGAGTAATGAGGCCCATCTTGAACACCAACTCCTACTAGAATGCAAATCGACATCAAGAAAATTTGGGTGTAACTTCTGTCGTGTACCTGCTTGCAAGAGGTAGTGACTTTATGCTGAATAACGTTGAAGACATATAAAAGTAAAGAAACAAAATATGAGAATATCCAAAGTAAGATCCAAGTGGAATATTCGAAAGGTGTAAGGATTTTCCACAAATAATCGACTTGTTTAGGTTTTGGTACGAGAAATGATATACCGGTTTGAGTATATGGCATAGTAAAATCCATATACTGACGGATTACTTCAATCAAGACTAATCCGGGGATTCCTGTTTCATATTGCATAGTTTTGAGCAGTCCCATGAAACTCGGAGAAGATGCATTTTCCCAAGCCCCTCCGAAAGGAACGGAACGTCTTTGGAATCGACATTCCACGTAAAATTGTACTGCCTGGAAAATTCCATCATTATTCTGTAATCAAACCCTTCAAATGATCCATTCAATTCAATTGCAAAAGGTGAGTATGGCATAATGAATAATTTTGGCTTTTTTCCTTCAAAATTCCAAAATGTCTTTCTGTGCGAAATCATGTTCTTAATAACATTTTGTATGTCATATCTGCTATTTAGTTTTAAAGGTTCTTGCCTCGTGTTGGCAATAGCGCAATAATTATCCATTGCAGATGAACTGTTTTTGAAAGGTAAGACAAGCATGTAAGGAAACGTTTTTACCCATCTTTCCTTAAAAAACGTTTCAAGTTGCTTATCTGTGCCCTTGTACAGTATTACAAAAACTCTTTGTTTTCTCTGAGTTGAAGCTATTGTGCTGCTGTGGACGTATCGAAACACTTGATTTATATTTTCTGTTTCAAGAATATAAACCGTGCATCCTTGATCCATTACGTTTGCAAACACTGATTCCATGTTGGTCTCCTTTGAAACGGATATCGATGGGATGATCCACTTGCCGTAGATACTTACATCATGCAAGGAATGAGATGAGCTGTGGCCGAACACCACACAACTTTGTCCTGGGAGCGTTTCTGAAATCATTGAACTCAACCATTGAAGCAATGTCTCGGTATTAGCTTCATTGTTTGTCACGAATGCCTGAACAAGCTGGAGGAAGAAAATCCAGTTGTATAAGTAGATCTTCATGACGAGTTTTATCTGGAAAGAAAAAAGTCTTAATAATTTTAAACTGTGTACGGTGACAAGGTTGTTCTGATAATTGCAATGTGATAAAATGTTTTGGCCTATTGTTATTGAACCAGTAATTAACTATCTCTTGTAGGAGATATTTCTTTTTGTGAGAATTACATCTCTCCTTGCATTGGAGATATAATCTGTACATAGTGTAGGGTTTTGGTTCATGTGTGTCAGTGTGGGGTATTTTGAAGACAATTCGGTGAAGGAAAGAATGTCCGTCCATATCTGTAAATAAAAAAGGCATTTTTTCCAAAAACAAAACTTGTAAAAATATTGAATGTTTTGTTGGTGGTATGGTTCATAATAATCGAATAATAATAATAATTCTAAGTGAGTCAATTCGTGTGAAGTCCTCCACAATAATCGCCTCAAATGTCCCGGATGCATCTGTAATTCAGAACTCATAACATGTCTTTATGACGTTGGTTAAGTGGTCAGTGCACGATTGAATTATAATTGAAACAATGTTACACAATCGAAAATTCAAAGGTGGTGAACGAAATTTTTATTGTAAATCTTGAAGGTCTGCAGTTGCACGTACACAATCATGGAAAACGAAAAAGGAATAAATAGATTAGTCGTAGCAAAGATAGTAATTTTCTTTTCAAAGTAAGTTGTATGGAAGAAACTGTAAAGAATTGTGGTATATTTTTTCGGTCTTATAAATGTAATCGCTGACATCAAGAGAGAGATTGTGTGATGATGATAAGGCAGAATATTGTTACAAAAAACACACTAAATATTATTTGTACAGACACATATTTTTTTAAATTTTATTTATGTAAAGTTCAACTTAAATAACCGCAGAAGGATATTATATTTTAAGGTTCTTTGTCGAATCTAATTTATTATCATATTTGACACGCATCTTTAGACTCGTGTGCAAATGCCATAACCTAGCTGATTTCACATCATGGGATTTCTTAGGTTTTCCTTAACACGGCAAGAAACCACAACTACTTTGATTACACTAACCTCTACCCGTGCAGAGAAAAATATGTGTGTTTCACTTTCACAAATAATACAATTCAGATATGTTTTCAATTTTTATCTTCCTCGATCTAAAGAAATCTAGGCGCTTTCACAAATATTAAGATTAATCGCCGTTAATCGCATAAAAATACTGAAGAATACTTAATACTTATGTAACTTATAAATTGTTGCATTCAATAATATTACCTTTTGCAATAAACTAATATCTTCATTATCACATTATACTTTTTCCATAACCCCATCTTCCAGCTTATATTTTTCTTTCCGGCTTAACATAAAGGTTGGTCGTCAACCACAAATGATCAGAAATGCATCATACTGTCAGGATTATTGACAAGGCCGTTACATATTCATTGATTAAAGAAATACTGACAAAAATGTTTCACTGTTTCTATCCTTTCTCACACACCTCACTTTCTCTTCAGCACAGAATAGAAGCAATCAATACGTGTTCTATAGTCGATTTCAATTTCACGTGCTCTGATTGGTCGACAGTCCGTCTACAAAGGAAACATGTTGATGAGGATATTTTTTTCATGGATCCCCACCCAGATCGCTTGCGTACATGTTCATGTATAGCTGGTCTAAATTGAATCTCACTTAAGTACTTTTACTACACCTTGTTTCATTTGATTTGATTTTTGTTACTCCCTCTGTCCCATAATTATTGTCCGGTACACTTTTGTTTGTTGTCCCATAATAATTGTCCGATAGGCAAACTGTGACATTGGTGTATACAGAAGAAGAAAATTATACACGGGAATGAGTCATACAATGTTACTAATCAAGGATTAGTACAAATTTGCCGATCAAGTATCCAAAAGAACATAAATAAATGTACCGGACTATAATTATGGGACGGAGGGAGTATTTAGTGTCGGTTTTCTGCCACTTTTGACTAATCGCGACCATGAGGCTGAGATATGGTACAGTGATATTAATGAAGGAACAGTCAAAAGAACACCCATTCCCGGGTCGGGATTTGAACCCGAAACCTCTGTCGTCGTAGCGCGCTGTGATGACCACATCTTGTTTCATGTTTGAAACAAAACGGACAGAGAATTCAATATTTTAGCTAGAAACGCATACCCTTTCAAATTAAGCCTGTATAAATGAGAAGATTACCTTGTAAATTTTAGACCACATCTTCGGCAAACTGTTTCGTTCACTGATGCTCTAGAAGTGTCTAGAAAGAGGGCAATTTTGGGACAGACTGTTGTTCACGTATGCCTCACATGCATCATATATAAATAATTATATAGACGCGTTCACCGGGTTTTGGATTACTGACGGTGATCGATGGGTGAACACTTGCTTGAAGTCAGACGAAAGAGCGTTAGATGGTACATCGGTCCCCCTACAATCTCTCTCGATAGCACCGTGACAAGGTGTGGAGAAAATCAAGCCGAAAGACAACTCACCTCTCGATCAGGCAGTCTGTAGAGTCTTTGGTGATGGACTCGCAGATTCGACCAGCTTCCCCGACAGTATGGCGATGATGGTTCCGGCGAGGAGTAGGGCTAACCAGGCGCTGGCGATCGAACGTCGTGGGTCGTATGGAGCGGTCGAACAATGGACATCGACCCGGCGGCTGGTGTTACAAGAAATGACTTCTGCGTGATCAACTGGTGTGATTCTCAGGCTGGGATCGGGTCTTGAAGCTCCTGTAAAAGTCGCAGCGTGAAGAATGATGAGGGAGCGTTGGTCCCGTGAGGCGTGTGGGAGGGAGACGGCAAGCAGTCGGGCCGGCAGGATGCAGAATGCTCAGCGACTGAGCGGCGATGGTATTGCTCGGTGGTTGCGTTGTGTCTCCTACGTCGCTCGCTGTCTTGCTTGCAGGCCCTCGTGGTTCTTGGATTCTTACGAACTGCCCCTTTCGAAAACTACTTAGGTTTTTATTCGGCGTTTTGCTTATTAATCTTTCCGGTTCGGCGACTGTTTACGTGTTTATTTCAGTCGTCTGACCCGGCAGTGAATTTAGGAATGTTGTGCGTTTCCTACGTCACTGCTGATCTTGCAGAGGAATGTTATTTGTTACGACTGACCTAGTTACGGTGGATGGCTTGGAAATTATAGATTTTAATGATGTCTTCCTTGTTCTCTCCACAATGTATACATATCAACTTGTGCAATATTTACAAACCGAACGAGAAACATGTAACTCGTGATATGTTGCTAGATGATTTCCCTCCGGATTCTCTCGCTTTCCAACAACCACTAATATCTCGATTGCATGTTATTTTACTCTGTTATTCTATGTCTGTGTGTACAATGCGTGTGTTCTATTGAGGACTGATACTGATACAAAGAATTGTAACTAAGGTCTTCATGATGTACACTACATCAACAAATAGTGTTGATTGTTCTGTGTCATCCTACCCAAAACGCCAGAACATAGATTAAGATATGGCAAAATTTTAGAGGGAAAGTAATTATTATTGAAGATTAGGCACGCACAGGAGATGAACCACGTAGTACCGTAATTATTGCATAATTTATGGTTGGAAGTTTGTAGGCAATAATATAGCTACTCGAGTGTGCGAATATTGACTGCTCAACTGAACGCCATCGCAAGATCCCCATGGGAATGTGGCAACGATAAGCTACGCATAATTTGCACCGTTTCGAAAAGAAACATAAGTAATGATACGCTAGCGTATCGAAAAATAAAGACAGTGTTACTTCTAGAATTAAAATTTCAGGCATTTGTAATGAGAATATCGTATTGTATTATAATTGTACAGGCTATTCAAAATGATGGACTCACTTTCATTCATGTATATTTATTTTCTTGAATATACATTGAATATGAATAATATACATACAATAGAGAGAGGAAGGTCTAAAGTTTCGAATACTGCCGCTAGAGCGCAGTTGCGTTACCAACCGCTCGAGTGCGCGTGCTCACGCCATCAAGCACGCTTCAGTTCAGTTCCCAGTAAAACGGCCAATTTGCAGCATAAGGTTTTCTGCGTTCTTGAGTTTGGAAAAACTAAGTCGGCAACTGCAGTGCAGCGGGCATTCTGTCTCCGATTCGGCATAGAACCGCCAACCAGGAAGAGCATATGCCGTTGGTTTAACCAATTTCAACGAACTGGATGTCTCTGCAAAGCAAAAAGCACGGGCCGACCGCGTGTGTCAGAGGAGGACGTGAGACGAATTGAAGACAGTTATGTGCGCAGTCCTATAAAGTCAACCAATGCAGCTAGCAGAAAACTTGGAATACCTCAACCAACTGTATGGCGAGTTTTGAGATGCCGTTTACTGTACAGTCACGGACACTGCCGGCTTGTAATAAATACATTGACTTTCAATGGAATCGTTACAAGCCGGCAGTGTCTGTGACTGTACAAGCCATACCGCTTAGAACTTGTACAAGCGCTTCTCGGGATTGACAAACAAAATCTTATTGAATTTTGTGTGAACATGCTAGACAAAATGGAGGATGACACGTTTCTCCGCGCGCAATTTCGCAAACTCTACATAGCGAAGCATTTTCTGCCGTCTTATTGGCTACCGTAGTGATGACGTCGCACCTAGGATGACGCGGCTGTGCGTATTGTCCTTGGCTCGCACGTCTGAGCAGAAGACAAGCCTACCTTACAGATTATTTTTTTTCAAGATATTTTTTCGTAAAACAGACAAATGACGAATGCAATTAATGGAAGTGCTAACATTGAAAGTTCGGCCCCCCCATCCCTCGTTTCTTTCCGGCCCTCTGGATTACCTCCCACTTTAATCCCTCAATCTCTCCTTTCACCTCACCCGGGGTGCCAAGCGAGCAGATTATATTTGCACCGGAATTACAAAAGGGGGGGGGGGGTTTCACATAACAATTTATATTTGTATGTCCCTGGTTCGTTTACACATGTACAGAAAGTGAATATACATCTGGTTAAATGGACAGTACCGTAGTTCTTTAAATCATAACATTCTAGTAGGATATATTGGTTTATTATACGTAGTTTAATATATACATATTTTACATAGCATTTCCATGTGTGTCTTGCATATACCAAATTACCAAATCTCTAATTCAATATAATTTCGCACCTATGGCATAACCATCGGCACTTCCTTTACCGCAGAGTTAGCATAACTATCTCTGCGGGCCTATCGTCAGCTTAAATGATATTCCGTTCATTACAAATGCGTTTCCTTAATCCTTCACTCTTTCTTTTGGGCATCAATTAATCAATACGGAGATATCCATATAATCAAAGCTTTTTCTAAAAGGGGACTTGGGACAGCTACATTATTACATCCAGTCTAGCCTCCATAAGTGGACTAGACTTGAGGAGACGTTCCACTTTCGTCGATCAATGGGGAAACACTGTTTTTCTGCTAAAGCCCACTGGCCTTTTTTATAGTCGGGGTAAACGTCCTTGGACGTGGACCCCGTAGCGTTGGAAAATTCCACTGCAACGGTCTTTTGAAAGACAGCTAGCTCCCCCAACCGGAGAGGTAAAAACAGGGGAATCTAACTTCCAGCAAAGCACAATCCAATAAGCTCATACACTTACATGCAATAATAACATAAAAGTACACTCACGGAAACATATTACTTAACCCTACACCTTGTAGCTGGCCAGCAATTAATTATTACAATATACCAAAACCAGGAATGGTCAATCCGACCGTTAGACTAGCCTACCTTACAGATTATTTCTTTTTAAATTTATTTTTTCGTAAAACAGACAAATGACGAATGCAATTAATGGAAGTGCTAACATTACCGTGTGTATCGTATATTTCGTACCGTAAAGATGAAAAGGAAGCTATAAATTCATGCAGAGATAAATACATGCTGTTGAAGACAAAATCAAGTTACCCGTTGCATATACACTGCTCGCCATTAAAATTGCAACACCCAGAAGGAAATGAGACAGAAACACGAAACTTGGCAAATATGTAGTTCATAATAAGATAAGAAAATGATTACAGTTAGAGCTCGGTGGTGTGACATGTGACACGTAGAACATGGTTGCATAACCCCAAGGAGCTAGTAGCGTGTACAGCCTCCACGGGCGGCAATAACTGCTGCAACACGGCGAGGCATGGACAGAATGAGTCTATCGATGTCTGCTTGCGGTATGGCGTCCCAAGCGGTTTCCACACGGTGCCAGAGGTCTTCAACATTACGTGCCGGAAATCCGAGTTGGGCCAGACGGCGACCCACCATGGACCAGACATGTTCAATTGGCGACATATCCGGCGAACGTGCTGACCAAGGAAGCAGGGGCACGTGGTTAGCTTCCATAAATGCGAGGACATTTCTTGCAACATGGGGGCGCGCGTTATCCTGTTGAAAAGTGGCATTATGCAGTGCATGGATTAATGGGACAGCAACAGGGGTGAGAACCTGTGTGATGTACCGTTGGCTGTTCAATGTCCCTTGAATGCGTACGGGGCGCGAACGAACACCTATGGCGATGGCACCCCATACCATGATACCCAATGAAGGCCCTGTGTGATGATGCATGATGCAGGCGTCATGAAGCCTAGTGCCACGGTGCCGCCACACGCGTGTACGTCCATCATGATGTTGTATACAGAAGCGGGATTCATCAGAGAACACTACAGCATTCCACTCCGCCATCCATGCACGACGGTCTTGGCACCATCTCAGACGCAAACGCCTATGCTCTAGCGTCAGAGGAATCCGCAACAGTGGGCGCCGGGAAAAAATCCCCGGTTCGCCAAACGACGAAGCACGGTTCGTGGGGACACTGGACGTTGTAAAACATCCCGTACTCCATGAGCAATCCTCGTTGACGTGGCCGTTCTGTCTGTAAGGGCCATGCGTATCAGACGTCTGTCCTCTCGTTCCGTCGTCCGACGCGGACGTTGTGAACCTCTACGTCGATCTACAGTGCCTTCCTGGACCCACTGGTTCCATACACGGATCACTGTGGATGCATTCCGTCCTACACGGGCACCGATCTCACGGTAGGATAATCCGCATTCACGGTATGCAACAATTCGGCCGCGATCGAACTGGAAAACCTGCTGGAATCGCTGCCGTATTCGACGACGTGGCATTGCTGACCGATTTTAACACACTACACTCGCGACCATGCACTTTCACTGCTCTTCTGCACCTATCTGACCTGCTACAGGTACCACTTACCAGATGGCGTGGCAGGCGCACATGACGCATGACGGCCTTGAACACCTAATCATTTCCTTCTGCACCTCTCCTCTACACACTGTGCACATTTCGTCCGATTCCGATTACTCCTTCTGGGTGTTGCATTTTTAATGGCGAGCAGTTTATATATAATGTGCACACATTCCTTTCTCTTCATGAAAGAAATTATAAGAACGTCTTTGGGCATTTAGATATTGCACAATTTTCACATCTGTAGCATACACATATGGTATATATGAGTACATTTCTATCTCCTTTTGGTCTCTTAAGTGTTTATAAAATTTTGCAAACATTTCATTAAAACCCCGAAGTAGCAGTTTCACTTATCGCAAGGATTGTTAGCTTCAGTCCGTGTCCTTCTTTTCTCAATATTTCAATAGAATCGAATCAGAATAGGCATTACAAAATGTGTATTCTTTATTTTTTGATCAAAATCAGTTCTTTCTTCTGAGAGGAAATTGAGGAGATCATTGTAAAATAAATATCGAGTTGGGGTGTACTCTGAAAAAATAATGAGCATTCTGGAAATCTCAGAGAAATATTAGGGTTGAGAGCAGAATGGAATATATTATTTTAAAATTCATTATTACGTTTTATAAGGTAAGGGATAATTTCATCCCTGGCAGGTATGGACATTTATTTCTTTGCTCGAGATGCTTGAGTCTGTTGATGACAATACCTCAGCTACTGAAGGGGAGGGGGTGGGCGACTGAAAGGCAGTGTTTTTTGAAAAGAGTTTTTGTGCATAATTATTCATAATAATGTCGTAGACAAGATACCAAGTAACGACAAATGATAACATGGATAGAGGAGTTCGAAAATTTGAGAACTGTTATGAAGTATTACTAGACATAAATATATTCTCAGTGTTAATTAATAATGTTATTATATTATCCGATATTTCTTAGTGCGTTTTATTTCAAGCACACAACCGACCTTCGTGGCGGAGTGGTTGTCACACCGCGCTACGACGCCAGAGGTCCGGGGTTCGAATTAAGCTTGAACTTAGGTGTTTTCTGTGAGTGTCCCTTCACCAATTTCATCATATCATCACTCATTTTCATCATCTTCGCGATTAGCCAAAAGGGACAGAAAAGCTAAGTAAAATAAACAAAATGAATCAATTAAGGTCCACGTAATTTTTAAAATATTTTCTTTAGAAATATCATTCACGGTATTCTCTAACCCATAATAATTACCCTCAATAGACTACATACAGAAACGCATTGTAAATCACCCAGAGAAAAGGGAAATAAATAATGACAACTGCACATTTGGTGTGTAAGGGAACGAAGAGATCTGTTGTTGCAGTAGTAGCAGTTTAATCCACGAGAATGACATTTGTATCAAGCACGGAAAGCGCCAAAGTCTATTTCTACGGCTCAGACTGAGCGAATGCTCAGTCCAACGAGCACGTGGTTCTACTCTACATAGCGAAGCATTTTCTGCCGTATTATTGGCTACCGTAGCAGTGACGTCACACCTAGGATGACGCGGCTGTGCATATTGTTCTCGGCTCGCACATCAGTGCAGAAGACTGTGCCTAGGCTATGTAACGAAGTATTATGGATTATTTTGTTTCAAGATATTATTTCGTAAAACAGATTGGATTGGATTGATTTAACATTTCATGGTGCGTCGCACCATTCTATGTATACGGGGAAATATCCCCTTATCTAAAATTCTGAGTGAAAACTTAAAAAAAGGGGGTGTAAATAGCCCCTTGGGAAAAACTGAAAGTGCAAGGTTGTAAAAAGACCTGCACGAGACAAACAAAACACGTTAAAAAGTCAGAAGAAACAAACTAAAAGCCTCCTTACAGACGGTGGAAGAGTCCAGCTCTTCGCAAAAAACTAAAAACATTTGATAAAATACTGCTGTCATCACCCAAGACGGATGACAAACAGCCGTAAAGGTTAAACGTCTGACGGAGGTAAGCATGAGAATGTGTCGCATGCTTAAAACAACATGACAAACACGACACAACGGAGTTTCCAGCCCTTGCAGCAAGTGACCATGCGTTAGACGGCTGTGTCCTAGACGGATGCAGGTAAGAATAACTTCTTCTCGTCGAGAGGGACGGGACGAGGAACGCCAAGCACCTATGGTGGGCTTAACAGCGAGAAGCTTGTTCCCCGTTTCCGCATCCCACTCGACCTGCCACGTGGCAATAAGGCAACAACGGAACACATTCTGCAGGTTGCTAGCTGGCAAAAGGTGGACGAGAACGTCGCCATCTGCATCAGCAGACTTGGCGGCAGCATCAGCTGCTTCGTTCCCCTGGATGCCCACGTGGCTAGGGACCCAACAGAAGTGTACGTCCGCGCTGGCAGATAAGGACACAAGCCGTTTGAATATGCGTTGCGCTACCGGATGCCGGGAATACGGCGAATCCAGAGACTACAACACGCTGGTCGAATCGCAGCACACAAGGACTTTATTCAGCCCATTGACGTCTGCAAAGTCCAGTGCCTTTAGAATGGCGTTCAACTCTGCTGTATAGATGGAACAGGCAGGATGTAGCGAGTAACTGGAACTTAAATTTAGTCTGAGTAGTATTAGTTATGATCTTGAAACTCAAAGAATTAGGACAAAGGCGCAACCAACCAAATCAACTGTCTTGGACCCATCCGTGTAAAACACATTAAAATTGGGGTGCTTCGCACGAAGTTCTAGAAACTGTTGCTGGTATACAACCATTGGTGTTTCTGCCTTTGGAAGGGCAGTCAGAGAGAAATCGATTGAAGGTGCAGGAAAGTCCCAGGTCGGGAGAGGCGGAATGAGTGGAGAGACGCCAGGAAGATCACTGTCAACACAAAGTGCTGACAGGATCTCGTCTGCACGAACACCAAATAGTCTAGTGACAATAGGGCGGAGCCGATACCTTGCCAGCCTACTCTCGTCTGAGATGGTGTGAAATGAAGGATGTGAAGGCATCGAGCGAAGATGGAGGAAGTAGTTCACTACCAACCGCTATCTTCGCAGAGACAGCAACGACTCAGATGCCTCTACGTACAATCTGGCGACTGGACTAGTACGAAAGGTACCAGGGCACACACGTATACCAGCATGGTGGACGGTGTTTAGGATGCGAAGTCTAGACGAGCGGGCAGAAGAATACACAACACATCCATAATCGAGCTTCGACCTGATGAGTGCACGGTACAGGCGAAGCAGTACCGTCCTATCAGCACCCCAAGAAGTATGAGATAAAACGCGTAAAAGGTTGAGAACTCGAAGACAAGATAACTTTAACTGGTGAAGGTGAGGTAGCCATGTTAATTTCTTATCGAAAATGAGTTCCAGGAAGCGGACCTCATTCACGAAGTGCAGGGGAGATTTCCCCATGTACAGGTCAGGATCTAAATGACATATGCGCTGACGACAAAAGTGGACACACACGGATTTCTCGGATGAGAAGGTGAAACCTGTTTGGGAGGACCACTCAACCAAACGGTTTATCGTCAGTTGGAGTTCACGAGAAGCTGACTCGAGATTCCGTGAGCGACAAAAGATCGTGAGGTCGTCTACATACAGAAGACCGTGTACAGGGGCAACAATGCTTGCCATAACACTGTTCATTGCTATGGCAAACAGAGTCACACTAAGTACGCTGCCCTGCGAGACACCGTTTTCTTGTTCCTGAAAATCCGAAAAGAAGTTCCCAACACGTACGCGGAAAAAAAACGATCAGATAAAAAGTTTTGAATAAAGTACGCCATATGCCCACGGACGCCCCAAGAATGGAGCTGCTTTATGATGCCAAAGCGCCATATGCTTTTTGGAGGTCAAAGAAAACTGCAACTAAATATTCCTTGTTGAGGAATGCGTCCTGAATGTGTGTTTCCAGCTGAATCAGATGGTCCAGTGTGGAACGGTTGGAGCGAAAACCACATTGAAAATTGCTTATCAAACAGCTTTCCTCCAAAAACCAGATGAGGCGCTTGTTGATCATACTTTCCATCAACTTGCAAATATAGCTAGTTAAGGCAATAGGCCTATAACTCGAGGCTATGGTGCGTTGTTTACCTGGTTTCAGGATGGGAACGATAATTGCTTCTTTCCAGGAGGTAGGAAAAGAGTCCTCCAACCAAAGCCTGTTGAATACCGCCAGAAGGAAATCTTTTGCTTCAATGGGCAGATGAGGAAGCATCTCATAGTGGATCTTGTCCACTCCTGGCCCATTCAGTGAAAGGAGAGTTGTATGGCTCAGTGTTATGACTTCGAAAAACTAGAGGGCGTCGTTCCTGACGGTCCTTCTCACGGCGGAAACGTGGTTCATAATTTTCCGAGCTAGACGCATCAGAAAACTGTGTGGCCAAGATATTAGCTATGTCTCCGGAATCTGTGTACAGCTTCCCATCGTGCTCCAGAGCACTCAAAGGAGTAGTTGCACCCCCCTGGATGCGACGTACTTTGGTCCAAACGGTTTTAGACGAAGACGTCTTCATCAGAGAAGACACGTATTGGACCCAGCACGCCTTCTTACTGGCTCGAATGAGCCGACGGGCATGGACACGTTTAATGCGGAACTGCTCGAGGTTTGTGGCAGTGTGGTTCCTATTGAATCGATCTAGGACATGATTGCGGTCCTTGATGGCTGCACTGATCTCCGCAGTCCACCAGGGGACTGGGCGTCGCCTCGCAGGTCCACTGGGATGTGGAATGGAGGTGCGTGCAGCATCATGCACTCGTGACACAACGATATCTAAGGCGTCGATGGCTGGCAAAGTCGACGCAAGATTGACTTCAAGGTCCACTGCACGCTCGAAGGCACCCCAGTCGGCTCGACTGAGATGCCAGTAAAGGTGTTGTTCATGTGAGTGCTGAAGATGTTCGAAAGTAAGAATGAGTGGGAAGTGATCACTCCCACAGAGATCAGGGTGAAGACTCCAAGATGTGGTAGGAGCAAGACTGGGACTGCAGAAGGACAAGTCCAAAGCAGAGTGTGTGCCTGAGGATGGACTGAAATATGTGGGAGTCTCATCATTCAGCTACGTTAAAGCTGATTCCTTACGGAATTGATCTACAATTTGATCCCGGGGCTCTGTACGAACGGAGCCCCACAAACGATGGTAGGAATTAAAATTGCCCAAAAGAACTACAGAAGACGGAAGTTGTTCGAATATAGAAAGGAGGTCCTCAAGAGAGAATCGCTCCTCCCTTGTGATGTAAACACAGCACACAGATATTGGCTGTGGTAGATGGACCCGCACGGCGACAGCTTGAGGGGGGGGGGGTGGTGGTGAGAAAGATTGGCGTTCAGTGGATGATATCTCGAACACCGATTGCAACACCACCGTGTGCACGACGACCCTCAGGAAGCTTGTCGGTGAGGTAAAGCGTGTATCCGTTCAGAATCACTGATTCATTTGGACGAAAATGTGTGTCTTGGAGACATATGATGGCAGGGTCAAATTCAGATATTAAGATTTGCAGTTCCTCGAGATGCGTACGGAAATCGTTAAGGTTCCATTGGAGACAATAAGCCATAACTGTAGGTATGATAGTTACCTTTTAAGGCGTACTCTATTTCTAGGCCCTGTCACCTTGATAAATTCTTCATCCGCGGCTTCGTCCTGTATCATGTCCTCGGGTAACGACACAGAGGGCGAAGGGAATGAAGAAGGGGGAGTGGGGGCGGGTGCTTTTAGCGCCCGCCGGGCAGCTTTCAGCTGCGCTTTAAGTCTCAGGGTGGTCGATGCCGCCCTGATTGGAGAGCTACTGGACTTGAGAAAATATTCCTTCGTATGTACCTGCTTGATCTTCTCTGTGGAGCGAGGCGTGGTTGCTGGTTTCATCGAAGCAGGGAGAGCTACTACGGGAAGCGTTGTTGTTTGAGGGGACACGTCGCTGGTTTGTACACCTACACTGCGACGGGTAAGAGCAGCTGCAGCAACTGTACCGAATGGCACAGGTAAAGTGGTGCGTATATTTTCACGGAGACGTTGTTTTGCTTCACCAGCGGAAATTTTCTCTGTGATGACCAACTCTCTGATTTTCTTCTCTTGTTGGAAAGAGGGGCAGTCACGATGCCAGACTGGGTGACCAGACTGGGTGCAATTAATGCATTTGGGACCAGAAGAACAAGGTTCGGTCCCATGATCAGGCTTACTACACATACCACAAAGGGCGGTAGTGGCCTTGCAGGAAGGCTGAGTGTGTCCAAAGTGCTGGCATTTGAAACACCGCATCGGGTTAGGGATGTACGGCCGGACTTTCAGTCTCAAATATCCAGCCCGTACCCTATCTGGGAGAGTGGTAGTTTGAAAGGTCAGTATAAGTGAAGCAGTTGGAACAAGTTCTCCGGACTTTCGCGTCTTTATTCGCTGCACTGCGGTGACATGTTGGTCTGAGAGTGCTTCAAAAATCTTATCAGCATTTAGCAGATCCCAGTGGCGAATCACACCTTTACTACTGTTAAGTTGACGATGGGGTTCAACATTAACAGGTAAGTCGCCCAAAGATCTTAGCTTTAAAAGGTTGTTGGTCTGGTGATCTGTGCTGGTCTGGATGAGTAGACTCCCGTTTCTCAGCTTTTTTATTTCTGATACGTCTGAACCAGCGGCGTAGTCTAGCTGTTTCTTGATAAGAAACGGTGACAAGTCCTTCAGTGTAGCATCTCCATGTTTCTTGGTTGTTGCAGATTCATCGTTACTATCGGTCTTCTGAATAATACTAATTACAAGATAACGTGGCACGTTACTTGTCTTTCCAACAATTGAAGCGGGATCGAAGGCCGCGCTCGTTTTGGGGGTTTTCCCCAGTTTGAGATGTTTTTTGTACCCATATAAAAATTATTTTTTATAGGAGGGTCCATAAATTGTCGCCTCGACATGCCCTCTATGCCGAGGAAGGCCTACCCCCAAAAATGAAGGCTACTTGAGGACCAAACCGAAATCACCGAGGCCACGTTCGCGACTGCACCTACCCCTGCAGCCAACACTGTCCCATCGGCATGTGCAACTAACACCTTGGGATAGGTTTTTTTATCGAGGTTGTCTCCTCTAGCAGGACACTTAGTTATAGCGAGGTCAAAGATATGGAGATGAATGACGTGATGGAATAGTGAAAACGTGAGATATGGATGTGAAGAATGAGTGAAATGATGAGATGAAAATGGCCTCCCTACTAAGGCCCCTCGCCCCGTCAAGGCAGTCCTACATGGAGCGGGTCGTAAAACAGACAAATGATGAATGAAATTAATTATATGGAAGCGGTAACATTAGTGTGTGTCTCTGAGATACGGATATTTCGTACCGTAAAGATGAAAAGGTAGCTGTAAATTCATACACAGTGGAATGCATGCAGTTGAAAGCAACAAAGGTTAGAGCTGCATTTGTTTTTACACAGTTCTCTTTATGAATATATATATATATATATATATATATATATATATATATATATACAGGGTGGCTCAATAAGTCACTTAACACCCCCGGTACAAGGCCACTGCAGCGCGCAACATGGAAATGGTGACGACCAATCGTTATCAGGCCAAGGGGGAACCACATTGACGACACCCACACGGTCGGCGGCCATCTTGATGTCCGCCATCTTGAATTCAACTTCAGAATTTTAAATGGGAAGGGGGTCGTGCGAAATATCAAAATGGGCTAGAATTTCACGAGAAATGTAATGGTGGAGGTTTTTTCGACGTATCTTTAACCAGTAAAAAGTTATGACTGAATTCTTGTACCAATTAGCTCCTTTTCGAGGTGTTAGAAAAATGCCTTAAAATTTGTTTAGCGCATCGGTAATGCATCGAGATCAAAGTGACGTCTAGGGAGAGACGTTTGCATGCCATTGCACATTATATTAATCGGATACATCCATGAAGAGCTGCTCATTATGAATGGTTGTCGCGAACAATTTACAGTGTGACGCTTCCATTGAATTAAAAGTTCTTCACAGTGACAAGGCTAATGTTTATGTTCAGAAGGAAGTTCATAAACAGAATATGTGACCCTTGTCATCTGATAACTAACTTTGGACAAAAACTGGTTCATAACGTTCCCATAAGTGTTCTGGTGTTCTTCCCTATTGAAAAAACTCTGTAAAAAATACCTTCTTCCATAAGCAAGGATGAAAAAAACTGTTTATTTAACAAATCCAAGTAGCCCTAAGCATTTAAGGTTCCGTTGATGAAAAATTGACTAACCAATCGTGTTCCACACAGCACGTCACACCATTAACTTACCAACACTAACCATTCAGCTTTGATCTGTAAAAAATGGGTTATCAGATAAAAAGCATCGAATATTCTGTTTATAAACTTCCTTCTGAACATAAACATTAGCCTTGTCACTGTGAAGGACTTTTAATTCAATGGAAGCGTCACACTGTAAATTGTTCGCGACAACCATTCATAATGAGCAGCTCTTCATGGATGTATCCGATTAAAATAATGTGCAATGGCATGCGAACGTCTCTCCCTAGACGTCACTTTGATCTCGATGCATTACCGATGCGCAAAACAAATTTTAAGGCATTTTTCTAACACCTCGAAAAGGAGCTAATTGGTACAAGAATTCAGTCATAACTTTTTACTGGTTAAAGATACGTCAAAAAAACCTCCACCATTGCATTTCTCGTGAAATTCTAGCCCATTTTGATATGTCGCACGACCCCCTTCCCATTTAAAATTCTGAAGTTGAATTCAAGATGGCGGACATCAAGATGGCCGCCGACCGTGTGGGTGTCGTCAATGTGGTTCCCCCTTAGCCAGGCAATGATTGGTCATCGCCAATTTCAAATTCCATGCCGCAGTGGCCTTGTACTAAGGGTGTTAAGTGACTTATTGAGCCACCCTGTATATATATATATATATATATAAGAACGTCTGTGGGCATTTCGATATTGCACACTTTTCTCATCTGCATAAATTAGTAGATTTTTTTTCCTAATTTGGTCTCTTAAGTGTTTATAAAATTTAAAAAATATTTTATTAAAACCCGGAAGTAGGAGTTTCACTTATCGCAAGGATTGTTTGTTATAGTTTTATATATATAATATATATTATATAATTATATAGTTCGTGCCTTTCTGAATATTTCAATAGACGCGAATGAGAATAAATATTACAAAATGTGTTTTCTTTATTTTTCGAGCAAAATCAGTTCTTTCTTCTGAGATGAAATTGAGGAGATAATTGTAAATTAATATCCCAATATAGGGTTTAAGAACCTAATTGTTACTTCAAATTGATTACTACGTTTCATAAGGTAAGGTATTAATAATATTCATCCCTGTTAGGAATGAAATTTATTTCTTTGCTCGAGATGCTTGAGCCTGTTAAGGACAAAGCCACAGCCTCTCCGGGAGTCACACCGAATGCAAGCAACAAGTTTATTGTATTCCTTGAAAACAGATTTTGTACATAATTGTTCATAATGAAAGATACCAAGTAATGAATAATAATAGCATGCCTAAATGAGTTTGAAAATTAGGAAAAAGTTATAAAATGAAGTATTACGAGACACAAAAAATTCTCAATATTAAGTAATAATATTAGTATATTACACAATATTTCGAAGTTCGTTACATTTAAAGCTTACAGTCAGCTTCCGCGCTACGACGCCAAGAGGTACTTGGGCTGGGTTCGAATCAGGCGTGTCCCTTCACCAATTTCATCATATCATCTCTCATTCTTATCTTCGCGACGTCGTCGTCTTGAAATGAAGGGGTCACCGGTTCGATACCCGGTGAGGGTATAAAGTGTTTGTATCCCACTTTAAACTGTAGGTCCAGTACCGATTAGCCTTACTGTGCATAAAGTGGACTTCAAAGACCAACTCAATCAATCAATAAATCTTCGCGATTAGCCAAAGGTGACAGAAAAGCGAGGTATAATGAACCGAATTAATCAATTAAAGCACACATAATTTTTGAAATATTTTCCTTTATAAATGCCACCCACTGTTTTCTGTAATCCATAATACGTATTTACACTCAACATACTCCATATAGAGAAACATTGTAAATTTCCCAGAGAAGAGGGAAATAAATAATATATCAAGCACGGAAAGCGCCAAAGTCTAGTTTCGCTCTGGCCAAGAGATTTCCACGTATCAGACTGGGGGCAGTCACCCAAATTAATTTACGGCCTCCATATGTACTGCAAAACAGATCAGTGTTTCGTGTCATTCCGCATGATATGTGGTCCATTGTTATTATTTAGCAAAAAATATTTATAATTTTACACATGCTAGTACTTTTTTAAATGCACATTTGATTTTCGAACAACTTAAAAAACTATATTTAATCATTACATTCATATGAAGGTAATTGACAAATGACAAGGGTTAGGTGGCAGAACAGAACCTCGCCAGCTTAATAAAGAAAATTTATTATTACTACATGTCCAATCATATTGCTATCATAAATTATTTAGAAAAGAATAGCTCTAAACGCTAGAAACAAAAATTTCAAACATATTTATAAGAAGAACCTCCTATAATGAATGTTGACGATACTATGACGAAATAATACAGCGTGCTTCAAAATGGTTTGAACGATAAGAAACCGTTCCAGGAGCGATAAAACTTTATCAACATTTAAAGTTCTATGAAAATACTTTCAACTATATCCTCAAGTTTTGTTTGCATCTGTCGTAGTAGTTCCAAATTTCTTCACTAGGTGGCAGGGTGATAAGTTCCAAAATGGCTGCCTGTGGTGCAGAGAGAGCTTTTTGCGTCCTACAGTTTCACGTTTGTCGGTCTGTTGTTAGTGTTCAGCGTGAGTTTCATACAAAATTTCGTAAAGAACCATCATCCAAGAACTCCATACGTAAGTGGTATGATAAATTCAAGACAACGGGATGCATTGCAAAGGAAAATCGTCCGGTAGACCGTCCCCACGTCTGAGGCAGATGTCGAGAGAGTTCGAGCTAGTCCCCAAAAGTCTACAAGGAAAGTGTGTCAAGAGCTAACAATGCCTCGAGCAACTGTTTGGCAAGTAGTGCGTAGGCGTTTAAAGATGTATCCCTATTGAGTGCAGTTGTTACAACATTTAACACCTAATGATCACACGTCCCGCAAACATTTATGCGAGTCATTTCTAGTTATGCAGCGGTGACGATGATTTTATTGACAAACTTTGTTTCAGTGATGAGGCTACGTTCCATGTGACAGGAAGAGTGAACAAGAAAAATGTTCGCATCTGGGGGACTGAGAATCAGCATCAAATCCTTGAAGTTGTGCGTGATTCACCGAAGACTAATGTGTTTTGCGCCATTTCATCAACCAAAGCGTACGGTCCGTACTTCTTTCACGAGGAAACTGTGACTGGACAAACATTCCTACACATGCTTACTACATGGCTTATGCCACAGCTTGAAAGTGACAGTGCAAACTTCATCTATCAACTGGATGGAGTCCCATGCCACTTTCATCGCCATGTTCTAAATTACCTTAATAACAGACTGCCAGACTGGGCGATCTAATCGAAATGATCAACAGTTACTACGTTGGCCACCAAGATCCCCGGATTTAACCCCCTGTGATTTTTTCTGTGGGGATATCTAAAATACATTGTGTACAACCTTCCTCTACCCGCAGATGTCAATGATCTGAAAGAGCGCATTACTGCTGCAGTGCAAACTGTTGATGCACACATGTTGAAACGGGTCTGGGCGGAATTGGATTACCGAATTGATGTATGCAGGGTAACAAAGGGGGCTCACATAGAACATTTGTGAGATACTGTGTTCAAAATTTTATCAAAAAACTTGGACAGTTTTAGGAATTACATGTAAAATTTAAAGCAATTTGGACGACAAATAAAAAAAATATAAGAAGTTGAAATCGTTCACATCATTTTGAAGCAGCCTGTATTAATATTAACTATTACACCAGAAAAGCATAAAAACTATTCTCCAATGCGCCAATGCGATCTCTCATTCATAAGGTGGCGTTTCCTACCGTTCGTCTTCTGCCGCGTACGCCAGTGTAAAAAATCTGCTTAAATAGTGTGGTGTTTGCTTATAGCAATTATCATTTTAAAAGTTCCACCACATTCTCCTCGTTGAATTCAAGAGGATTTTTGCGTCAGAGTGTACCAGACGCTCGGGTCTCGACGTCGGGCAGGTAAAACTGGCAACGCTGCTTCCCCTAGCGGGAGAACATTGTAACTCAACCGAGAGAGCCACGGCTGCGGGCGAGTTTTTCTTCCGAGAGAAAGGCAGTGGCAATTCTGGTATACGTACGAAAGAAGGTCTCTTCCCCTTGTTCGCGCACTGGCGAAGGTGATCGGACCCTGGCGAAAGTGATCGGACACTGGTCTACACATGGATTTGACCGTGCCTTTTTGTCTGCTGGTTTAGACATGGAATAATTAAGTATACTTATATAATTCCTTCTGGTTTGAGTTAATGATCGGCCTGTTTTACTTTACTATGATTTTCTGTAATAGTTTGAATTATTCATTTTTGTGCATCGAGACTTAATTCATATATTCGATGCAACCACAGTACAGTCTAAATCCAATAGCTTGATTTCTATATTGTGTTTTAAGGGTAGGTATGGTAAATTAATTATTTATTCGCATGTGTGTTTTAATATTTACTGCATACAGCTATATTTGGGAAGACGTATCTGTCAGTTATTGTGGAAAGTTATGAATTTTACGGGATTAGACTGTTATAATAAATTGCCACAAAATTGAAGTTCCGACGTTTTTTAAATGTTCTTATTTGTTGATCAATCATTCAATCTGTTTATTGTTTTTTGACATACGTATATCTTACTGAAGTAATAATGAGGGAAAGGAGCTATGCTTCGTACTTGATTAAGATAAAATAGTAACTATAAAACATTTTATTATTATTTTTTGTTTTTGGATCGGATTCCGTCGTCGTGGCTAGACGATCACGAATTACGGAAACCGAGAGGTAATCGCGAATGCAAAAAGAAAGAGGAAGCATAATGTATGTTTGGGATCGGGTGCTCGAGATCCAGGATATTTTGTGAGTCAGCATAAGGGGGCCAAAACTTAATATCTCTGTGGTTATAAATGAATATAATATTTTGGATGAATGATGATTCTGCCACAGAGGTTTTGAATGGTGATGTTGAGTAAAAAGGAAAAAGGGTTGCAGGCTTGTGTATTTTCTAGCAGGTCTAGCATTCAGACATTGAACTTTTTTTTTTCTCTTAATTTTGGCCAATGCTGGTGTGAGGTGGTCCTGGGCTTAGTGGTTAAAGAAAACCTATTGTGTGTGTTTTCTTTTTTGGCTTTCAAAAATTTTACCACTTTGTTTGAATGCCGCGACCACGTCACAACATTCAATGGAAGCAGACCGAAGGAGTACCGTACTACAGCTTTCAAGCTTTGATTCGATATTTGCGCCTTGCATTTGACTTGATATATATATATTTTTGTGATTTTTTGTACATTTTCCCATTTGACAATGTCGCAATTAATAGGTTATATGCAGTTAGATCCCTCCACGACACCTAAACGTGTCGATTACGTCAAGGCGCCCAAGGTTCTGTTTAATTCTTCGGGGGAAGGGGATTCCGGTACATTTGATAAGGATAGTGCTGTTTCTTCTCGGGTGTCCTCCTCGTTGTCCGATAAAATCATGCTACGTAATTTAGACGCCGAAATTGATTCATTATCAATTTGTAATGGCACCGCTTTGGAACATCTGTTTACGTTCATGCTTAACATCCAATTATTGTTTTTTTTTTAATTGATTTAGTTTATTTTACTTCGCGTTTTGTGCCTCTTGGCTAATTTGCGAAGATGGGGATGAGTGATGAAATGATGAAATTGATGAATGGACATTCACAAACAACCAAGCCCGACCGGGATTCGAACCCGGGACCCTTGGCGTCGCAGCGCGATGTGCTAACCACTCGGCCACAGGGTCGGGCTTAACATCCAATTAATAGTAGGTTTTGATATATACCCAGATACCTTGATGCTTCAAAATTGTTTACGTAAAATGCTGGTAACTTAAAAACCCTTTGGCGTGAGGCTATAGCCGCTAAGGCGTCTTGGTTTGCACTTAAATGCCAAGTGTGGAAAAATATGGCTCTGGCCTCGTCAGTGGCGAATTTAATTAATTTAAAGATATGCCGCCGACAAACAAAACACGATCTGAATCTATGTCAGTTTTTGTCTCTAACATCGTTGATTGTGCCAGTATTCTTAATCTTGTATGGGCAGAAGACGTCATAGTGGCCGAAATTTTGCACAAGTTGCTCCCTCAGACTCGGGGTTTCCTATTAAATCAGAATGAACCTAAAACCTTGGCTGAATTATTAAGCCTTGCTCAAGAAACGTCTTCCATGGAGCACGAATTTGATGTGGCCCCGTCAAATGATGATGCTAAAGATGAAAATTCGATACCCAGGTTAGCCGCGACGCCTTCTCCTAATGTTAATTTAACAGGCACCATTCAGAGGTCTCATGATGTAAGAAATGTGCAATGCCTCCGCTGTTTACGATGGGGGCATTTTCAGAAATTCTGTAGAGTTAGGTTACCGAATGAATATCCCCCAACAGGGGCATAATATGTGAATCTTGTAGTGCATTGTTCGGAATCAAAATTGTAGTAAATTTGGCAGATTAATTATTTTTGCGTGAATATTTTCATTATTCTTTTCTATACTCTCTTGTTTCTTCCATTCTTTCTTCTTATTAATGCTTGGGTTATTTTTTGTTTCATGTTTTTTACTTCGATGGAGATATGTTCCGCATTATATTTTTGGTTGCTGTATGCTTGCCATCTGCTGACCTGCCACTACAGATTCTGCTTGGTTCACCTGCTCCTGCTCTACATTGTTGCCACTACACTGGATATTTTCGTCGCAGCTGGGATTGGACATTTTCGTCGTTTCGTCGATGGCTCATCTGGAATTGGAACTTGGATCTCTGTAACGGTGTAGACGGGCTCACACCAATGGTTTTCTGGTATGTTCTGTTCTGTCCTTTTCTCCTGCAGATCTTTCATAATACTGACAATTGGAAACTCCTGCTCTCTGATAATAGTACTCCTTACAGAAATTGCAATGAAGTGGGGACTTGCGGGATGAAATTGTCACCCAAGCGTAGAGCGTGTGGTAATAAAGATGGACTATTTTTTCATAGCTATTCTTGTCTCCTCACTTAGCTGGGTCTCTAAGTGATCTCTACTGAAGACATTAGTTTTTACTCAGTGTTTAGTTAATATGGTGTGTTAAAGGTTTATTTATAGAATGGCCATTTGACGGTTACACACCTTTATGTTATGACAAGTGCATCTGAAGTTGTAACTGAGACAATAAATTTTAAATACATTTTAAAAGAAAGAGAACTGGCCGTAGTCTGACCTATACTTGGTTCGTCCTTAAATTGACATCCCTTATTTGTATTTTATTACCATTGAATTTCAACGAAACTAAATTCATAGTTTGAAATTGGATCCATATATATATATATATATACACATACATACAAATGTATAGAAACTACTCTGCGAATACACCATTTCGTCATTAATTATTGTAGATTATTCCCACAGAGTTCAATTGTAAATGTACATGATGTACATATACAGTATGTAACATTGTTATTCGTACACATAGAATTTCCGAGGAAAAAATGTCATATCTACTAGTAAATATAATCATTTTCATATGTACCTAGAAATTAATGTTAATGAAAGTTTCACAAACAAATGTCAATAAAAATGTTTGTTAAAAGTGTATAAACAGAGTATATAATTTGTGTGAAAAGAGAAAAACACGCTGTTTCATGCAACATTGTTATTCGTACAGGCAAGAGTTTCAATCTTCCTGGCATACAGCGCCACCGCTATTCGGGCGATTTCGTGCAGTTTGCAACTTTGTAACAAGTTTGAACATGCAGGCGCGCTCCCCGTCAAGCGGAATGCTGGCGTAGGTATTGTTCTAGGCCTATCGTCTATATATCAGCGTGTTCGAAATGGGCAAGGTGAAGGCACTTAGTTCCGATCTGAAGGATGTTATTATAAATTTGGCCCTTAGAGGTTATTCGTTAAGAAAAATTGGACATACAGTCAATAAATCACACTCCACAGTTCAATACACAGTAAACAAATTTAGAGAGGAAGATTCAACACAGAATGTGCCGAGAAAACCAAAAGAGAGACGGTTGAATAAACATGATGAACTCTTTATTTTAAAAAGAGTGCGAGAAAACCCCCGACTAAGTGTTCCTCAGTTACGACCGTTAGTAGAAAATGTTGCTGGCAAGATGATGTCCGATCAAACTATCCGACGTGCCTTGTGGAAGCATGGATATCATGGCAGAATACCACGAAAGAGGCCGTATGTAAATAAGGTGAATCGGAGGAATAGATTTCATTCGCGAAAGAGCACATCCACAAGGACCAGGAATTTTGGGATAGTGTCATATGGTCAGACGAGTTCAAGATTAATATATACGGGTCAGATGTTATAAATAGGGTCTGGAGAAAATCAAATAAAGACAATGATCACATTAACACAATTCCAACAGTTAAATACGGTGGTGGGTCATTAATGATTTGGGGCTGTCTGTCGTCCAAAGGTGTTGGTACCATCCAGTTTATTGATTGTATCATGGATGCATATGTCTATTTTGACATATTGAAGAACAATGTAAAGCAGAGTGCACAAAAAATGGACATGCCACCTATCTACACATCCCAACAAGACAATGACAGTCAGCATAAGGCGCGAGTTAACATGAATTGGCTAACATGGAATGTGCCCAAACTACTACAAACACCAGCTCAAAGTCCACACTTAAATCCCATTGAGCATGTATGGGCAATTTTGATGAGGCGAGTCCATAAAGCAGGCGTCAAGTCCAAACAAGAGTTGAAAACTGTTGTGCAAGCCGAGTGGAATAAAATAAGCTGTGAAACATGTCGGAAACTGGTTAATTCTATGAAGAACAGGTGTCAAGCAGTAATTAAAGCCAAAGGATATGCATCAAAGTATTAGAACTGTCATTAAATTTGCTCTGAATATACTTTTTCTTTTATATTATTAAGTGTACGATTAGAAAAGTTGTACAAAAAAGGGCATGTTTCTCTTTCAGTTTAATTTAATCTATTATTGTCATTGGTTATACAGAATTTGGGTAAGATTTTATGTTCGTAATGATATTAGTTATTGCATTGTAAAGAAACAATTTCAGAAGAGTGTATTTCCTTTTAGATATTAAAGAATTATCTTTGAAAATCCGTGTGTACGAATAAGAATGTTACATACTGTATTATGTTCTTACTACTCAGTCTCAGTAAGCAATTTAACAATAAATTTTGTATTACCATGAGAAAGTATTTTTTATTTCTAAACGTTAGTATATTTTACTAACATGCATAAGCCCGACCCTATGGCCGAGTGGTTAGCACATCGCGCTGCGACGCCAAGGGTCCCGGGTTTGAATCCCGGTCGAACTTGGTTGTTTGTGAATGTCCATTCATCAATTTCATCATTTCATCACTCATCCCCATCTTCGCAAATTAGCCAAGAGGCACAAAACGCGAAGTAAAATAAACTAAAATCAAATCAAATCAACTAACATGCATAAATACATACACATATGCTGTAACCTTTTTGTTGATGATACATGTTTACTCTCAAAAATAAATTCGTTAAATCACCCGTTGTGTAATATGGTATAATAAGGACGTTGGATAAAACTTTAGCTAAGAACCACCTAGTATTAAAGACAATACTCAAAATTGTATGTATTATTGTACCCACCTGACAGTAAACATTCATTTACTGTTCCAAAATTCTGTAAATAAATCGTGAGTTTTCCTTGCACAAAATTAAATAGCTATTCACTTCTGCATGCAAAACAAGAACAACTCATTTGTAAGCTGCAGGAAATATTTATTTTTATTCTACATAAACTAGAAAGCAGTATAGACATATAGATAGAGATTTCTACCTTTGCTTAGAGTTATCAAATTCAACCTGTCTCCTTTGAGATTTCTTCGAGGGAGATAAGTAATAAATAAATGGGCAAGCTATCTTACGCGATACTCAAAGAACTCTAATGCAGGGGTTCCCAAACTTTTTCGTTTCACGACGCACTTAGTGTTTCGAATACACTGTTTCTGGTTGGTTTCTTCCATATTAGACTTGTCATGAGGTATAGTGCATCTTACACATTATAACCTTTACAATTCTCTATAATGAACTTAATTTTTTTTTCAGACATTAATTTACGGACACAACAAATAAAAATTCACTTGTAGTATAAACTTAAAATCATTATGTTTCCATAGGTTAGTCAAAAAATAGTTTTGAGAGTACTGAAATTCATCACAATCTCCGATGATGCCTTAATGTTCTCTATCTAGAGATGGTCTTGGTGAAAGTCTTATTTCTTCACAGCAACTCTTTGAAACTTGATGTGCTCGAATATGCACGACGAAACACAGTACTATAAAAAAATGAAAGAGTACAAATACAATACTTCTTGAATTTATACCATCATTTTATGATTTAGATTCTGGTCATGGACTTATGGCACACGTTGTTAGGGCAGATCGTATTATAGTATGTTCATGATTTGGAGCGGGACCTCCGAAATATTTTGCGCCTCACATCGGTTTTCGTGACGTCACAGGATTGGTACAGTTTAATCCATTTGCAACATTTATCACAACGCACTATAAAAGGCTAATATTTAATTTCTGACTGAATCGTTCTCTCGTATACATTCAGAATGTTTGCTTCACCTCGAAGAACATTTCAAATTCTGCGTAATCTACCTCTATTTTTCAAATTACCAAGCAGGCGATATAAATAAATGTTACCCTACATTTGAAACTTACTCTAAATTCGTAAAGAATTACCACCGTTCGTGTATAATTGTTATTGAATTGCTATGTAATAAAAACTTGTGGTCAAAGTTCCGTATGCAAGATAACTTTGTAAACGTTTATGTATAGGAGAATGAGGAAAGAGCTTGCAAGATTGGAATTTCGTATCAAATAAGCTTTCCAACTTTGGAAAAAGCAATTTACATGTGTAGTTTGAATACATTTTTAATCCTCTATAAATTTGGTAAATATTTGTCTGCACTGTGTTTTGTTGTAAGTTACATTGTTTTAAGACAATTCTTCGTATTAACATTTTTGCGTACACACACATGTAGGCGAAGGAAGGAAGTGCACAAATAGTAAGGTAACAAACTTAACTAGCCTAATTTACTCGAAATACCTCAATGCTAAGAATGCCTTACTTAAATTATCCAACCTAATGCAAGCCTATGAAAGAGATTTACGATCACACACAAAATAAATCTTGTTTAGAATATTAACGAAAGCAACTTACTTTAATTAAAAAAATCAAAAGCAAGAAGCAATAGATCACAATAAACTTCATGTGCTATCAGGAGAGTATTCTTAGAAGATTTTCGTATTATAAAATTCCTATAATTTATATTCCTCTTCGGTAGACAAGCTAGATAATGGTAAAAATCAGAGCAAATACACGATACAAGTTGTTGCTCAGGATAAGGTGGAATATCAGCGTGTGTTTCATTAATCCCTAACAACGACAATTTACTTTTAACCGTACCTGAACATATATTGAAATGGATACCTTTAATGTTTGCTACACATGTACACATTTTTCTATAGTTCATTAACTACATCGCAATAATCTACCTGTTTCTGGCAAATTTTCGACAGAGAATATGACATCCATTGTTCACACAATGTAAAGTAGTGTGAACGGTGGATTAGGAAAACCAGTATTTACAAGTTCGCATCCAGGTAATCCATATTACCATACAGCTATGTTCACAAATTCTTAAATGTCGTACTTCTCACTGGTTGAACAAACATTTTTTGCACTAACATGTAATTGAATGTTATATGGCATACACATAAATTTACTTTAACTGATCAGAATGTAACCATGCTTAATTTGCGATAATAATTAATGTTCTGACTCTGAAATAAATACATTTACAGGAAATCTTTTTTTGAACAACTCGGTCATTCAAATACATGTATTTCTCCAAAACTCACGACTTATCTTTTGACATCATAAGGTCTTTTAGAATATCAGATTATGGCCAGTAGTATTTCGGAGGCCTCGTTTGACGGTGCTAGCAACTTCCGTATTCGAAGGAAGAGTTGTATAACAACTTCCGAATCGGCCTAATGATTTCCACAGTTGCTCTGGCTTATGGAACGTCTTACCTTTTAAGATTCAGTCATTTTTATAAGTACAGAAAGTATTTTACTTAATTTGAAATATGATACAACATATGACAAATAATTAAGTGAATCCGATTTCAATACAAAATTCTTTTTTGTAGTTTATTAATTTGATAAGAATCCAATACAAAAAAGATATTATTTTATCGCCATTCACTGTAGAAAATATCACATTTCTTATTTGTTAACGATTGGTTTCTATAACTTCAGCCATTACTGTCAATTTTATTACCCCCATTAACAAACAGAATTATTAATTATAACACAATTGCACAGGCCACAGAAGAGGTTTGTTCAATACGGTGGTACTGAATATATACGTATGTGTGTGTGTGTGTGTGATTCAGTACATCAAATGTAATTCCACCGATTGTCATATTCTAATACTAGTGATACATGCTGTAGTATTCTACATCAATGGAAGTATGAAGACAAGTGGTTGAAGAATGTGGAAAGGAATCCGTAAAATTAGAAACACGTACAATAATATAGAGAGTGACAACAATTAAAACTTTAACGTACAGGAAAATGTGAAAATAGAAGCAAACACAAGATCTATATGTAATTGGAACTCAAAGGTTCGATGTCAAACTTGCTGGTTTAGGAACCGTTACGATCGAAAACATACATATTTTCATTTTTGCAATTTCTCTGAGGAATGCTAGAAGAGAGAAAGAGATCCCGATTACTAGAATTAGGAAAGCTCCAGCGAGATCTCCAGCTTCTAATTGACGAAGAGTGTGATCATCAGAATTAGAAATCACCGAGTAGCTCCTTTGAGCATATGTTCGAACAACCTCCTCCTCCCAATGAGTTACAATTCCTGAATCGCCAAGGCGAAGGAGAAACTCATCGCAAATCTCAATAAAAGGGGAACCTCTATAAGAAATAAATCCGAGGTAATTTGTGAATGCGTTGTCCTTCATCATATGCAATTCTCTAACCACGTTCTCATCAAGGTATTCAATGTCGCAAGGGTACCCTGAAAGAAGCCTCTCCAAAATGATAACCATTTTTCTAGTTCCGGCTAAGGTATTCAACAGCTTGATGTCTTCAATAACTAGATGTCTCTCAGAAATCATTTTGAAAGCTAATTCATCTACTCCATCAAAAAGGAGTGTCCATTCTGGTACATTCGATCCCCATGGCAAACCGGACTCTACCAACTGTTCCACCGTATCAATGGGATTTCCAAAAACAGGAAACGTAAGAAACGAGACAAGGTTTGAATTATAAGCAGTTATTAATAATGTTGACGTCATCATCGACCAAACAATCAAGTGTCTTAAAGAGTAATGAGGCCCATCTTGAACACCAACTCCTACCAGAATGCAAATCGACATCAAGAAAATTTGGATGTAATTTCTGTCGTGTACCTGCTTGCAAGAGGTAGTGACTTTATGCTGAATAAGGTTGAAGACATATAAAAGTAAAGAAACAAAAAAAGAGAATATCCAAACTAAGATCCAAGTGGAATATTCGAAAGGTGTAAGGATTTTCCACAAATAATCGACTTGTTTAGGTCTTGGTACGAGAAATGATATACCGGTTTGAGTATATGGCATAGTATAATCCATATACTGATGGATTACTTTAATCAAGACTATCCCGGGGATTCCTATTTCGTATTGCATAGTTTTGAGCAGTCCGATGAAACTCGGAGACGATGCATTTTCCCAAGGTTCTCCAATAGGAACTTCTTTGAAATCCACATTCCACGTAAAATTGTACTGCCTGGAAAATTCCATCATTATTCTGTGGTCAATCCCTTCAAATGATCCATTCAATTCAATTGCAAAAGGTGAATATGGCATGGTGAATAGTTTTGTTTTTTTTCCTTCAAAATTCCAGAATGTCTTCCTGTGCGAAGCCATGTTCTTAATAACATTTTGTGTGTCATATTTAGTATTTAGTTTTAAAAGTTCTTGCTTCGTGTTGGCAATAGCCCAATGATTATCCATTGCAGATGTGTTGTTTTTGAAAGGTAAGACAAGCATGTAAGGAAACATTTTTACCCATCGTTTCTTAAAAAACGTTTCAAGTTGCATATCTGTACCCTTGTACAGTATTACAAAAACTCTTTGTTTTCTCTGAGTTGAAGCTATTGTGCTGCTGTAGACGTAGCGAAACACTTGATTTAAATTTTCTGTTTCAAGAATAAAAACCGTGCATCCTTGATCCATCGCGTTTGCAAACACTGATTCCATGTTGGTCTCCTTTGAGACGGATATTGATGGGATGTTCCACTTGCCGTAGATACTTACATCATGCAAGGAATGAGATGAGCTCTGGCCGAACACCACACAACGTTGTCCTGTGAGGGTTTCAGAAATCGTTGAACTCAACCATTGAAGCAGTGTCTCGGAATTCGCTTCATTGTTTGTCACGAATGCCTGAACAAGCTGGAGGAAGAAAATCCAGTTGTATAAGTAGATCTTCATGACGAGTTTTATCTGGAAAGAAAAAAGTCTTAATAATTTTAAATTGTATATGGTGACAAGGTGGTTCTGAAAATCGCAATGTGTTAAAATGTTTTGGCTTATTGTTATTGAACCAGTAATTAACTATCTCTTGTAAGAGATATTTCTTTGTGTGAGAATGACATATCTCCTTGTATTTGAGATATAGTCTGTACATAGTGTAGGGTTTTGGTTCATGTGTGCCAGTGTGATATATTTGAAGACAATTCGGTGAAGGATAGAATGTCCATTCATATATCTAAATTAAAAAGGTATTTTTTTTGCAAAAATAAACTTGTAAAATTATTGAATGTTTTGTTGGTCGTATGGTTCATAATAATCGAATAATAATACAGTGAAGACTGCATATCCCGGAACATCTATAAGAAGGAAACCTGTAAATACGGAAAAAAAGTTCCCAGAATGAACCGCGGAAACGGAACACCATTTAATGACCAACGAGATGTTTTTATTCTCAGTAAGACGAAAATTTCTTCCTTTATTTTTTTCGCTCGCAAGAAAACAGTGCAATACTATAAGTGGAACACGCCTCTGTTGCCACTCGCTTATCGGTAACATTGTCGATATTAAAGAATGCGATACAATACTCATAGCTGTTACGATTCCGTTTCTTTCTTTCATCTCTTACCCTCTTTCTCCACCGTTTCTTTGTCTATTTCCCCTGTGTTCTTTCGTCATCTTTCTATTCTTCTTGTTATCTCTCTTTGTTTCTTTCTTTTTCTTCACTTATCTCAATCTTTCTTCACCTCTCTTATTCCATCTTTCAATCTTTTTCTTTCCCTCTATGCACATCGCGCTACGACGCCAGGGGTCCCGGGTTCGAAAAGATACACGAGTGCGTACTGTACGTTCTTACAATACTGTAAAAAGTGTACCAACATGTTGTGTAGTTACATAATTGTAATCTCTGCTATGCTTATTGCGACTGTATCGCATTTTTATTCATGTACGTACATGCATTAGTATTCTACATTATAAGTAATGCGAAATGTAAATCTGTCTTTCCATTATTTCCTGCAGCGCTCTATATTGTATTTAAAGTCAACCCTGCGAAAGAAGGAAAACTGTTAAGACGGAAAATTTTGCTCGGAACCATCACGTTCCGGGATAGACAGGTTTTACTGTAATAATAATTCTAAGTGAAGTGGTCCAGCAATAGTCGCCTCAAATGTCCCGGATGTATCTGTAATTCAGAACTCATAACATATCTTTATGACGTTGGTTAAGTGGTCAGTGCACGATTGAATTATAATTGAAACAATGTTACAAAATCGAAAATTCAAAGGTGGTGAACGAAATTTTTATTGTAAATCTTGGAGGACTGAAGTTCCACGTACATGATCATGAAAAAAAAAAGGAATTAATAGATTAGTCGTAGCAAAGATAGTAATTTTCTTTTCAAAGGAAGTTGTATGGAAGAAAGTCGAAGGAATTGTGGTATATTTTCTCGGTATTATAAATGTAATCTCTGACATCAAGAGATAAATTATGTGATGATGATAAGGCAGAATATTGTTACAAAAAACACACTAAATATTATTTCTAGACATATTTTTTAAAATTTTATTTGTGTAAAGTTCAATTTACATAACCGCAAAAAGATATTATATTTTTAGGGTTGGTTGTCTAATATAATTTATTATCATATTTGACACGCACTTTTAGACTCTAACTGTCATAAGTTAGCTGATTTCCCATCATCGGATTTTTTAGGTTTTGCTTAACACGCAAGGAACAACAACTACTTTTATTACACTAACCTCTACAAGTGCAGAGAAAAATATGTGTTTCACTTTCACAAATAATACAATTCAGAAATGTTTTCAATTTTCATCTTCCTTGATCTAAAGAAACCTACACGCTTCCACAAATATTAAGATTAATCAACGTTAATCGCATAAAAATACTGAAGAATACTTAATATGTAACTTATAAATTGTTACATTCAATATTACTACCTTTTGCAATAAACTAATATCTTCATTATCACTTTATACTTTTTCATATCCCCATCTTCCAACTTATCTCTCTCTTTCCAGGTTAACATAAAGGTTGGTCGTCAACCAGAAATGTTCAGAAATGCATCATACTGTCAGGATTATTGACAAAGCCGTTACATATTCATTGATTAAATAAATACTGACAAAAATGTTTCACTGTTTCTATCCTTTTCTCACACACGTCGCTTTCTCTTCAGCACAGAATAGAAGCAATCAATACTTTTCTATAGTCTATTTCAATTTCACGTGCTCTAATTGGACGACAGTCCGTCTTCAAAGGAAACATGTTGATGAGGATATTTTTTTCATGGATCCCCACCCAGATCGCTTGCGTACATGTTCATGTATAGCTGGTCTAAATTGAATTTCACTAAAGTAGTTTTACTACACCTTGTTTCATTTGATGTTTGTTCTTTAGTGTCGATTTTCTGCCACTTTTGACTAATCGCGACTATGAGGCTGACAGATCGTTCGATGAAATTGATGAAGGAACACTCACAAAGAACACCCATGCCCGGGTCGGGATTTGAACCCGCGACCCCTCTCGTCGTAGCGCGCTGTGATGACCACATCTTGTTTCATGTTTGAAACAAAACGGACAGAGAATTCAATATTTTAGCTAGAAACGCATACCATTTCAAATTAAGCCTGTATAAATGAGAAGATTACCTTGTAAATTTTTGACCACATCTTCGGCAAACACTTTCGTTCACTGATGCTCTAGAAGTGTCTAGAAGGAGGGCCAATTTTGGACAGACTGTTGTTCACGTATGCCTCACATGTATCGCATATTGACCCGTTCACGGGGTTTTGAATTACTGACAGGGATCGACGGGTGAACACATTCTTGAAGTCAGACGATAGAGCGTTACGTGCTTTGCACAAATGGAGTATTTAATAGACATTTATTTCTCATTCCACGAGAAACTACACTTTTCCATTATAGTAATGGGTGGATATAAATAGTTTCAATGAGAAGTATAGTGTTTCTACATTCAGGAATACATCACTCCATCGTTGCGTGCAACATGTAAGCCCGAGTGCCGATAACAACGGAAGTTCTAACGATCAATGATTTTACATGCAAATTCTTCACTAACCGACTTATTTCATAACGAAATACGGAGTTATAGCCTTTCTTTCTTGACCTGGTTCGGAATTAACATTAACGGTTATTTGTTTTAATTGGGCTGCATAATATCCTTCCGATTGAAGAGCTGAAAGATAGCTATGAAATCTACGAGAATAGCAAAATTTTCGAAAAACTATTGAAAACGCGCATAGATATTTTGATATATAACTTGAAAATTTTGAAAATAATAATGTCAATATACAGTAAGATCTTTAAAAATATTAATTGACAACTGTTTAAATTCAATAATAAGGTAATTATTTTTCCCATTAGTTAATAACATTCATGATCAATAGTTATTAGTTACGAGGAGTATGTAAAAAAATGGTCGATTGGTTATGACAGAGAATAAAATCAAGCGAGTAAACTTTTATTTTGATGCTATACATGTGCATACCCTGGCTATTTTTCTACATAGTCACCATGACGCTCCAAGCATATTTTCTATTTCAAGTTCCAATAATATCCCTCTTTCATCATCTTGTATTTCTTTGGCAAAAATGTCGAGCTGCCTCTTTGTTCCCTTCCATATGCCAAAACAATCGTCCACATATCTGCAAAACAGAATTATTTTGTCACCTCCTTTTTCTATCACTTTCTTTTCCCATTCATTCATAACCAATTCAGCCAATGCTGGGCTTAGGCTAGAACCTATTTTCAGTCCTTCACTCATTAACATTATTTTATCTCCCATTATGCTGTAACCGTTATTCCAAATGGTTTCCAGCACCTTCACTACCCTTTCACTATCTCATTCTCCTATAATATCTTGTCCCATTCTCTTTTTAATAATGTCCAAAATGTGTCCCCTCTTGATGCTCGGGAACATACTTTTCACGTCTAAGCTAAACATTGTCGTCTTCATCTCATTTAACTTAAGTCCTTTTATGAGGTCTACTACTTGTTCACTGTTCTCAACTGCTCTGCTTTCTTGCTGGCTTTCCAAAGATACACAAAGAGGAGATAAAGTTAAGACCAGTAATGAACTGCAGAAACAATATTTTGGAACCCTTGGAAAAGAAATTAAAGAAAGTTATTGAAGTGTTGTTCATTGTGAAGAATTTTAAAACTTCTGTGATTCCCCTTATGCCATTCTTGCCGTGTTTAGGAAAATAGTGATGATTGGTTTTGTAATTAAGCCATGTGCTGTGAAAGATGTATTATGTCTTATGTCAAGCATAGTATAGAAGAGAATAGGAATTGGAATTCGTGTTTAACATATAGACATCTCGTTACAAAACTATTACATGCGTCAGTGACTGAATATCGTGTAAGATTGTGCTAGCTTGCCTTTATACCTTCTACACTGAATAAATATCATTCTCTAAGAAGTCTCAAAGCAGACTGGTTGAATTTGATCGCTCTCAATCAAAGGTAGAAACCTCTACATTTTGTGTGTAATTTAAATTGATGTAGAATGAAATTTAAGTTTAGTTGGAAAATTAATCTCTCTTGTATCCTACAAATTAGTTTTGCCTGCAATAGTGAACACTTATTATTATTTTTTTAAGGAAAACTTATAAATATTTACAACATTTTTGAATAGTAGATGATTTTCACAATGTACAAGGTAAACTTCGACGAATCAAATGAAAAAAAAAACGTGTGTAGTCAACTAAACACATTCTTACAGTTTAATATTATGTGGCTTCTTTCTTGCTCTGTATTTGCATAAGATGAATTCTCATTGTAACTCCGCAGTACAATATTTATTTTGTGGTAATTGTACTGCCTTACAGGTAGTTTGTTATTTTAGTGCAAGGCGAAGATATTCCGGTCTTATTTTGTTCGTCTCATTGCATATTACGTGGATCGTTAGCGTTCATGTTCATGTATAGCTGGTCTAAATTTAATCTCACGTAAGTAGTTTTACTACATCTTGTTTCATTTGGTTTGAGGTTTTGTTATTTAGTGTCGCTTTTCTGCCACTTTTGACTAATCGCGACCATGAGGCTAAGAGATGGTACGATGAAATTAATGAAGGAACAGTCACAAAGAACACCCATGCCCGGGTCGGGATTTGAACCCGAGACACCCCCTCTCGTCGTAGCGCGCTGTGATGACCACATCTTGTTTCATGTTTAATTACATTCCAACTAGTGGAACCAATACGGACAGAGGATTCAATTTTCTAGCTAGAAACGCATACCCTTTCAAATTAAGCCTGTATGCATGAGAAGGTTACCTTGTAAATTTTAGACCACACCTTCGACAGCCACCTTCGTTCACTCATGCTCTAGAAGTGTCTAGAAAGAGGGCAATTTTGGTACAGACTGTTGTTCACGTATGCCTCACATGTATCGCAAATACAATAAATAAGTAAATACATAGCAAGTTATGCATATTTGAAAACCGAACGAGAAACATGCGATTCGTGAAACGTTGCTAAATGTTTTACCTCTGGGTGTGTCTGCTTTCCAAGATCCACTCGTAGCTCGATTACATGTCATTTTACTCTGTTTTTCTGTGTGTGCACATGCGTGTTCTATTCAGGGCTGATACGCGTATAAAGAATTGTAACTAAGATCTTCATGATATACACTATATCAACATATAATGCTGATTGTCCTATATTATTCTAACAACTTAAACGCAAAAACATACACTAAGGTATGGTAAAATTATAGATCTGAAAGTAATTACTGCATACCATAATTTGTGGTTGGAAGTTTGGAGGCCCTAATATAGCTAGGTAGTTAAGTGTGCGAATATTGACTGCTCAACTGAACGCCGTCGCAAGATCCCCATGGGAATGTGGCAACGATAAGATTCTCATAATTTGTATTGTGTTGTTTAAGTAGCCGTTTGGAAATGAAACTTAAATAATGACACGCCAGCGTATCGAAAAATAAACACAATGATATTTCTACAGGATGAGTTAAAAGTCCGTGACCACCCCTTATAAAATTTTTGAAATTTGAATTTAAAATATTGAGTGCGTCAGCACTTAGGCTATTTTACACCCGTCGCTTTATACGGAGTCCAGCTCCTTACCTGAACTAAAATGTAGCTAATACCATAACTGTAACGTTGGAAGACAAAGGACAACACACAGAATTATACTGGCCAGGGCCAGTCGCCAGAGCCTCGTTCGTCTGCAAAATGCAGTCCAGGATGTACTACGTGGAAGTGAAGTTGACGATTGGGAGTACTATGTGGAAGGCCACCCCTTACGTTACACCCCCCTTATAAAATGAAAGGGAGTGTAGACTGCAGCAATTGGTCGTGGTAGTAATATGTTAGGCCTAGAGGGAAACTTTTTGGTGCATGTCATCACAACGTCCGCCATCTTGGGTCCAACTTCATTTCTTTAAGTGGGAAGGGGGCATGTGGGATATGGTTTTGGGCTATAATTTCACCAGGAGTTCAGTAGTGAAGTCAGATTTATGAAATGTTCAGGCAAGAGTAATGAGAATATATTATTCCTAAAACCAATAAATAATAAAGAGACAAATCGGTTTACTTTCATACATTTTAAATTAACAGCCAGAGAAGTACGCACCAACCTTCTGAAATGGTTCATCTAAAAAAAATCGCAACAGTGGAGTATACTGATAATTTTACCTGGTTTACCGCAATAACTTATTTATTGCATAATATTTATTATGCACCCCATGCACGAGTAGAATAATTAGATATAGTAGAAATAAAACACCAATGTAGGCATGCAAGTAAAAGCAAAACAGAAGACCGGCAATTCCTATGTTTTTAACAAGAAATTACCTAAAATTGGACCTGGATCCCTCTTCATGTAGCGACCCTGCCTCGGCCAAGCACGGCACAGAAAGCAGGAAAGACCAAGCAGTGTTCTCCCGGCAACGCTGTTTGGAGCTGTGGAAATAAAGCCCGTAAGCTTGTTTTTTTTTAGTAGCCAGTGGCCTACTTTCTTTCGGTTCTCTCACTGGGGAACGATCAGTGGTGTACATAAACCAGTCTTTAAATAATTTTCTTAAATTCTGGTTTAGAAGCTTATTTCAATAGTTTGCATAATATATAAATAGCAATTACCCATATAATAAAGTTAAATGTACTATAAAAATATAAAAAATAAAATTCGTTTACCGGCGGAAAACTTGGTGACATGGATAATACGTCACTGTATGCAAGCACCAGAAAATAAAAATCCCATTTTACTTCCTAAATGTACTTTATTTTTCAATTACCCTATAACAGCAATATGTAGTGGAACAGTTTTAAATCGTAATCGATGCTAATGTGTAGTCTTCTATTTAATATTTTCTAGTAAACAGCAACTCTCTGATCCCCTGTGAAATTATATCAGTTTTATCTCAAGAAAACTTGATCGAGGAATAATCGTACAGTGAAGGCCTAGCTTGTACAGTGGGATCCACTAGTATTGCTCGGCAAATTGTCCATGACTATTTTCATTAATTTTTCTCTTACATATTATTTGTTTTTAAGCGATGGACTTTTAAGTATGCTGGAATAAAAGTTGTCAACAGCTTGTTTTGAGTTTTCGTTTAATTCTTTAAGCCCGTATTGGGTCAAATAAAGTGCACGAACATGGTGATGGACAATTTGCACTATAATACTCATGGATCCCACTGTACGAGAACGATTAGCTTCTGTGGATCAAGCTCCATTTTTGACCTTGCACACACTGTTAAACCTTATGTCATATGTGCTGTCAACGATACAGTGGTGAGTCACATGCAGGTTGTGAACTGCAGAGATTGGATTCACGCATGCACAGATCGTTTTCTTTATAAGGTGCTCACCGCGAGACCAAATTCCAGGGACCTTCGTTGTTTTGTCGCAACTTGACTCGAGTTAAATGTTTCGTCCGGCGTGAGGCCTGTAAGAGCCCCATGTTAAACCTTACCGAAGCCTGTTTGAAACAAAAATGACTCGTCGCGTTTAATCCGATGCGCTGTGCGGCTGGCCTAAGGCCCGCGTTAGACGAAAGCATTTTCCTTTGTATTTTTCGTAACATTTGTGCCATGACCAAAATGCTACCGTGTAAAATGAAAAATCTTATGACTTTTCAGATGCCGTGGCATATTTCATGGCATTTCTCAAGGATAGGATCCATCCTATTTCCGTAGCATTTTTGGTAGCATGACCAATCAGAAGCGACCTTTAGGTCACGAGTGAAGTTGTAATGGCGGCCGCGTGAGATGTAAACAATGTATCACTTCACATTTTTAAAAGACAATAACTATTGAACCGAGAGGAATAACTTTTCGTATAAACGTTATTAGGCATAAAACAAAGGCGCTGCTTAAATAGTATATACTTTACAACGTTTACTGTACACGTATGGAAGAATATTTATGGGGTGGGGCAGTCACTGCACCCCCTAAAATAGCTTGCACTTTAAATTATCGTGTTATCGTGCAACAATCTGTACCAATCTTCCTGACAAGTATCAAGAAGGAAACAACGAAACACATTCTGCAAGTCGTTAGCTGGCAGAAGGTGGAAGAGAACGTCGCCATCTGCATCTGCAGACTTGGCCGGCAGCATCGGCTGCTTCGTTTCCCTGTATGCCCACGTGACTAGGAATCCAACAGAAGCGGACATCAGCATTGGTAGATAAAGACACGCACGCGAGTCGTCGACAAATGCGCTGCTCTACCGGATGCCGGGAAGTCGGCGATTCCACACTCTGAAGTAGGGATGGCCAAACGGATCCAAAAGTTACGGATCTGAATCCTGATCCGAAAATTCCGGATCTTTCGGATCCGCCAGGATCCGGATCTGGCCATCCCTACTCTGAAGCACGCTGATCGAATAAGAATAAGTGCAGACATTGATTTTCTCAGAGCATTGACTGACGTCAGCAGTGTGAAAACTGAACCCATGCTATTATACTGTTCACTGTAACGAAGAACTCATTGGAACAGTCAGTAGGCTCCTGACTGCCACGAAACAGACCCGAGTTCAATTTCCGGTGTGGTGATCTAAGTCAGATGGAAATTTTCTAGTCAGTGTCTTTTCACTAAAGCCGCTATCACACGGAACTAGATTTCTAGTAGGAATGCCCTAGTTGGCGCTGAACTAACTTTCTAGATAGCAATCATGGTCGCCTGGCTGACTGTTTGACTGGTTTGGAGGAATAGGACATGTTCTAATTGCTACTTGCTTTCCTCGACTGGATTCTGTGGAACAGCCAATCAGAGCAAAGTTTCACCACGCCATGTGAAGATAATCTGTGAGTGTGCAAAGGACCGCTTTTGTCTGTGGTTTCCGAGTGTTACTCCAGCAATGTATAACGAATACAGCATGAAAGGCACGTTGAGTTATACCATCTATACTGACTGCACGGTGTTTACATTTGAAACAACTAAAAATATTCTTCCATGAGTGTACAGTAAACTTTGTAAAGTATGTATTTAAGCAGCGCCATTGTTTTGTACCTAATAACATTTTATACGAAACGTTATTCCTCTCGGTTGAATAGTTATCGACTTTTAAAAATGTGAAGTGATACATTGTTTACATCTCACGCGGCCGCCATTACAACTTCTCTCGCATGGAAACAAAAGTCTATCGACAAGTACGCTGATAAGTATCGTGTGAGGCGAAAACTAGCAAATTGGTAGCCAGTCCAGCGCCAACTAGGGCATACATACTGGAAATCCAGTTCCGTGTGATGCGGGCTTAAGCTCCTCTAGGGCTGGCCCAGCCTCTAATCAATGGGAACCTTGGAAGGAAAATGGGGGGTATAGAGGCGACCGGAGCGAGGTATTGATCGCATCACACATACTGTGGCCGAGATCGAGACTATAATGCGCACTACCTCCACACTTCATATGTAGCTCAATGCGCGGTACAATGCACTCTTGTAATCAAGGGTTTCCAGGTTCGATACCTTGTGGAGATTTGGATCGCACTTTAACTGTAGGTCCAGTTCCCAATAGCCTTTCTGTTCACGAAGTGCATTTAGATTGATTGATCTGCTTTATTTTACTTCGCTTTTTGTGCCACTTTTGGCTAATTTTCGAAGATGGGGATGAGTGATGATATGATGAAATTGATGAATGGGCATTCACAAACATCAATGCCCAGACCGTGATTCGAACCCTGGACCCCTGGCATCGTAACGCGATGTGCTAACCACTCCGCCACCGGAACCGCCAAAGTGGATTTAGAAACAAACTCAAAACATGCACAGGTCATGGCTTTACTGTAATAACTCCTTAGTGCGCCAAGAATTACACAGGACAACAAAGAAAAAGTCGTTGAGTTCTATCTTACATCCAATAACTGATTTTGCATCTTCAAGATGTATAGATTACAGAAAAGACTGTCATTTTGCTGTATCACATCACGTTTCTTAAAAATGACACGTAATATGTACCCGCTTGAACTTGCTGTTCTATAATACACGTGAACAACATACAACCAACATAATACACATTGCATTGTATTGTGTCCTTAGTACAGGTTAATACATGAAATTCATGAACACATGTCATATAAAGTCTAAAGGAAAAGAAGCACGAAAATCACTAATAGTCACATACATTATCTGTCAATATAACCGTTGTCGCTTGGGTGAAAAACATGTTTTCTTGTGTACTGTAACAGGATCATCACGTTTCAGCAAAAAGACTAGTCAGTCATCATTGATGTATTCCAGTGTCCCTGGTACCACCTTTCAATTTTTGTTGTACTTTACTTTTTCTAGCATATGTCTCTTTCAGATGGACAGAATAAGCGACTGCAATAGATGCTAGAATTTTACCATTATGTAGCAACACACCTTTGAAACTTCTCTTGCTTGAATCAATGAAGAGCTTCCAATCACCTATGCTATACTCTTCTCCTAACTCGTTTATGAGGTTTGAAATGTGTATTCAATATACTAAAGGGCTTTCCTGAGTAAAATACTCTTCTACTTCTTTGTTGATATGCTTATAAACTGTTACATATGTTCCTGGAGCTAGCAGGTCTATCTTTCAACCTTGAAGCCAGAAGTTCTGCAGCATCCTTTGGGAGATCTTAATCTTGGACCAAATCATTGAGTTCCTTTTGTGTGAAAGTTTGGGGTTGCTTTGTGTGTCTGCCCAATCAATCAAAATCTTCAGATGACTCGACATGCGTAGATCTTGATAAAATTGCAGTATCTTAAAGTTTTTCGGAGTATTCGGTACAGGAACATCAGAGCATCAGATTAGAATTTCCCCTTTGAATGCGGTAATCGCCCATGTCGGCCGAAGTTTGTACAGAATCAAACATTCTGACATCAATTCTAACACCACGCACAACGTGGAAGCAGGTGAATTCTTGTTTGCCGAAATGATTGGTGAATATAACAAACTGTTTCCTCTTTTCATCGAATTGCGAATTGTTTATTCTCTTGGGAGTCTCACGTAAGTATACATAGAAATACCCAGCTATCATAATGCCTAACGACATCTTCCGGAAATACGCGGCGTCAAGAGATGCGAGATAATAGTGGAGAACTCGTCAGATTGGACGAACATGTGAGGAAACTTTGCATGGATTTGCAAACTTTGCAGAAATTCGTTAAATTCGAGTATACAGACTGAGATTACCAACCTTCAAACCCAATTGATTGACCCCATATTGAAAATTGATGCTGAACTTAAATCTTGATTACAGAATTACGTTAACTTAGCTTCTATAGAAAGCGTGGAAGATATTCAATTGAGTGTAGGCAACAGAGCGAATTAGTGAAACTACAGAAGATTCAAACTAAAGATATCGAACGATTGAAACTTGAATTTCAAGAGCAAACTTCCAACATACAGATTAACTTGACGGAACTCCAAAATTTAATACAAAATATTAAAAATGATTTTGATGTCGAACAGATGAATAATGCTAATTTTACGCGAGGAACTTGAATCTTACCAAAAGAGCACTCTGACATTAGCAATAATGAAAGAAAAACTTCAAACGGAAGAAGTTCACAGTACTCTTGCAGAAATTAAAAATAAATTACAAATTTTAGAAGACACCATTACCAATTACCCTCCTCTGAAGAATCAAAAGTGAACCACAAGAGTGTGGCGAATATAAAACTGCAATTGGAGACGTTCGAGGATTTCGGACGTGTCCAAGCAACGATTCCGAATATTCAATCAGCTTTGGAGTCGATGAATGATGAAATTAAAAATATTCATGCTTTGATCGAAACCTTTCAAGATGAGTCGTCTCTGTTGACCAGTATTCAAGAAACATTATCTCAAGGTTATTCGGAATGTTCGGTACAGGAACATCAGAGCCTGTGGTACAGGCATTCTAGCAGAATCCCAGACCGGATTAAACATTCAATTTTTTGTTTTTGTATTGAAGCCTTTAATTTGCACATACAGGGTGGGCGAAAAGTCTCTTTACATGTTAATAGCATAGTACAGTTAGACATGTAGATAAACATTGTTATGAATACAAAAACAATACAAAAACAGTATATTTTTTACTATTGTTGAGCAGATTGACTCTCTATTATTATTTATTATTAACATTATTTTTGTTCTGTTACAGATTGTTGAGATAAGAATTTCCCGCTATAAGCTGAGTCCTGCGCATGTCACGTTCACTTCGGTTAGTGTGGGAAGGATGTGGCAGAAGAACGTGGTCAACTGCATTCAGTCCAGAGAGTGAAACCATGGCGGATACAAGTGCTTTCACTGTTGAGGAGTGTTTGGTGGCTTCTGTGTGGGTTCACGAACGTCAGAACAAAAATAAGACAATGACAGACATTTTGAGGGACTTCGCTGTGCGGTTTGGAAAACCGCCGCCATCACGACCAACGTTATTCGCATGGGAGAAGAAAACTTTGCGACGGGAAGTGCTCTCGATGCACCACGTAGCGGAAGGCCTACGACTCGCACCGAAACGTGTGCTGCTGTGGTGGAATCAATTGAACGATCGCCGATGAAGTCAACCCGTAAGCGGTCTGCAGAATTAGGCATCCCGCGATCGACTATGCGAGATCACATGCGGAATGACTTGAACGTTTCATGTTTTCGGCCATCCTCAGTGAATGAGTTGAGTGATTGTCACTTGGAGCAACGTGTGCATGCATGTGAAATGCTGCTCGCACGCTTCCCGCATGCAAATGATCAAAAAAAGTTATGTTCGTAGCTCACGAAATCGTAACGTCTTTTTTTTGGGCGAAAGACAATCCTCAATTGTATGAGGAAATCGAGTGCAATCCGCCGCATGTTATGATTTGGGCAGGTTTGGTTTGGTTTGAGTTTGTGTTTTAAGTCCACTTTATGCACAGTAAGGCTAATCGGGACTGGACTTACGGTTTAAAGTGGGATCCGAAGAACTGTCCCATGTGCCTCCACCAGGTATTCAACCTGGGACCCCTTGACTACAAGTCGACGACGCTACCACTGCACCATCGGGGAGGCCGATTTGGGCAGGGATAACGGCAGACCATCTGCTTGGACCATATATCATTGATGGTCCTGTGAACCAGCACAGCTATCTTCACATGATTAACACGTGGGTGCTTGCAGAATTAACGGCAATAGGAATAGCTGACATCGTTACAGTTCAACAAGACTGCGCTCCACCGCATTTGCTGTGAGTGTCCGCAAACGGATAAATGAACCGTTTCCAAACCGCTGGATTGGACGTGGATCACGAGACCTTCCAGCACCGTTGCCATGGCCTCCACGAAGCCCAGACCTCACCACACCGGACAATGCACTATGGGGCATAATAAAAGAAGACGTTCGTAAACGACGACACGTGAACGACGATCAACTGAAAGACGGAGTTCGCATGGCATTTGAATGTATCATCCCTGATATGCTGCAGCGGATGCACACAATATCATGGCGACGCATCAACTTTTGCATCGAACATGGAGGAGTGCACATTGACGTTGTTGATCAATGAACCTTGAACCTTTGTGTTAACCAGACATTGTTTATTCAAAATAAATGTTGAAATTTTTTTTTTAAAAAATACTGTTTTGTGTTCATAATAATGTTTATCTACATGTCTAACTGTACTATGCTATTAACATGTAAAGGGACTTTTCGCCCACCCTGTACAAAAATAATTGAGTGATTGTTAACTTTCTCTTAAATATTTGTATTGCTATTTCAATGGGATATTGTGTAATTTTTTAACCTTATTATTAAATAGACATACGTGGATTATTAAAAATTGGTATGTGATAGGACAAAACTGGGGTTATTTTTGGATTCAGGTTCTCAACTCACTTATAAAACATGTGTCACAATCAAAAAAGGAAAATCCGTGTTGACCTGTGTTATTACATGAAAAAATTACAACTGAGTTTATAGAAACTTGTCAGCAGTTTCCCCTTCATGTAGGGCCTAGGACACGTGCTAAACAATAGATAAATTACTGATAACACTTCGTATTTCATTATGAGAAAAGTTAATCAAGAAATTGTAAGTTTTAGTGAAGAGTATGTATGTAAAATCATTGATCGCTCGAACTTAGATTGTTATCAGCACTCGGGCATACGTGTTGCAATGGTTGATTCTTTTCGGAATTTAGCAATAATATACTTCTCATTTGAAGGCGTTAAACCAGCCCATTACGATAATGGAATATAGTGTAGTTTCTCGTATAAATGGGATTCGATATTGCCACACTAAACATGAACATGTACGCTAGCCATCTAGTCGGGAAGGCTGACAAAAAAAAAAAAAAATACTTTCCGTAAGACGCTACGGACTTTGGTAAGGTATTCTTCAGCCAGTGGCCTAATAATGATTTCATAGGGAGTATTTTTAGCTGTGCCCAGTGGCGGCGATTGAGTTCCAAAACTGGTGGGGGGGGGGCAAGGTGCCAAAGTGAGGGGGACAAGGACAGTTTACTTTCTCTTGGTAGATAAGGCTTAGCATATTGCGGGAGCAAAAGTTGCAAACAGTGCGGGGCAACAGACCCCCTCGCCCCTAATCGCCGCCACTGGCGGTGCCAATTTGTACTTATCTTCCACCATGCATGTTACGATAGGGCTAACCTCCGTGTCAGAGTGATTAGCACATCGCGCTACGACTCCAGAGGTCCCGGGTTCGAAGCCTGGTTAAGACGTGGGTGTTTACACTCGCCTGCCCTGCAAAAGTTGAGATTTGAGTTTAATTGATACGAGATTACAAACAATGAAGTCAGTGGCGGCTTGTAATCACACATTCGCGATTATCTCGAAAACGGCTCGTTTGCAGACCCATGTTTACTGAGACGTTTTTGCTTCTATTATCGGGTACTTTCACCTGTGCCAGTTTGCGCTATTACTTATGAGACACCCTGTATAAGCTGCAAGATTCAGATCTCTTGGACTTGTTGGACTAACTCTGAAAGTAGTAATAACATTGTACATCATGTAGCAATAAAATATCGTAGTTTCAACGTATGGATATTTAATGTTTTCCAAAGATTGATGTATAAATCTGGCTTCGTGTTTAATGCATGTACAAAATATTATTTGTGCTTAAATAGGTAATGTTTTAAAACATGGCAAGATTCCGTAAACTATAGCGAATAATTATAATCCTTTTACTTTGTTCTTTTCCAAACATAAGTTTCTTCCAAATAAAAACCCTTTGAAATAGCTACAAAGAATTAATTGTAGGTACCATAAGTATAATAATTGTTTATGTACTTGGACATTGCTGTAGGCAGACACTTTTCATTCTACTACATTGAATAATAAAACTTCTCTCTCGATTCAGTGAGAATATTTTTTGTCCTTATGGCAATGGTTCATGTACGTATTACGCTCGTATTATATTCACTTCGCAATTTGAATTACATTAGTACTGGTATGCGTGTTTCGTCGAGAAAGGAATGGGTGAAATGTGCTTGTTATTTGTGAATAAATTATTTATACTCACTTGTGAAGTTGAATATGTAGAGTTATATCATTCTTAGTAATCTTAAAAATTGCAATCTTGTGTGTAGCAATGACTCGAAATTTTCAAATTACAGTAGTATTAAATGTAGAAATGTGAGGATATGTTCTTCGCCTTGATAGTACTTAGAAATTAGACATTTTTGGCTTCAAGTTGACCTATACCCTGTTCCATCTATATGTGGAGCAGGCGAACGAAAGCAAGTCTCTGCGGAAGAAGTGACGCGAGACGGCTCCACCAATGAACACGTAAGAGGGAACGAAATTGCGTGGAGGGGGAACTACCAGCCTTCGCAGCAGCATGTACTGCTTCGCTCTGCAAACTCGATTTCCTGAGATGGCTAGAACAGGGTATAAAAGGTCCATATCTCCGTTCTGATACCTGGAGGTCTAACGCAAAATCATGGAGTTAGGTAAAATACAATAGTCTATGTATGGACCAAGTGGCCAAAATCAAGAATTCGGTATAATTTGGGGGTACTAATTTTCCTTTATGCCACAGTGTGTAAGGATACCAAAAAAACATGCTTGCCATCTCAAAGTGGTAACTAGTAGAAATGGCGGCAAATCCAAGATGGCGGATGTTGACATTTGAACAAATGACTATATCTCTGAAACCAAC